>NC_058519.1:288731957-289047998 GCF_904849725.1 Hordeum vulgare subsp. vulgare
ATCCATTAGGGGGCTAATGATGGGGATATGTACCTGGGGTAGGGTCATTGGCCTGACCTACATGTCCTACCCAAGGAAAGTACATTAAAGACTTAAAGATTTCAAGGAAGGCTCCGACTGACTCGCCATGGTGCATGGGTCACTCGGAGAACATCCACTCGGAGACTTTCTCCCTTCACTCGATGGAAGCCTTTCACTCGGAAGAACTAGAAGCCAGTTGACCGCAGAACATCAGAAGCCACTCTAGGGAGGCCAACGAGCGAGCATTCAACTGGTCATCATAAGTAACCTTTATTACATACATTAACAGCAACGTATGCCTTTATCTCTATTAATCGAACCCTTGGTTGCCCCGCCTTGATGAGGGGGTAGTGCACTCTATATAAGCCACCCCTCTCATTTGGCACGAGGGTTCGCACCACCGGTAACACACAATTTCCACATGACAAGGGCTCCCGAGCACCGTGACCTAGGGCTGTGACCTCCACGAGAGGGGCCTGAACTCATACATCGTGTGTACAAACTCACTTTAGCCAGGACTCTGTCCTCTCCTTACGTACCCCTCACCTCTACTATCAGGCTCGTTCCCATGACACACTACAAGGGGGTGCCCCCCTCTCGGTCCTAGTCCAGAAACACCCATGCCCCCTGACGAGATGACTCACATTATTCCACGGCCATGGAACCTTCTTCCCAATCCCTCTACTTGGGGTGTACTTGATAATAGGTTTACGACCTACTACAGTGTATTTCCTTCTGAAAAGACCTATGATAGTACAAAAAGTAAGGTGATGCACTGACAAGACTCGATCTATGCCGACACTGGAGTTGTTAAATACATCCACACTGTGTCATGCATCCGACATGATTAGGCCACAACCTATCACGTCCCACGTGACTAGGCTATTCACGACCTTCATTATCACATTGGTGGTCATCTTAGTCATGCATGAAATCATATCGTATAACATGCCGGTTTTCTTTAAGGCAGCAGTTTATCAAACAATCCTATCAGCAAAGATCACATCAAATGATTAAACATGCTTGCCTAGGCCGACGAAGTCGGGGTCTAGTTCGGTGAAGTAGACGGTGGCGTCTCCCCCTTCGGTATCTACGTTACACACGTCACATTCTAATGTAAATGCAAAATGTCCAATTCACGTCTCAAAGTATTTTTGGATAAATGTAAAAAAAACTAGACATCAAAAGAAAAGTTCTAGAAAAAGAATCAACTCAAAAGCCCGTGTAGTTTAGAAGTTATGAAATAATAAATTGAGGGGTCAATCTGTAATAAAGAGAAAGTAACCAAAGGGGCTAACTGAAAAACAAGAGAACACTCTGATAAAAATGTGCAATCCAAGGGCGAAAGTGCACTATGGTGAAATACACCTTAGGAAAATGATTCGCAAAAGACAGAACCCTGACAGTGGGCAGCCAGTGTCAGGTTGGAAAATACTTCACCGGCGACAAGAGGTCGCGGCGTCAATGGCGGTGTTCTACTGTGAATTAGAGGGGGAAGAGGGGATATATGCATTCACTGGATGATTCCACAACTAAGGGAGGTGGATGAATTCATCGATGAGCACCACACTGACGATAGTTCCAACTCCCGCGGGCGACGCTTGCGGTTGTAGTTGGATCTCGTTGGAGAAGCCTACAAACATTGAATTGATGTGTGGCTTAGATGAGCGGGTGCTCAAGGAGTTCACTTGTTAAATTTGGGTCGCACAGACACACTCAAGTCATCTAATTTAGCTGGGGCCCGAATCTGATTGGGGCGGCTAGACGCGGGGAAGATGACCCTCCCGAGGCCCTCCGAGGGGTTTTGGCGAGGCTCTAGTGAGGTAGGGTGGAGGTGATGGCTTCAGAGGGACTCGGGGCCTCTATTTATGGGCAGGCGAGAGGGGTGTCGCGACGGGGTAGATTCTGGTGCCAATTACCACGAGCCAGGGGTTCTATAGGTGCTTACGGAGGTTGGGCTAGCTACAGAGGTCTTCGGGGTTCCGTTTCACCATTGACCCCGAGCAATTACACGCTGAGGTCATTGCTTTACGGAATGGCACCTCATGGGCGCGATGGCTGTAGAGAGCGTGCTCTGCGCTGTCCCGGGCGTGGCAATGGTGCAGTAGCATGTGCTGGGTGGGGTACGAACACACGGGGCTCACAGGTTGCTTGGGCGGTGTCGTGCGGTGTGACTTTGCAGTGATGAGCTCTCGAGGCCGAAGCACGCATCGCTGGCATCGCTGCCAGGCCCAGCGATGCACAGGCCAGCTCATCCCCGATGCCCACAACCAACCAAGAGACTGTCCGTCACTATGAATAAGGAGGACTCACTATGCGCAAGCCGCCATGGCAGGTACTTGCGAGATTGACGGTGATGTTTGTCCTCCTCGGAGCAGTGCCCACCACCTGCTCGACAAAAAGATTCAGGCACGAGGAAAAAGAGTTAGGTTCTAATTTTTTTTGCGGAGGTCTCCCTTTGACTCTAGAATTTGCTTGCAATTTTTTAGAATTTTTGAAATTTATTGAGGTGGGTTTTTAACAAAAACATCAAATCTGGTCCAAACTTTGGTCAAACAAAATTTGAAAATTTTAAGCTGGTAAGCAGAAGGTTTTTGGAGCAATAGGTTGAGGGTACCTAGGGCTACAATCGATAGGGGACTTGAGGTCAGAAACCGAAGGGAACTATAAGTTCCTTTGTAAATTTTCGGGGGTCAGAACTGATTACAGAAATTGCTTTGAGTCATTTTAAAATAGGAAAAATTGTTAAGCCACCTCAAAACTTTGAGAATCTGATTTTAAAAGATGCCCTGGTGACAAAGGGGAGTCATAGGCAAGAGATTAGTGAAATAGGGAGTGGGAAGAATTTTAGGTTAAACCTTTGTTAGCAAAATTTTGGGGCATAAGCTACTTAGGGATTTTTAAAAGGAGAGAGGGATTCTTCAATGAAAACTTTGTCAAGAAGGAAATTATGCAAGGCTCTCGCCAAATCAGCATTGCTACCAAGGAAAACTCCAAAGAATTTTTCTCAATATAGGATTTTCAAGAAGATTCCAAAAGATGTTTTATCAAAGTTTTGGAAATTCTCTTTGAAAATAAATAATATCAGGAAAATTAAAAATTAAAAATTTCACGGTGTTACACGTATCAGCGAAATATCGAACAAATACGAACTCTCCATGATTACTTATAACAAGAGTTATCCCATGTCATCATGAACAATAGTTACTACTCACACCTCATCAACATGTTCAAGATCAGGGGTGTAATAATTATTATTAAGGATCTGAACATAATATCATCCACCAAGTAATCTAACAAGCATCAACTACAAGATGTAATCAACACAATTTGTAGCCCACATGTACCAATCTGAGGTTTTGGGACAAAGATTCAATATAATAGATGAACTAGGGTTGGAGATGAGATGGTCCTCGTGAAGATGTTGATGAAGATTGGTCCTCCCGTGAATGAGGAAGCGTTGGTGATAACAATGGCTTCGATTTCCCCCTCCCGGAATGAAGTTTCCCCGGCAGAATCTCTCTTCCATAGAGAAAAACGGCCTCTGCCTAGGTTTTTGCCTCGAGACAGTGGCGCTTCATCCCAAAAGATTGCTTATGATTTTTTATAGGTCAACAAAAACAAGGCATCAGGGCGCGGCCACTCAGGTACGTCGGAGGGCTAGCAGGGGCCCACAAGGCATAAGGGCGATGCCAGGGGTAGCCCTGCCCTATTTACTTGTGGCCAATAGGCGGCCCCCGTTTGGTATATTTTTGGCCCAATAATTCTAAAATATTCCAGAAAAATTCTACATGAAATTTTAGGTCATTTAGAGCATTTTGACTTTTTTTACTTTTTTCGGTTTTCCGGTCCAGAATTCCAGTTTCCAGATATTTCCCTCTTTATGATGTACCTTGCATATTCAGAGAGAAAGGGCATAAAAATTGTATAATAGTAGAGAATAATGGACAAGAATAACACAAATATCAATTATAATTCGTGATGCCAAATGGATGTCTCACCCCATTGTTTATATGGGCACCAAGGGTGTCTAGGGTTACATGAATGTAGGTTACCATCTATGGATTACATGCCAAACGGACCATCCTATCCCTACAGTACATGCCAATTCTTTGGTAGAATCCAGTATGCTCACATTCCTTAATTGGGCCTTCAAAATCCTTCCTCCAGGGTGGGCTTCGAGCATAGCCATGGACTAGTCCACCTCGGTGGGGACTCCTTAATCCAAGATTCCCTCAATGGCGCACTCTATATAAGCCAACCCGAAGCTCCGGCACAAGGGTTCAGCACCGTGTTGTAATCATACCCCTAGAGAAATCAAAGATCCTCCGGGCACGAGACATAGGGTTTTTACCTCTCCAAGAGGGGCCCAAACTCGCTAAACCCGAGAGATACACTTGCGCCGTAGCTGGGCTTCGCCCCTCATTCGTACCCCTAGTATTAATTGATAGGATTGTTGGCTAGATAGGAGGCGTGTGGCTATTGACTTAGAGGCACTTGGTCAGGGCAGGGAGGAAGGCCGCCGGCGGCTTGGAGGCGCATGGTCGGTGCAAGGGAAGCATGTGGCCGATGGTTTGGAGGCACATGGTCGAGACAGGGAGGTGCATGGTCGAGGTAGGGGAGGCGTGTGGCCAGGTAGGGGAGGCGCGGGACCCGGGCTAAGTGGGGAGTCGTTGCTATTGGGATCGAGAGTAGAACGACAATCCATCCGGTTTGTTTGCCATCGGTAGGGATAGTGAGTTGTTGCGTCCGGTGAGAAGATGGTGAATTTGGTATGGGTTTTTTATACACCAGTTTGCTCGCTACCGCTAGCTACACGGAAGTACGGAAGAAACATGTAGGGATGGTAGGTTGTTCCTGAATAGCTTGTTTAGAAACCCTAGAGGGGTGTTGTAGAATAGCCTCACCCTATATATAAGCCATTCTATTCTGTTATGGATTAGGCAGAACTTAAGTCAGAACGAGGCATGTGATACTCCTTTGTAAAGTTATGGACTATGCGGAACTTCGCCATTTTAAAAACTTTTCATGATTCCACACGGTTTAAGAGGAATTTCAAAAAATATCCGGAGCTCGATGTGTTGCACCACGTGTATTTACGTGTTTTCTTTCAAATATCTCGTTAGAAAGATGCGAACGGTACGCTGTTGGAAAGATATCGTCAAGGCGCAAATTTTACATATAGAAAACTCTTTCTAATTCCTTACGATCCAAGGGCAATTTCAAATTTAGCATAACGCGAAAACTATTTTTCAAATTTATGTTCTTCTTGTTATGGTTTTTGCTGTAGTTTCTTTACAGTTTGTCGAAACAAATCATGTGATACGCTGTTAGAAAGGCACGAAATGGGCGCAACTTTCATAGCTTGATATTTTTGAGATTAGTGTGGTAGGAAGCAAATTTTTGTTAATTTTTTCTTGCTCACCTAAACAAATTATTAATATAGTGTGGCGGCCAACAAGTCGTAGCAAGTGAATTTTCTTTAATTTTCCCTTCTCACCAGAATATTGAAAATGGTAGGTCGTTAGAAATATCTACGAGGAGCAAATTTTGATGTACAACACTCTCTCTAATTCCTTATGGTTTAAGAGCAATTTTGAAATTCACGAAATGCGAACACTATTTTTCGTGACACCAAAATTGATGAAGTGAACTACAACAGACAGAAAATTGCACTATGGCAGATGGAAACCGCACTTCATCGGATGGGAAACAACACTTCATGGCTTGTTTTGTCACACGTAAATTTTACTGACATGAAGAAGTGGTGTGTGCTTTACATCGGGTGTAAGTGATCCACAAACACCACCGAGAAGTGAACCATATTACTGTTTTTCTCGTTCCCGTAACATTGCTTCTACACTTCACATTGGCAGTAAGTAAAGAACGACACTACCAAAATGAACCAAGACAGTACCGAAAGTAAATCACATGAGTATCCGTTATTTTTCAGAATGAAAAGAAATGCATAATCAAGTGGAGCGAACCTCCCCTACAAAAAAATAAAAAGCACCGCATCAGACAAAATATCGCACTGCTTCTGATTGAAAACCACACTGCATCACGCACACACAAGAAAATGACATGATTTCTTTTATCCTTTTCTCACTTCTCAATATATAAGGACTACGTGATCGAGACAAGGGAACTACATTTTTTAAGTGTGTAAAAGTGAACTGTGGGCACATACTAGTGAACTACATCCAAAACAAGCGAACTTCTTGCGATGTTTTTTCTTTTTTCTTGTTTATACAAGCAAACCACATGACTGCGCTCGATTTTTTAACTCACAAACATCCTTGTTCGTGGGAGTGGACTGCAGACTCAAGAGTGCACTACAATAAAAAATACAATGAATTTCACCTTTTTAAGTTTTCTGGTGAGCAAACTACGTGAGTAATCAATATTTTTTATAGCCAAATCCTGGAAATTGCACAAGGTATCAAGGAAAATCAAAAACACGCTAAACTGCCAGCAGATGTCGGCGAAACTAAAATGCACGCGCATTCCTTTTTGCAAACTGCACGGTGGACCATGGGCACACCCACTTTACAAAATTGCATACATCCCTGCGGGCACATCCAAAAATAGAACACACTAAAACATCCATCCATTGAACTTGAAACTCACATATCTAAAGCACAAGATGCACTAAACTGCACTGTGTGAGCTGCGGCTTTACCGGCGGCAACAGGAGGCATGTCGTGGTTTTGTCATGGCAAGATGTCCTCGAGAGAGAACTTAGGTGTCAGGCCGTCACAACTAGGTGATAACTTAAACGGGGTTTGCTAGAACCGAGAGACGCGAGTTTTACCCAAGTTCGGCCCCTTGCAGGGGAGGTAAAAGCCTATAGCCTGCTTGATTTCTATTAATGATGATGATCTCGATTACAAGGACGCTATTTCGCTACCTCTAGTCTCGAGGTTTTCTAATATGTCTATCTCTAATGACTTGTCCCCCTCTTGGGGGTGCCCTAACCCTCCTTATATAAGTTGAAACGGTAGGCGTACATGAAAAGTCCTAGTAGGACTAGAACTAGTCTCTTTTCTATTACAAGCTGAATCCCACTCGAGGTGTGGCTTCCCTTGTGAGGGAACTTTTTCGTTTCTTGGACCTTCTCTGCAAGCCGACCCTCGAGTCCCCTTCGCAGCCACCCTTCTATCGGGTTAAACACTGGCCTTAGTCCTTGTCATCTAGGCCAACCCGGCAAGTGAGGTGACCCATGAGCCACCAAGTCATAGGAATGTTATACCTTTTGGACCTGTAAAACCATGGGGAATATCCCCAATTTCATCCCCTAGGTTAGCTTTAATTTATTCATGCTAATCTCATGAACAAAAATAATGAATATGTTTAGAAGAAAATGGCACGCCCCAAAGGCCGTCTTTTATTCCATGACCTAACTTGTGGGAAATCAAGGTTTCTTCTTCATACCAATAAGCCGATTTCATAATCAACTTGTTGGTGCATGTCCTTCACAATAAAATAGTAGGAATATTAACTCATCCATTATTGAGCCGGTTTTCAAATGCTTCAACATCTCAATGTCATATTCCTCAGACATAGAGTGCTCGTCGGGTCATTTGACATAGTAAATGTTGAATTACAAATGAAATAATCACTGGCTTGTGGATAAAGAACATGTCAAGTTATGACCATCAAGCTGGTTGGGTCATGTATGTCGGGGCCCTGGGATCGGGGGTACCGAGGCCCGTCAGCGTGCGGGCCCGGACGCGATGCTGCAGGATAAGCCTGGTTCGGCCCATCGGCGAGCCCGACAAGGAGAACCCTCACAAGGGACTGTGCCTCGCAAGCCGAGCACTTGAAGATCGTCGCCAAGGGCCTTGGGAGGGCATCTGTCGCGAGGTTTTCCCCTAAGGACCCAATGGAGCGGGCCCGCCGAGGGTGACTTGGTCGGGTCTCACGACCCAGCTCCTTCACATGGATGAGACAGGCGGCGCAAGCGGCGCAAGAGCGATGCCAGCGGTTGCGTACAGGGAGGGCTTCCCCTTTCGTGCTAAGTAAGTTGGGACAACTTGCGTGCTCCCGAAGTGGGTCCCAAAGGTTTCCCGTTCGGTGCAAGGACACTAAAGCCGGAGGCTTCGCACGACACAGGTCATCCCTGATCCCACCAGCGCGTCATGAAGAGAAGCTTTTGTAGGCGAATACCACCTTTGTCAAGGCGGCCTGCAGTCCTGTCCCCTTTAAAAAATGGTTGTTGTGGCAACCTTCCCACCAATGTTTTCGGGGGAAGAGGACCAAGGCCAGTATATAGGACACGCCTATCTGCACCCCTGCTGACAAGGCTGCTGCAACCATGGAGGATCACGGATTCGACCCCAGACCCGCCTCCAACAGCCCCCCCCGGATCGCACAGCCAAACACGAGGTACATTGGGCCCTAGTGGGCCACCTAGGCCCGACGTGATCCATCCGCTGTTACTTGTACCCCCAAGCGCGTCGTCTGTGGCATCCAATAGAATCAGGACGAACCGGCGGCTCTGTTCCCCCTTCCCCACACTTCTTCCTCCGCGAGATCCACATGTCCGTCGCGCGAGATTGAGCTTGTCTTCTACCTAGATCCGTATATCCAACTGGTACCTAACATCCTCGTATCACAGACTAACCACCACCCTCCCTGCTCGCCCACCCTGTAGACCCGGCAACGCGCCCACGCGCGGCAACTCTTCCTCGTCGCCATGGATCCAACACTCAAGGAGTACGTGGACCAGATGCGCTAGGACGTCAAGTTTGACTCTGCCTTCGTCCTGAAGAAACTGCAGATGCAGTTCTCCTAGATCGACGACTTGCTCCGTTGGAAGCCGGATCTCGAAGCCCCATTCGTGAAGCTCGAGACCACGGTCGCCACTTTGCAAGACACCCCTCCTTCGTCGTCAAGTGGAGTGACGCACACCATCCCGTTGCTGCTTCCTACGTGAGATCTCCATGGGCCAAGTGGCCACGGCGATGTCCAACCACTGTGTCATCGGTGGCACCCCCGGTCACTGGTATGACTCACCTTCTGCCTACCACCACCACCCCTCCTCTGTCATTCCCAATCCTCGCCTCCCTCGGCCAATCACCCCCATCCATGAACTTCCCCATATTCACGGGCGAAAACCCGCAACTATGGAAGATGCTCTGCGAGCAATACTTCCAGATGTTCATGGTCCACGACACTTACCGTGTTCCCATGACCATCCACAATTTCTCGGGCCCTACGGGCATTTTGCTACAGTCGGTCGAGAAGAAATTGACTAGATTGGATTGGGAGTCCTTTATCTCCCTTCTCTATACCCTTGAGTCGTGACAAACACCAGATGCTCATCTGTCAATTTTACGCCATCAAACAAACTGCCAAAGTCACTGATTTCTTTGAGCTTTTTGAGTACCAAATGAATCATTTGATATCTTACAAGCCTGATCTCCCGGTCATATAGATACAAGCCTGATCTCAAAACAGAAATCAAGCGCCAAATTCAGGAACTCCTCGATGCAGGCGTCATTAAGAAGAGCTCTAGCCCTTTTTCCTCTCCAGCACTCCTAGTCAAGAAAAAAGATGGTATTTGGCGGCTATGCAATGACTACCATCGTCTAAACTCCATGACTGTCATCGGCAAGTATCCAGTACCAATCATCGATGAGTTGCATGACAAACTTGTCGGGGCAAGCTGGTTAGCCAAACTTGATCTTTGTGCAGGATTTCACCAAATCAAAATGGCCTAAGGGGAGGAGTACAAGACAACATTTCAAACACAGTCCAGTCACTGGGAATGTCGTATTATGCCCTTCGCTGTTGTGAGCGGTCCAGCAACCTTCAATGGCGCCATTACAACCACTCTGAAGCCAGTCATCTGCGACTATGTTGTCTCGTTCTTCGACGACATACTCATATTCAGCAAAACCTTCTCTGAACACCTCCAACATATCGCTCAAGTGCTGCAACTGCTCCAGAACGACCATTGGCAAGTCAAACAATCCAAGTGCTACTTTGCACAGTAGCAAATTGCCTACCTCAGCCATGTGATCAACAGCCAAGGTGTTTCCACCGACTCCGCCAAAGTGCAAGCAGTCCGAAACTGGCCGACACCCACATGTGCTAAAGAGGTGCGTAGTTTCCTTGGTTTAAAAGGCTACTACCGCAAGTTTTTCTAACACTTTGGCATCATTGCTCGCCCAGTGTTCAACCTTCTAAAGAAGAATCAACTTTTCTTTTGGACAAGTGACACACAACAAGCGCTCGACACTCTACAAGAAAAGCTCATATCTGCCCGGTGTTGCAACTACCGGACTTCAACAAACAGTTTGTAATCGACATGGATGCATGTGCCCATGGAATCGGCGTGGTCCTCCAGTAAGAGGGCCACCCAATTTCTTACATGAGCATGCTTCTAGGACCACGCAATAGCGGACTCTCCACTTACGAGAAAGAGTGAATGGAGTTCTTGATCCGTCGAACAATGGCGACGGTACCATCACAATGCCGAATTCCTCGTCCAAGCCGACTAGTGCAACTTTATTCACCTTGATGATCAACATGAGTCCACCCCCTGGTAGCATAAGGCATTCACAAAGCTGCTAGGGATACGCTACAAAATCAGCTACCGGAATGGAGCCACCAACACCGTGGCCGACGCCCTCTCGTGGCGCACTCATGAAGCTTCCTTGACATCCAACTCTGCATGGGCCCCCGCCTGATTGTCCGACGCCGCAGCCAACAACAACTCGAAGCTACAAGACCACAAGATTATCCAAGATGTATCACGGAGGCCAGACCCCAAGCTGGGCTTTGCTATGCACGACGACCTACTATACTTCTGCGACAACCTATGGCTTGGTGGGTCTCCAGCCCTGCAGTAGCGCGTGCTCCATGCTTTCCACGACATCACTATTGGTGGTCACTCAGGCACACCAGTCACATATCGGCGCCTTCGCAGACTCCTTGCCTGGCCCAAGATGAAAGAACACACACGTCAGTATGTGTAGTTTTGTAGTGTCTGCCAGCAGGCTAAGACTGAGCGTGTCCGATACATAGGTCCGCTCGAGCCTCTACCAATACCAGATGGTGCCTGGAAAGTTGTCACCATGGACTTCATTGATGGTCTCCCTGTATCTCGTAAATTCAACTTCATCCTCGTGATCGTCGGTAAGTTCAACCGCTATGCTCACTTTCTTCCTCCGAGTCACCCCTTAACGCGGCCAAGGTGGCACATTCATGCGTGGAGAATGTCTACAAACTGCACGGTCTTCTAGAAGTTGTCGTCTTCGACAGAGACCCTTTGTTCACTAGCAGTTTCTGGTGCGAGCTTTTCAAGACCATCAGCACAGAGCTCAACATGAGTACCCCATATCACCCACAAACAAACGGACAAACAAAGCACGTCAACCAGTGCCAGGAGGTCTACCTGCGCTGCTTCATACACGCCTACCCGCACAAGTGCCATTAGTACCTGGCCCTTGCAGAATTCTGGTACAACTCCAACCCTCATTCTGCTTTGGATACTTCTTATTTTGTAGCTCTCTACGGGCACGAGCCCCACCACTGGGGGATTGGAACGTCTTACACCTGCAAACTCCCCCCGCTCAAGGAATGGCTCGAAGAACACAAACACATGCAACGAGTTCTCTCCGAACACCTTCACCGAGCCCGTAGTATCATGAAAGCACAAGCAGACAAGAAGCGCATGCTTCACACCACAAGCTAGCCTTCCGCAACTTCGGGTCGTTCAAGATCACGTGTGTCGTCAATCCCGTCGTGTACGAGCTAGAGCTTCTAGCAGGCTGCAAGGTCCACCCCGTCTTCCATGTGTCTGAGTTGTGCCACGCCTTGTCTCCAAGCACTTCGATCGAGCCCGAGCTACCGGCAGGCTCCGACTAGCCTCTGCGTCCGGTTGAATTCCTGGACACGCGCTAGTGCATGACACCCAAGGGATGATGCGAGCAGATGCTCGTGCGCTGGTCTGACCCATCCGCACTCGACGCTACCTCGGAAGATGCCAAGCTCCTTCACGACCGTCATCCTACACTGCTAGCTCGCGGACAAGCCAGCTCTCAAGGAGGAGGGGATATCCGCACCCCTACTCACAAGGCCGCTGCAACCGCGGTGGATCACGGGTTAGACCCCAGGCGCGCCTCCAACAGGCTTCCCCGGATCGCACAACCCAATAGGAGGTACATTCGGCCCTAGTGGGCCACCTAGGCCCGGCGCGATCCATCCACCACTACTTGTACCCCTGAGCGCGTCGTTTGTGGCATCCATTGGGATCAGGACGAACTGACGATTCTCTTCCCCTTCCCCACTCTTGTTCCTGTGCGAGATCCGCATGGCTGTCGCACGAGATTCAACTTGTATGTTACCTTGATCCGAATATCGAACTGGTACCTAATAGCCTGACCTCCATATAAGGGGCTCCAACCTCACCCCCGGGCTAGGGCAAGAACCTGCCTTTGTACTTGTCCTCCACGTCAAGCAATCCCACCACAAGCTGGAGTAGGGTTTTACACTGCAAGGTGGCCCGAACCTGGGTAAACTGCCATGTGTCCTAGGTCATTGACTTAGATATCACCACGATGGAGTCGCTGTGAGGTTGAGAGGTTGAACAGGATTGTAGGGTGAGAAGACCCAAGTGTTCGAACCTTTCCTTGGGTCTGCGTGTTGGGTAACGTAGCATAAATTCAAAATTTTCCAACGCATATTCAGATCTTCCTATGGAGAGACCAGCAACGAGAGAGGGCTAAGAGCATCTTCATACCTTTGAAGATCGCTAAGCGGAAGCGTTGCTAGAACGCGGTTGATGGAGTCGTACTTGCAGCGATTCCGATCTAGTGCTGAACTACGGCACCTCCGCGTTCAACACACGTGCAGCCCGGGACGTCTCCCGCACCTTGATCCAGCAAGGAGGAGGGAGAGGTTGGGGAAGAACTCCAGCAGCACGACGACGTGGTGTCGATGGAGAGACGAGGTCTCCCAACAGGGCTTCACCAAGCACTGTCAGAGAGGAGGAGGAAGCGGGGCAGGGCTGCGCCGAGAGAGAGAGAGAAAACCGTGTGTCTCAATGGCCAAAACCCCTCTCTATTTATAGGAGGAGGGGAGGGGGGTGCGCCACCCCTAGGGTTTCCCCCTAGGTGGTGCGGCAGCCACCATATGGGAGGGGGGCGGCGGCCAGGGCACGGAAAGGGGGGGGCGCACTCTAGGTGGGCCTTGGGCCTCACCTGCGCCAAGGGTTTCCCCCCTCCCCCCTTCTCTGGTGCGCATGGGCTGGGTGGGGGGCGCACCAGCCCACCTAGGGGCTGGTTCCCTTCCCCACTTAGCCCATCTAGCCTCCCGGGGTCGTTGCCCCCATTCGGTGGTCCCCCGGGGCCACCTCCGGTGGTCCCGGTGGTCCCGCTACGTTACCGGTGATGCCCGAAACACTTCCGTTATCCGAAACCATCCGTCCTATATATCAATCTTTACCTCCGGACCATTCCGGAGCTCCTCGTGACGTCCGGGATCTCATCCGGGACTCCGAACAACTTTCGGTAACGTCGTATAACAATTCCCTATAACCCTAGCGTCACCGAACCTTAAGTGTGTAGACCCTACGGGTTCGGGAGACAGGCAGACATGACCGAGACACCTCTCTCGCCAATAACCATCAGCGGGGTCTGGATACCCATGGTGGCTCCCACTTGCTCCACGATGATCTCATCGGATGAACCACGATGTCAAGGATTCAATCAATCCCGTATATGATTCCCTTTGTCTGTCGGTATAGAACTTGCCCGAGATTCGATCGTCGGTATACCTATACCTTGTTCAATCTCGTTACCGGTAAGTCTCGTTACTTGTTCCGTAGCACGTCATCGTGTGACTAACTCCTTAGTCACATTGAGTTCATGATGATGTTCTACCGAGTGGGCCCAGAGATACCTCTCTGTCACACGGAGTGACAAATCCCGATCTCGATTCGTACCAACCCAACAGACACTTTCGGAGGTACCCGTAGTGCACCTTTATAGTCACCCAGTTACGTTGTGACGTTTGATACACCCAAAGCACTCCTACGGTATCCGGGAGTTGCACAATCTCACGGTCGAAGGAAAAGATACTTGACATTAGAAAAGCTTTAGCATACGAACAATACGATCTAGTGCTATGCTTAGGATTGGGTCTTGTCCATCACATCATTCTCCTAATGATGTGATCCCGTTATCAGTGACATCTAATGCCCATGATCAGGAAACCATGATCACCTATTGACTAACGAGCTAGCCAACTAGAGGCTTGCTAGGGACACATTGTGATCTATTTATTCACACATGTATTACTGTTTCGTGTTAATACAATTATAGCATGAACAATAGACGATTATCATGAACAAGGAAATATGATAATAACCATTTTATTATTGCCTCTAGGGCATATTTCCAACAGTCTCCCACTTGCACTAGAGTCAATAATCTAGTTACATTGTGATGTATCGAAAACCCATAGCATTGTGGTCTTGATCATGTTTTGCTCGTGGAAGAGGTTTAGTCAACGGGTCTGCAATATTCAGATCCGTGTGTACTTTACAAATATCTATCACTCCACTCTGGACATGGTCCTGGATGGAGTTGTAGCGGCGTTTGATGTGCTTCGTCTTCCGGTGAAACCTAGGCTCCTTGGCTATGGCAATGGCCCCAGTGTTATCACAGAAGATGGTCATTGGACCCGACGCGCTTGGAACCACTCCAAGGTCGGTGATGAACTCCTTCATCCAAATTCCTTCATGAGCTGCTTCTGAAGCAGCTATGTACTCCGCTTCACATGTAGATGCTGCCACGACTTCTTGCTTGCTGCTGCACCAGCTCACTTCCCCACCATTTAACACATATACGTATCCGGTCTGTGACTTAGAGTCATCCGGATCTGTGTCGAAGCTAGCATCGACGTAACCCTTTACGACGAGCTCTTCGTCACCTCCATAAACGAGAAACATTTCCTTAGTCCTTTTCAGGTACTTAAGGATATTCTTGACCGTTGTCCAGTGTTCCATACCTGGATCACTTTTGTACCTCCCTACCAAACTTATGGCAAGGTTTATATCAGGTCTGGTACACAGCATGGCATACATTAGAGAGCCCACGGCTGAAGCGTAGGGGACATAACTCATCTTCTCTCTATCTGCTGCCGTGGTCGGCGACTGAGTCTTACTCAATCTCATACCTTGCAAAACTGGCAAGAACCCTTTCTTTGAGTTTTCCATATTGAACTTCTTCAATATCTTGTCAAGGTATGTACTTTGCGAAAGACCTATGAGGCGTCTTGATCTATCTCTATAGATCTTGATGCCTAATATGTATGCAGCTTCTCCAAGGTCCTTCATTGAAAAACTCTTGTTCATAGGCCTTTATGCTCTCCAACATTTCTATATTATTCCCCATCAATAATATGTCATCCACATACAGTATGAGGAAAGCTACAGAGCTCCCACTCACTTTCTTGTACAGACAGGCTTCTCCGTAAACCTGTATGAACCCAAATGCTTTAATCACCTCATTAAAGCGAATGTTCCAACTCCGAGATGCTTGCACCAGCCCATAGATGGAGCACTCGAGCTTGCACACTTTGTTAGACCCTTAGGGTCAACAAAACCTTCTGGTTGCATCATATACAACTCTTCCTTAAGGTTCCCGTTAAGGAACGCTGTTTTGACGTCCATTTGCCAAATTTCATAATCATAAAAGGCGGCAATTGCTAACATGATTCGGACTGATTTTTAGCTTCGCTACGGTAGAGAAAGTCTCTTCGTAGTCAACTCATTGAATTTGTCGAAAACCCTTTGCGACAAGTCGGGCTTTGTAAACGGTTACATTACCGTTTGCATCAGTCTTCTTCTTGAAGATCCATTTATTTTCTATGGCTCGCCGGTCATCGGGCAAGTCCACCAAAGTCCATACTTTGTTCTCATACATGGATCCTATCTCGGATTTCATAGCCTCAAGCCATTTGTTGGAATCCGGGCCCGCCATCGCTTCTTCATAGTTCGAAGGTTCACCGTTGTCTAACAACATGATTTCCATCACAGGGTTGCCGTACCACTCTGGTGCGGAGCGTGCCCTTGTGGACCTTCGCGGTTCAGTAGTAACTTGCTCCGAAGCTTCATGATCATCATCATTAACTTCCTCTTCAGTCGGTGTAGGCGCCATAGGAACAACTTCCCGCGCTGCGCTAGTATCCTGTTCGAGAGGGGGTATAATTACCTCATCAAGTTCTACCTTCCTCCCACTTACTTCTTTCGAGAGAAACTCTTTTTCTAGAAATGATCCTTTCTTGGCAACAAAGGTTTTACCTTCGGATCTAAGATAGAAGGTATACCCAATAGTTTCCTTAGGGTATCCTATGAATACACATTTCTCCGCTTTGGGTTCAAGCTTTTCTGGTTGAAGTTTCTTCACATAAGCATCGCAACCCCAAACTTTAAGAAACGACAACTTAGGTTTCTTGGCAAACCATAGTTCATACGGTGTCGTCTCAACGGATTTAGACGGTGGCCTATTTAAAGTGAATGCTGCAATTTCTAATGCGTATCCCCAAAATGATAGCGGTAAGTCGGTAAGAGACATCATAGATCGTACCATATCTAATAAAGTGCGATTACGACGTTCAGACACTCCGTTGCGTTGCGGTGTGCCAGGCGGCGTCAGTTGTGAAACGATTCCACACTTCCTTAGGTGTGTGCCAAACTCGTGACTCAAATATTCTCCTCCACGATCAGATCGTAGACATTTAATTTTTCTGTCACGTTGATTCTCAACCTCACTCTGAAATTCCTTGAACTTTTCAAATGTCTCAGCTTTGTGCTTCATCAAGTAGATATACCCGTACCTACTCAAATCATCGGTGAGAGTGAGAACATAACGATAACCACCGCGAGCTTCAACGTTCATTGGACCACACACATCAGTATGTATTATTTCCAATAAGTCGGTTGCTCTCTCCATTATTCCTGAGAATGGAGTCTTAGTCATCTTGCCCATGAGGCATGGTTCGCATGTGTCAAATGATTCAAAGTCAAGAGACTCTAATAGTCCATTAGTATGGAGCTTCTTCATGCGCTTAACGCCGATATGACCAAGGCGGCAGTGCCACAAGTATGTGGGACTATCATTATCAACTTTACATCTTTTGGTACTCACACTATGAATATGTGTAACATCAAGATCGAGATTCATCAAGAATAAACCATTCACCAGCGGAGCATGACCATAAAACATATCACTCATATAAATAGAACAACCATTATTCTCTGACTTAAATGAGTAGCCGTCTCGCATTAAGCAAGACCCTGATACAATGTTCATGCTTAAAGCTGGTACTAAATAACAATTATTAAGGTTTAAAACTAATCCCGATGGTAGATGTAGAGGTAGCGTGCCGATGGCGATCACATCGACCTTTGAACCATTCCCGACGCGCATCGTCACCTCGTCCTTGGCCAGTCTCCGCTTATTCCGCACTTCGTGGTTTGAGTTGCAAATGTGAGCAACAGCACCGGTATCAAATACCCAGGAGCTACTACGAGCGCTGGTAAGGTACACATCAATAACATGTATATCACATATACCTTTAACATTGCCGACCTTCTTGTCCGCTAAGTATTTGGGGCAGTTCCACTTCCAGTGACCTTTTCCCTTGCAATAGAAGCACTCAGTCTCAGGCTTGGGTCCATTCTTTTTCTTCTTCCCGGCATCTGGCTTACCGGGCGCGGCAACAGCTTTGCTGTCTTTCTTGAAGTTCTTCTTACCCTTGCCTTTCTTGAAACTAGTGGTCTTGTTGACCATCAACACTTGATGCTCTTTCTTGATTTCTACTTCTGCAGACTTGAGCATCGAGTACAACTCGGGAATGGTCTTCTCCATCCCTTGCATGTTGTAGTTAAGCACATGGCGGTGCATCTCATACAATAAATTAAGACAACTCCTATGGCTCCTGCCGGTTGTCATACTCATCGACATGCAAGTCGTGAAACCTATTACAATAACATGATCATCTCATACATCATACATGCAACATCACAACTTTGGCCATATCACATCACATGTCAAACCCTGCAAAAACAAGTTAGACGTCCTCTAATTGTTGTTGCAAGTTTTACGTGGCTGATACGTGACAGCCACAATGATGATATGCCAAAGCTATTTACCCTTCATAAGGACCCTTTTCATCAAATCCAATCCGACTAGAGTAGGAGAGACAGACACCCGCTAGCCACCTTTATGCACGGTGTGCATGTCTGTCGGTGGAACCAGTCTCATGTAAGCGTACGTGTAAAGTCGGTCCGGGCCGCTTCATCCCACAATACCGCTGGAAAAGAATAAGACTAGTAGCGGCAAGCAAATTGACAAATCATCGCCCACAACTTTTGTGTTCTACTCGTGCATAGAATCTACGCATAGAAAACCTGGCTCTGATACCACTGTTGGGTAACGTAGCATAAATTCAAAATTTTCCTACGCATATTCAGATATTCCTATGGAGAGACCGGTAACGAGAGAGGGGTAAGAGCGTCTTCATACCTTTGAAGATCGCTAAGCGGAAGCGTTGCTAGAACGCGGTTGATGGAGTCGTACTCGCAGCGATTCCGATCTAGTGCCGAACTACGGCACCTCCGCGTTCAACACACGTGCAGCCCGGTGACGTCTCCCGCACCTTGATCCAGCAAGGAGGAGGGAGAGGTTGGGGAAGAACTCCAGCAGCGCGACGGTGTGGTGTCGATGGAGAGACGAGGTCTCCCGGCAGGGCTTCGCCAAGCACCGGCAGAGAGGAGGAGGAAGAGGGGCAGGGCTGCGCCGAGAGAGAGAGAAAATCGTGTGTCTCAATGGCCAAAACCCCTCTCTATTCATAGGAGCAGGGAAGGGGGTGTGCCACCCCTAGGGTTTCCCCCTAGGTGGTGCGGCAGCCACCAGATGGGAGGGGGCGGGGGCCAGGGCAGGGAAAGGGGGGGCGCACTCTAGGTGGGCCTTGGGCCTCACCTGCGCCAAGGGTTTCCCCCTCCCCCCTTCTCTGGTGCGCATGGGCTGGGTGGGCGCGCACCAGCCCACCTAGGGGCTGGTTCCCTTCCCCACTTAGCCCATCTAGCCTCCCGGGGTCGTTGCCCCGCTTCGGTGGTCCCCCGGGGCCACCTCCGGTGGTCCCGGTGGTCCCGGTACGTTACCAGTGATGCCCGAAACACTTCCGGTATCCGAAACCATCCGTCCTATATATCAATCTTTACCTCCGGACCATTCCGGAGCTCCTCGTGACATCCGGGATCTCATCCGGGACTCCAAACAACTTTCGGTAACCTCGTATAACAATTCCCTATAACCCTAGCATCACCGAACCTTAAGTGTGTAGACCCTACGGGTTCGGGAGACAGGCAGACATGACCGAGACACCTCTCTGGCCAATAACCATCAGCGGGGTCTGGGTACCCATGGTGGCTCCCACTTGCTCCATGATGATCTCATCGGATCAACCACGATGTCAAGGATTCAATCAATCCCGTATACGATTCCCTTTGTCTGTCGGTATAGAACTTGCCCGAGATTCGATCGTCGGTATACCTATACCTTGTTCAATCTCGTTACCGGTAAGTCTCTTTACTTGTTCCGTAGGACGTCATCATGTGACTAACTCCTTAGTCACATTGAGCTCATGATGATGTTCTACCGAGTGGGCCCAGAGATACCTCTCCGTCACACGGAGTGACAAATCCCGATCTCGATTCGTACCAACCCAACAGACACTTTCGGAGGTACCCGTAGTGCACCTTTATAGTCACCCAGTTACGTTGTGACGTTTGATACACCCAAAGCAATCCTACGGTATCCGGGAGTTGCACAATCTCACGGTCGAAGGAAAAGATACTTGACATTAGAAAAGCTTTAGCATACGAACAATACGATCTAGTGCTATGCTTAGGATTGGGTCTTGTCCATCACATCATTCTCCTAATGATGTGATCCCATTATCAATGACATCTAAAGCCCATGATCAGGAAACCATGATCATCTATTGACTAACGAGCTAGCCAACTAGAGAGTTGCTAGGGACACATTGTGATCTATTTATTCACACATGTATTACTGTTTCCTGTTAATACAATTATAGCATGAACAATAGACGATTATCATGAACAAGGAAATATGATAATAACCATTTTATTATTGCCTCTAGGGCATATTTCGAACACTGCGGAGCCCCGATTCCGACATTTGGCGCACCAGGTAGGGGTGCGCAAGCGCTCTTTAGCTCCGGTTTCGCTCCAGCTTCACCGACCCCATGGCTAACACTCATTGCATGCGCCCCGGGAAGTCGGCACCGGAAGGCCGTTACTAGCCCACTAGCATTGTGGCCACCCCTGTCTTCGTCCCCACCACACACGGGAAGAAGGGCTTCCTATGGCCACCGACACATCAAGGAGGTCGCCCTGCTTCCGCTCATGCGGCCTCTGCTTCGGCCTGTGTTTCACATGGGAAACATGAACATGGCGGGCGCACTGCTCATGCCAAGCGAACTGCTTCACCACCGCCCGACAGATGGAGGATACGACGCGTGGGTGTACCATTTCGTCGAACTCGTCACCGTCGCGTGCAGGGCCTTGTCACCCTACACCCTGCTTCGACCCCCACCGTCTGAGGCAGGGGACTCAACTAGTGAGTCACCCCCGAGTGGCGGCTCGCTCAGCCCGCAGCCCGAGGGGCCTGAGCATGCCTCGCCTCAAGTCATGCTCCTTCTCCTTAGGGTCCCGGTGATCGGCCTCGGACCTCCACCGCCCCATGTGGTGGCACACCTCGTAAGGCTGGCAGCAAGTTCTGCACTCTCCACAACATGCACACCCACAACACGGAGAATTGACAGGCGGTCAAGATCCTCAACAGCAAGTGCGCCACTCGGTGCCGGGACCGTGTCGTCCCTGCTGACCACAGAGGAGACATCGGTGACCATGCCCAACGAACCCACAGCGACGGTGGAAGCGGCCATCCCCGAGACGCTGCATGGCGCGGGTCCCCCCACGGTGAGCGCCACCCGAACGATGCCGTCATGCCACCGCGCCCGCGACCCCCAGGCAAGGGGGGTGTCGCGCCGGGCGCTGGCACCATGGCCTACATGCCGCAAGACAACACCCTCTTTCCCCCGGTGTAGGTGGTACGCTTGGCGCCACTGTCGGGGCAGGCTCGGGGGCTCCAGCCTGGGTCCGTCAGGCATGTCCGGGGCGACAAGAAGGTGCCTAGGGTCCCACGAGGGTGCGTTGCGACGTGCGCCCCTGCGGGCCACTAGAGTGTCATTAAGCGCCAAGGTCGTGGGAGTTTATCGTTAAGGATCTCAGCAAACTGCAAGGGATGCAAGGTGTGTGTGCCTCGCGATGTGCCAGGATCTCTCAGGCTCAGGAAGCTTCAAGGGACAGCAGCCTTAGGACCCGGCTGTCGCCCGCTAGCGGGGTGGACCCCCGCGGCATGTGGCGCCAAGCGAACGGACGCGCCTGTAACAATCGGGCCGTCGAGTGATTCTGGACCAACCGGGTTAAAACAGTCCCTGGTATTTTATAGTGTCTCAAACGAGTGTTTTGTGAATATGTAACGAACTTAATTGACTTTCAGTCGGATGGTGTTGTTTGCCTTAAATGCTAAGCTTTGTGTGTACCTACCGTCTTGTGGCCGGACTCTTCAGTTCGTACGGAGCATGAAGGTCCTCATGCGAGAGTCAAGGGAGTGGTGAGCCAGCGTACGCGCTTCCTCGCCGAGTAGCGGGAAGCATTGAAGAAGAATCCCCTAGGGAAGGACCCCCCCCAGGGGCTCCCATGTCTCTAGGCTGGACACCGCGCGCGTGGATACGAAACGTGGGGGGCCCATAAGAGTCTCCCATAGCCCTAGGCTAGACGCCACGTCCCTGGGGAGTGAGGGTGGGGCCCCCAAAAGACCGTACGAGTCCCTGGGCCCCACGCCACTTGCCTGGTGACAGGAGGTGGGAGCTTGAAGCTTGACAGCCGGAGGCCAACCCGTGACCCTCTCACGTAATAACGAGGGGGTTGTAAATGCCCGGGGGTCTCTCTTGCGTAACCCACGACGAGCCATGGTGTGGCACCGGTACGGGGCCCCTCACATGTCTTAGTGGAAGAACTCATGCTCCGCGCTAGGGAGGAAGCCTATGACCCTCTCATGTAATAAAGAGGGGGCTGTAAATACCCGGGGGTCTCTCATGCATAACCCCATGACGAGCCGCGTCGTGGCGGTCGTAGGGGCCCCCTCCCACGTCCTACTAGAAGTCCTCGTGCTCCACGCTAGGGAAGAAGACGAAGGAAACATCCCGGGGTCCGCATTTCTTTTTAGGTTTTCCCATGCTAGGCACGGCGGCCGCTTTTAATCGTCCCTCCTTTTGACTCCCGAGCGAGCTCACCGGGCTGGCCTGCATTGAGTGCGACAGTCATGCCTATACTTTTTGGGCTCGCGATAAAGTTAGCTTTGGGTTTTCTAGCGGAGGTCTCGGTTTTTTTGGTTTTATGGGGTCCCTTGGTTTTTATTCTCTTACCATGCCCATGTGCAAGCAGGGATGCCCAAATGCAAGCGGCCAGGTACGCACCGTAAAGGCGTGGTGTTTTTCTCTCCTCAGTACTTCCCGCGAGGGGCCTCATGAGGCAGTTGCGCAAGCAGCCACTATAGGCACGAGTCCTGGATAGTCGCACTTCCAGGGGCCTCGCTCTCGTGCTTGGGGTCTCGGCCCTGACACCACGACACATCGAAGCGGCCGTGAGAGGATACAATACGAAGAAGGGGGAACCGAGTTCCTGAAGCTCCCCTGCCCGACAGCCCATGCGGGGCCCTCGCGAGGGTACCAGCCTCATGAGACTCACACGAACAACCGCGGTCGAGGGAACAAGAAGCTGGACAACGCCTGGGGGTTGCCTGTCCACGCTCCGGGAGCACGCCAGGGGTGAGGCCTCAGGAGATGTGTGCGACGGGCTCTCGTCGGTCGGGACGCATGCGACGCGCGAAAAAAAGGGAGAACATTGTAGACGGAACAAATATGCTTGAAGCACAACAAACAGCCATTAATGAAAACAAAAGTAAGTTATAAAATATCTAACATCCTCACGGGGCCAAGGGTTCTTCGGTGCGGAAGATATAGGATGAGGAAGCTCAAGCAGATGAGGCCCGTCCGCGTTGTTGTCCTGGGGGGCTGCGGCACTGAGGTTGTCGCCCTCCTCAGAAGGCACCGCCTGGGCAAACCGCCCGACCAAGGACTCCACGTGCCCACGCACCTCATCCATCGGAGGGCCCTTGAGTTCCACAGGCACTGGCTACATCGCGCGGGAGAGGTCGAATGCGGGATTGTGGCAGTGTAGGTTGGACAAGACGCGCGTCAGCGTGTTGTCCAGAAGGTCGCGTGCGCCAGACTCGACGTCCTCCTCCACCTTGGAAGCACTCGACTCCAGCGCCTCCACCGCCGCAAGGAGAAAGTCGGGGTGGCCCCCATCTCCATAGGCTCATGGTAGCACGGCGACGTCCCTGATGAAGCGGTGAAGTGTGGCGCTCGCACAGGGCTAGCTCCTGGCACCGCTGGGCACACCGCTCCTCCATGTGGCACGCATGTGCCGCCGTGCGCCATGCATGCGCTGCGCGTGCGCTGTGTCATCCTTGGCTACCTTTCCATCATCGGTGTTTTCACCAACCTGGTCCAGGAGGGACTTTAGCTCCTCCTCGGCCTCCCTCTCGCTTCTAGAGACGGCCTCCAGGGCGGCTTTGTCCCCTTGCAGGTGGGCCCTGAGCGGGCTTGGCTCCTCTTGGAGCGGATCGTGCTTAAGCTGGAGGAAGGCCTCTCGCCTGGCGACCTCGCCGTGGTACTCCTCCAGGGCTGCCTCCCACTCACTAGCAACTCTCGCGTTTGCGCCGGCCAAGGCCTCCTCGCGTGCCGCCACAAGGGTGTCCTCGTCGGTGAGGAATCACCTCTTCAAGGCCTCGAGTCGTTCATGCTCTGCCTTCTGGTTACATGCGATCTGGGTGGCCTCCCACTCGCGATGGGACACAATCGCCTCCCGCTGGATGACGACAGTCTCCCTGAGGGTTAGGTCCACCCCGCACACAAGGCCCTAAAAGGCGAGCATGGCACCCATGGTCATGCGCTCCTGGGGTCCCGCTGCCACCCCTGCTGGCATCGAGGGCCCCTCGGGCCCCACCGGGCCAGGCGCCAAAGAAGAAGCTTCATCAACCGGAGGTGAACCGAGGCGCGCCCCTGGCATGGCACTCCTGGTCCTCTTAGCCGCACGCACCATGAAAAGATCGGTGATCGGCATCGTCAGATCAAGCAGGATATGTGAGGGCAGACGATAACAGCGGCACACTTACTCATCGCTGGCGACCCGGCGCTCCCACGCTCAGACTGACTTTGGGGCCAAAACTCGCCGCCCTCGAGGGACGAGGAGGTGTTGTGATCCCTGCCCGCGCTCCGACGCTCGTACTATCTTCATTGGACACCATGGAAAGAGTGACGGCCGAGTTTGCTCGAGGACAGCGGGGGAGCAGAGGAAGAAGGCAGCCAAGGAACGGTGTAGTGATGGTTCCAACCCTAGGGTGCGGTGGTTTTTATAAGCATAGCAATGGTTTCTGAGGCGGCGCATGAGAGTAGAGGCGATGAATGCCCCGTTGGGTGCCACACGTCAGGCCTGACCCATGGGCAGTGGGGGCTCGCGCCTCCCCATTCCATCAATGAGCTGCCCCATGTGTGCCACGAGCCGAGGAACGATCCTCCACGAGACGGGTGGCGCTAATGGGTAATGTCGATCGAAGGAGCAATGATGACCGGCCCTCTGCACAGGTCGAATAACAACTCGCTTGGATTAGTTGCCAGGCGTCGCGGGAAGGAAGGATCCCACGTTGTGTCGGGTGCCACGCATAGAGCATGGCCCGCAGGAGGTTGGGGCCCACGTCGCCTCGCCCCTCCCCTTGGGAGGAGTCTTACCCAACATGGGCATGGGGCCTACTTTTGGGCCCCTAGGACCGCGAGTACCTAGGCCCGTCGGCGTGCAGCCACGGACTCGACGCGATAGGATAAGCTTGGTTTGGCCCATCAGCGAGACCAGCAAGGAGAACCGTGGGGAGGGCGTGTGCCTCGCGAGGCGAGTGCTTGAAGATCATTGCCAAGGGCCTCGGGAGGGCGTCCGTTGCGAGGTTTTCCACTGAGGCCCCCATGGAGTGTGCCCGGCGAGGGAGACTTGGTTGGGTCCCATGACCCAGCTCCTTCACGTGGATGAGGCAGGCTGCGCACGCGGCGCAGGAGCAGTGCGAGTAGTTGCATATAGGGAGGGCTTCCCATTTCGTGCTACGTAAGCTGGGACAGCTGGTATGCTCCCAAAGTGAATCGCAAAGGTTTCCCGTTTTATGCAAGAAGACTAAAGTCGGAGGCTCCGCAGGACACAGGTTATCCCCGAGCCCACCAGCGCATCATGAAGAGAAGCTTTTGCACGCGCAAACCACCTTTGTCAGCGCGGATTGCAGTCATGTCCCCTTTTGAAAATGGCTGTTGTAGCATCCCTTCGCGACAATGTTTTCGGGGGAAAATGACCAAGGCGAGTATATAGGAGAGGCCTGGCCTCCATAGAAGGGGATCCAACCTCACCCCCCGGGCTAGGGCAGGAACCCGCCTTTGTACTTGTCTTCCACCTCAAGCAATCCCATCACAAGCAGGAGTAGGGTTTTGCACCATGAGGTGGCCCACACCTGGGTAAACTATTGTGCATCCTAGCTCGCCGACTTAGCTCGCGCCACTATGGAGTCGCCGTGATGTTAAGAGGTTGAACAGGGTTGGAGGGCGAGCGCACCCAAGTGTTCGAACCTTTCCTTGGGTCTGCGGAGCCCCGATTCTGACAATGGAGGTTAATGTCATCGAGTAATGGAATCTGACTCATGGAAATTGCAGGCCTCTTTGGCATCGACAAGCCTGCTTCACTATAAACTTGCTCACGCTGGTTCCTTGTGGGAAAAATATTTGGAAACAAACTCCCATCTAACGTTGAGTCGACCTCCAATTTTGTGGCTTATTGAAAATTTTGGAAATAAGAAAAACATATGATGTTGAGCATGTTATTCGGACCTTTCTATGAATAGATTACACGAGAGAAACTACAACAACCCAGAATTGACGCTCCAAAAGATTCCCCTTCTATTCCGTTGACGTCTTGTGATTTATCTGGTTGTCGCATTCTTCATCGTATCATGCGCATCATCTGCATAGCATCGACACTTCTATGCATCATTTTTTAAAACTTGCATCCATTATTAGTTTCCGGTCCTCTCCATTTTTGTCGTAGATCATTTGAGACCAACCACACACGCATGTGCCCACGGCATCTCATTGTTTTTAAAACTGTGTATAAAACTTTCTCAGATTGGGTTGAAAGTTGGCGTGTGGTCCTATTATCGTGTAGGTAGACCGCGTGCTAAATTTCGTCGCAATCAGAGTTTGTTTGATACCCGAACAGTTCAACTATAGTGGCACTTACATGTGGGCATGGGCTGCCCAGCCTGGTGACCCGGCCCGGTGACCCAGACCAAGCGCGGGCCGGGCCGGGTCGGGCTTTGTGTTCGGGTCGGGTTCGAGCTTAAAAATCGGACCGGTAAGCAATTCGACCGGGCTCGGGCTTACAAAAAATGGTGATTTACACGGAGGCCTAGCCCGGCCCGAAATTCACCTTTTAAGTCTATTCGGGCCTTGCTGAGGACTAAATTTGCATTTTTTGGCCGGGTCGGGCTCGGAACTGAATTTGCATTTTTTTAACCGGGCCGGGTCGGGCTCGGGCTTGGGATTTCTAGTTCTGGCTTTGTAAAGCCCGACCTAGCCCGGGGTATGCCTAGGTTTAGCGGCACTATAGCCGGTCAAATTGTCAGATTTTTTCATTTGTAAAATGTAATGTTGGGCTGCCCGTTTTTCTTCTCATCTATGCCTAGCCCATCTACACTGTGCACAAACCCTACGCGCAACCTAGCCCGAAACCTCCGGGAACCCGAAACATACAATCGTGACTGTTGGGTCCTGATCAACCCGAAATACCCCAAACCATCATCAGTTTTTCAATTGGACTCCCTAACCTAAATTTTTCTTGACCGTCCAATTTTGATAGGTGGGTCCAAACCTAATCTAAATTTCCGTATATATGAACCACCCAAGGCTATTTTGGACCAAACCCTATTTTTAGGGATCCTCCCTGCCGCCGCAACCCACACCTAGTCGCTTCCCACCTCGGGATGTCCTCCCGATCTAAATCCCCCAACCAGTGAGCTCCTCCCAATTCTTCCTATCACCCATACCCGAGAAGACGCAGCCATAGTTTACTCTCGCAGCCGCAGCACGCAGTCAACCAGCCTTGCTGGACATGTCCGACCACCGCAACATCCGCCCGCGGGAGCATCTTGTGGCCGGCGCCTCCCGCTCCCGTGGTCCTCCTCCTCGCCTCTTCGTCTGGCGATTGGCGCTGCCGCCCGCAACCACGAGGCTAGTCACCAGGCCGGTCCCCTCGTACCCTCTCTATTCTCATTCTTCCGTATGCTACTTCTTCCGCTCTCATCTCTTTTTCTCACCCTAAGCTCCCTTTTCTCTATGCCTACAGGAGCTCCACGAGGAAACCACGTCATGGTCGTTGCCGTCATGTGGAAGGAGCAGCTCCACCGCACGCATCTGCGAGCACCTCCTCTGGATCCTTATCGACGCGCACCAAGGAGACACACTCCCGTTTGAGTCCTTCCCCATGGGGAGGATATCCTCTGTGTTAGAATTATTGGGCTTGGCCCATCTACAAATTCTAAAATCTGAAATTGAGCCCATGAATAAATGGCAAGTAGTGGTGTGGTGGTGCTGAAGTTTAGTCCCATACCGCTAGTGTAAGAAGAGTTGAACCTCTTTATATAGTGAGTTCTCCCCACCACTCTAAGTGTGTGTTGAGAAGAGAAAGGAGAGAACCACACGCGCACGCTCGCTTGCCTCCCTGTCCTGGTCGGGCCGATCCGGGCCGGGCCAGGCAGGGCAGGATGGCACGTACGTGTGACATGCGTGTCTGGTCTTTCTATAGTCTAAAACAAGCACCTAAGCAATGGCATGAGAAGTTTGAAAGAACTTTGACTTCTCCGGGATTTTTCATTAATGAGGCTGATAGGTGTGTTTACTATTGCCATGGTGGAGGAAATAGTGTCATATTATGTCTGTATGTGGATGACATATTGATCTTTGGTATGAACTTTGTTGCGATCAATGAGGTCAAGTCTTACCTATCAAAGAGTTTTGACATGAAAGATCTGGGAGAAACCGATGTGATCCTAAACATCAAACTTATTAAGGATGAGAGTGGGATTACTATAACGCAATCTCACTATGTTGAGAAGGTCTTGAGCTGTTTCGGCTTTATGGATAGCAAGCCTTCTCCAACACCTTATGATCCCAGCGTAACACTTAGACAGAACAAGAAAGAAACGAGAGATCAATTAAGATACTGTCAAATTGTCGGTTCACTCATGTACCTAGCTAGCGCTACAAGACCAGACATCTATTTTGCTGTGAGCAAACTGGGTAGGTTCATGTCTAACCCGGGTAATGATCATAGAAATGCACTAGAAAGGGTCTTGCACTATCTGAGAGGTACTATAGTTATGGAATTCACTATTCAGGGAACGCCGCTCTGCTCGAAGGATATAGTGATTCAAATTGGATATCTGATGTTGATGTACTATACGCTAAAAGTGGGTATGTGTTTACTCATGGAGGTGGTGCGGTATCATGGAGGTCCTGCAAGCAAACCATATTGACAAGGTCAACTACGGAAGCAGAACTAACTGCTTTACACCCAGCCATTGTAGAGGCAAAATGTCTGCGTGAACTCTTGATGGACTTGCGTGTGGTTGAAAACCCCATACCGGCTATTCTTATGAATTATGACAACCAAATGGTTATCGCTAAAGTAAATAATTCTAAGGATAACGCAAAGTCACCAAGACACGTGAAGAGACGTTTGAAATCTGTGAGGAAGTTGAGAAACTCTGGAGTAATAACTATTACGTATATTCAAACAGACAAAAAACTGACAGATCCTTTTACAAAGGGACTATCACAAAATGTGATAGATATTGCATGGAGGGAGATGGGTATGAGACCCATAGATGTTACACCTTAGTAGTAATCCAACCTTTGTGATCGGAGATCCTGTGAATTAGGACCTGGGAAGAACAAGCTATTGGTTAACAGAGGAGAGTAATAAGTGACCGTCTCTAAGTGATGATGCAAAACTCTCAGAGCTGTATGGCTTAAGTGTTGTAAGGAAGGTTGACAACATGCCTTAATGTGATTCTATTGGCTATGATAGCAAATATGTTGTCCTATAGAGAAATCTTGAAAG
This sequence comes from Hordeum vulgare subsp. vulgare, assembly GCF_904849725.1. NCBI lineage: Eukaryota > Viridiplantae > Streptophyta > Magnoliopsida > Poales > Poaceae > Hordeum > Hordeum vulgare. The sequence goes on from NC_058519.1 coordinate 288,761,362, forward strand.
AACACACCTATATGAGGCCCGATTGTAAAACGTCGCAATCTAGGAGATTTGGGTAATCTCTAGTAAGCTCATGAAGAGACTAGGGAGTACGACGCATATGCTCCAAACCGCGGGGTAGACTATTGGCAGCCAGGTACTCGTTAAGACTTTGAGTGAAACATGTTCACACAAAACTAGCAATTCAAGGTGTAGTCCATTGTCAAGTTGTGGATGGGTGTATCTTAAAGTTCTAGACAGAAGTTCAACTTAACAGTCTGTGTTGATATATTGGTATATTAAAAAGTGGAGAGAAAAGGCAAATATCTAAATGGGTATTTGAGATATGGTGGGGGATTGTTAGAATTAATGGGCTTGGCCCATCTACCAATTCTGAAATCTCAAATTGAGCCCATGAATAAAATGGCAAGTGGTGGTGTGGTGGTGCTAAAGTTTAGTCCCATACCGCTAGTGGAAGAACAGTTGGACCTCTTTATATAGTGAGTTCTCCCCACCACTCTAAGTGTGTGTTGAGAATAGAAAGGAGAGAACCACACGTGCATGCTCGCTCGCCTCGCCTCGCCAGGCTGGGCAGGGCGACGCGTACGTGCGACATGCGCGTGAATAGTCCGCCGAATTTCGGTCTAATGCCTCGCGGGGACGCGGCTTCCTTTTGCCATTTTATTTTTAATGTCTTGGCACACAAATTGAGAATTTCTTGTCTAGTAAGTATACGACTTGGAAACCAAGTCGGTTTGAGACGTGGTCTCCACACGGAACCGACCTTGGTCCTCCTATATATACTGCTTACCGTGGTCGGCCAAAGACACACCAAAAACATCTAGGGTTTTGCCTCGCCTCACTACTTGCACCGCCATCGTAGTCTACCTCAGCTCGAATGCCGGCGTGCATCGGCATGCGAGAGTGCAGGTCTCCAGAACCGTTCGTCTTTCCGATCCTGCACTGGGAGAGGACGAATTAGGTTTTTGGGAAGCGCTTTGCGCGACTGCTCAAATTCGTCACCACGGGTCATATACCATCCAAGTCGGGTTGTGACACTCATCGTCGTCTACATCGCCATCAACAAAGGATCGTCACCAACATCATCGTCAACACATTCGCTCCTGCTGTAACTAACGAAAAGTACATTACTCGTAATCTGTTTCTGTTGATCGCTGTAGTTGCTACTTCTTGCGCGATAATGTTATGCATGTTCAGTTGCTCTGCCGGATTGCTAGAGTATTGCATGCTATTTTTTGTTTTAGTCATGAAGTATTTAGTGTAATTAATCATGAACTTGCCTAACCTTACAACAATCCAAAAACCTATTTGTAGGCATTTTCATGAGTTAACTATGGCTTGATTTGCTGATGCACCGAGGTCGGATAAGTTTACGAGTGTGCACTTTAAGAAGTGGCGGAGCCAGCCCGTGAGTGGAGCCTGGGCAAGACTAAACTGTGACCCACTATGAGCTATCATTTGCCCATGAAAACATTGCTTCTACCCATACAGAATTCCATTGCTTAGGCTTGATTTTCTGGACTAGCCCGGGCAGCCGCCCGGGGTCGCCGGGAGGTGGCTCCGCCACTGACTTTAAGAGGTGGGAAGTGAGATCCACGCTCTGGCTTACTGCTCTGAAAGTTTTCCATGTTAGTGCTGGCATGCCAAAGGGAGCTTCTCATGAAGATCCGAGAAAGTTCCAGGAAGCCAACACTATGTTTGTGGGATGCGTTTTGAGTGTTCTTGCTGACCGTCTGTGTGATGTGTACATGCACATACAAGATGGAAAGACATTGTGGGATGCACTAAAGGCTAAATTCGGTGCTACAGATGCAGGCAGTGAACTGTACATCGTGGAGAATTTTCACGACTACAAGATGGTGAATAACCGTTCTGTGGTTGAACAAGCTCATGAGATACAGTGTATTGTGAAGGAACTGGAACTCCTTAAGTGTGATCTACCCGATAAATTTGTGGCTGGGTGCATGATTGGAAAGTTGCCTCCTTCATGGAGAAACTTTGCCACTTCTGTGAAACACAATAGACAGGAGATATTAGTTGAAAATATGATTGCATCTCTTGATGTAAAAGGGAAAGCTCGGGCTAAAGACACTACTGAGAAAGGAGGTGAGGTTCAACCTACTGCCAACATGGTACAAAGGTTCCCACAGAACAAGAACAAAGGAAAGAACAAGCCTGTTTTCAACAAGCCTATAAAGACAACTACCTTAAAGAAGAAGAAGTTCAACAAGGCTGAGCTAGAGTGCTACGCCTCTGGGAAGCTCAGGCACTTTTCCAAGGAATGTCCAGACCATGCAGACCGCACAGAGAAAACCATCTCCAAGACAGTCAACATGGTAACCACTAGCAATACTGATGGGTATGGTAATTTACCTATTGTGCTTTCAGTATTTCAATCATCTTCATGGTGGATTGATTCAAGAACTAACATCCATGTGTGTGCTGACGTCTCTTTGTTTACTTCTTATCAGGTCGCAAGGGATTCTTCGATCCTAATGGGGAAAGGGTCGCATGCTTTTATTCATGGCATTGGCACGATGGATCTGAAGTTTACTTCGGAAAAGATCGTGCAATTAAGGAACGTGCAACATGTCCCTACTATGAACAAGAACCTAGTTAGTGGCTCCCTTCTATGTCTGTAACACCCTATGTTTAGCTTTCCTGACTAATTAACTTCTTTCAAAAATTAGGACCAATTAATTTTATTTTATTTTTGTGAATGCTTGTGATGCTTGAAGTGACTATTGCTTGCTTGCTTGCTTGTATGCATGTGTTTGATTCTCAATAATTCATGTTACTCTCCAGACTCGCCTCCTTAGCCCAAAACTCCTCCCTAATGATCATGTCATGTGTTTAGGACCAGAAACCATTTTTACCAAATATGATTTTCAGCAAAAAACAGTTCTTTGAATTAAACTTTCAAAACCCGTGAGATGGGATTTGTATTACAAGTCCTCAAATTAGGGAATTTATTTTGCACCAATTATTTTAATTAAAACCCATTATCAAAATGACTTCCAAAAACCACAATATTATTATTTTAAAAGTTATTTTACTATTTTATTTAAATACCTTCCTCTCAGGAAAGAAATGGTCTCTTATGAAGGAAAGTTATTTTTATTGCTCTCAAAATATTTGAGAAAATTTAGGGAAACTCAGTGGACATATATATTTCATATATATGAGTTTCAACACATGGTCATGTTCGAAATATTGGGCAAACCTCTTCAAAACCTTTCCTTCATATTTCAAACTTTTGGAATATTTCTATAAGAAATATTCTCCGTAACTTCCACTAAAATTCTAGCATGACACATATGATGCATGTGATGATCTTGCCAAGTTTCATCTCAATCCAAGTTGATTTGATCCCCCTAATTATTAAAAAACCCTATCTGTCCAGATACAAATTTGAGCAACTCTACATTGCCAAGTGTCTCCAATTGTGCTCAAATTTGGTAGGCATGGTCTCATACTCCAATAATGCATCCACACCAGGTGATGCACCAAGGAGAATAGAATAACTTGTCCCAAGCCCCTCAAAACCCTCTCTGTTGATTTCTGACTCTGGGAAACTTTACATTATAAAGTTTCTCCAAATAACCCCAAACCTTTTGGGCATGCTTTAATGCCTAATTAATGCCCCACACCAAATATTGGATTTGTGGGAATAGAATTGAATAGCTTTGTAAGAAGAAGGCCATATCTTCCCATTTCATGGGTTTGCCAAGTCTACATTGGACATCTTCTCCACCAAATCCCAAATTTGGTGTCCAAGCTTATTTTCATCTATTATTTGAGGTTGTTAAGTTTCATATCAGTTGAAGTCCATCTGGTTGCCTTGACACTCATCAAAACCCTTGTGTGCACTCACCTAAGTGGCTACTTTGGCCCCTTCCACTTTTACCCTTGATCTCAAATTTCTACCACAACTCTATATATTTACATTTTACCTCCACTAGCTTTGCCATGACCTCTGGTTAATTATTGGAGAGAGGCTCCATGTAGCTACCTCTCATTTTTACCCTTGGATCACAATTTTTACCTCTCATTTTTACCCCACATCTGCTTAAGTTAATGCCCTCAACTCTTTCCAGAGGGTCCCTAGCATCCCAAGGCATCATTTTAAACCAAGATATGGCATGCTCATGTGTAGAAAATGAGCAGCACATCTACAAGTTGATTTCTGGATGAAAAGTAGCCATGTACAACAAATACTAGCTACCCTCCATTGCTTGAGCTCAAACTTGGCAGTGTTGTAGTCCTTGCATAGCCAAGCATGGTAGAGAAAGTCCCATCCTAAGATCACTCCATTAAGCACCCTCAACCCTAGCCCTAAATTTGCTGCTGCAAACTAAAACCCAGTCAAAACCCCACCTAGCAAGCCCCAGATGCTTCCAAACTCCTCAATCCCTTTCCTGCATGCATGCCCTGAGCTAAAGACATATGTGACTGGTCAAATTATCACTCTAGGCACAGGTGGCCATGGTGACCACCACCTTGGCCTGCAATATGGGTGCTCATCACCTTGTTTCTTTCTTCCAAACCTCATTCGGCCGTAGCTAAGTGTCTCAAACCAGCCTTCCTCCTCCTCCATTCCCTCTCCTCCTTAACCTCCCCAAACCAGCCCGAGGCTGCCAGAGCCTCTCCTCTCCCCGATGGCCGCCTCGGCTCCGCTTCGGCCGAGCTCGCGCTCAAGCTCCCTCGTCTTTCCCTTCCCTTCTAGCTCTTCTTGGAGTGTGCCGGGCCATAGCGGATCACCCCTGCAACCTCCCCGCTCTCCTTTTCCTCCTCTAGGTGGCCAGAGATGCCGCTAACACGGTCATCGTCGCTAGATCTGCTGCGGTCGGTGCAACGCTCGGCCTCGTGCCCTCCGGCGGCCGGGCCGTCGGGAAGGAGCCCTGTGGCACCGGCGACTCCTCCCCACGAGCGCCCCAGTGGCCGGGCCATCGGGAAGGAGCCCTGTGGCACCGGCGAGCCCCGACGAGCCCTTTGCCTCCACGCAGCGGGAGGTTGATGACGGGCCGACAATAGACGGGCCCCGCATGTCATCGGCTGGAGGATCTGGCGAGTGGCCCCGCCCGTTAAGTGGTCGCGCCCCTGACTAGAGGCCGCCTCCTCGGGCAGGAGGCGCATTTCTTCCAAGGCGCCTCCCGTGTCGCCCCAGCCTCTCGCACAAGAGGGCCAGTGGGCCGGCCCATCTGCTGTCTGGCGCCTCTGCGCTGTGCTCCTGAGTGGGACTGGCCCATCTAGGTGATATTCCCCCTTTTCTTTTACGAAAAGGATTATAAAATCCATATTTAATTCATTCTAGCTCGAAAATTTATGATTCAAATTTATGCATGTCCCTAAAATCAAGACCTATCCATTTATGTGCATTGCACATTTTTCCAGAAGACTTTGTGTGGGAGTAAATATTCAAATGCCCATTTGAATATTTTAAACCCCACTTTGTAAATTCCTATAGCATCCAAATCAACTCCAAAAGAAGTGATTCCAAATTCCAGAACCTCCTAATATCATTCCCTAGTTTCGAAGCCTTGGTCAACATTTTTGTATGAGATATTTCTGTTGCAATAAATGAATAGCTTCCTTTTGCTATTTATCCAGTATTGAAAAATCCCTAGTATGTTCATATCAACTACAAATCCAGTGAAACAACTTCCTAAATATTTCTAAATTCATGATCTGTCAAATGAGCGCCTCCACTCATTTTTAGCAAAATATTTTCTATGGGCTTCATAAAGGACCGCCTATTCCTCCTTTCATCCATTCAAAAATCCTTGATGGTCCAAATCTCCTATAGCAAGCTTCAGGTATTTTTCTTATGACCAGAGAGGTCCAAGAAAGATAAAACTCCTATTTATATACTACTCTTGTTTCTCCTTGTTGTATGGCTTACTGTGTTGTTTCCGACGTTAGTTGACGGAGTAGACCGACTACTCGGAGTTGGACCGGAAGACCTCAAAGAATCCGAGGACTCATGTGAGCAAAGGCAAGCAGACCTTTGACCATGTTTGAGCAAATATTATATAGCATGCTAGTAGAGCAATTATTTGTGTTGCATATGATCATAAGTATTCGGTAAATCATCGATATGATGTTACCAAGGTCTCCTTCGGAGCACTTGCATTTTGAGCATGATCCTACCACCTATGAGGGTCACGCTAATATCATGTTGACAAGTAGAGATAACCATAATAGAAGCATGAGCATGATGATGAGTTAGGTGGCCACTTTTGGAGAAGTGGTGCACCGGGTATATTTTGGTGTGAGTGGTTTCGAAAATGGGAATAGATTATGATGTGTCGACCGTCCCAACCTTACATGTGCGACCACGTTACCCCTTTATGGGACGGGGCTTTCTTGATTACTCTGGTCGGTGCTATCAAAGAGCCATATTACTAGTGGCGGGAGTGATGTGTGGTCACTCTCATGACGGGGTCGTGCCAGGTAGGACGACTATGTCGTTTTTACGTGTTCCGGGCACACCGTTGCTCCCCGCATGGATGATACTGTCCAGAGTCGGTGCTCGTAAGATGTACAACATGTGGGGTGGGTACCAATTGAGTGGACCTCTTTGTCTAGTATCGTCAGGGGAAAGGCATTGATCGGGTACTTACCTCGGGTATGTTATATACCGCGAGTCCTAGATGACACGAAAGTTTCCGGGATCTCGTGGGTACATCGTACAACCTATGCACAGTGTAAAACTACTCGAATAGCTGTGTCCACGGTCAAGGACAGTTGGATAATCTTGCTTAAACTACGTCCAGTTGTTTCCGCATAAACCAAGTGTGTGTGTGTGTGTTTAATGGTGTTAACTAAGAAAGAGTTGATATGACCAAGTTTGGTGACATGGCATATTGGGTGAACCCGGAGTGTTCAGCCCACATGAGATATGTTGATATCTGTAACCTGTTCTTCTAAATACCATCTAGCTCAAGTTGCATATCCATTTATGATTATGTTTATTGTTACGTTGATGTCCACCAATATTGCATATACTTGTTATCATACCAAATGCATTATCGATATCATGGGTTGTTTGCGAGTACATTCAAAGTACTCATTGGCTTGCCACTGGTTATTTCATTGACCAGGTATGAGAGAACATGACATGGTTAAGAACACCATGGTGACGTTCCTGCGAGCTAGGGCGCTTCAAAGTCAGAATGCTTGTAGGTTAAGGCTGATGGCATGGGTTCACGTTTTTTACCAATATTTCCGCTGTTGGTCCAGTTTTGTGTGTTGGCCCTCAAGGCCCTATATATGTAAGACTGGATCGCAATGGTCATTTATTGTATCAAACGGTGCGTATGCATGTAAGACTCTTAATATTCCGTATTTGTGTGTTCGGTGAGCATTGATCTCTGGGATCATTGAGCACGTTCATTCGGCGATCTCGACTCGTAAGTCAGGGTCCCCACAGAGCTTGTATCAGAGCCATCCTGACTTTAGGAAGCCCTTAGTTAGCACGGACGTTAGTTAGGACAAACTGTTTTCTAGAGCTTTCCAAAATTACTTGCAAGACATGGATCTTCTTACCTCTCCTAAATTTTCAAAGGAAGCAAGGTTTTTGCCTTAGCACTCCCACTCTTATTTTCTTGACACTCCTCGTCTGCTTCTTCAGAACCTGCAAATGGCCACTAGCACCCTTATGCCTGAGCATGGGATTACTTAAAATCCTCTTGGGCAAATTGGGAGGAAACAACCTTTCCAAGCGACCACCCATGTACTTGAAAGATAAGGATGACAATGCTACAACATACGACACCAACAGAAGTACCTCCATGAGGAACAAGGACATCGAGACCCAAAATATGGCGACACCCTCGAGGCTGTTCCAGAGTGATGCCACCTTCACCTACGATGATCAGGACATAATAAGTGCAAGACCATGATCTGCATCGCTAGTAGAGCGACCCTGTCAATATCAAGATTGTGTCGGCTACCACCGGTGGATGAGAACCTCGCCGTTTGGTCTGCCTCACCCTGGTGAGCAGGAAAACGGTTCTCTTCATCCCTGCTCTAGGTGTCGATATTGTGATCAAGTGACTGACAGGTCAGAACTCTACCATGCCTTGCTGATGTCATTGCATAAAGGTCGTCCACTTAGAACTCTTGGCACCTTGGAAGGCAAGAAGACAATGTCAAGATTATAAAGACAACAGAAGACCCTGTCAACGACAGCCATGAAGAACCACCTTCGTCGGCAACTCACCACACGAGAAGTCATCAAGAATTCTTTCAACTCAACCCAAGTCATTTCGGCAAGCAACAACAAGAGATGTGGCAACACCATGAGAAGACCCAGAATACTAGCGGACCCCTCTTCGGGACACGAAGCAAGCACGAATATCGAGTCCGAGAACACCTAGGGTAGGATGAGTCGTAAATCCCTTATACGAAGTCGAGTCCGTGAAATGGTTCGGATGGGACCATGTTGTGTATTGCTTGTTTTTGTTGTTTATGCTTTGATATAAGTCGCGCTTTTGCTCTAGGCAACAAGCCCGTGATTATATCACATGCCTCATCTTGATGTTTGAGTTGACTTTTCCAACACTTATTTGATTACGCTTGCATTATAGCACCCCTTAGGCACTCTCCTCTGTGCTACTCTCTCTCTCTCTCTCTCTCATCCTCTCGACAACTAAAGACCAGCAAGACAAGATGCACCAAGGATCCACTTCGACGGACAGCTGACACTGAAGACACTGACTATACCATGCTTAACCACGCAACCCATAGAAGGTATGCTTCCCTCAAGATCGGAACCCTCCTTAGCCCAGCCTAACCTCCACCAGCCTTTACGGCTCAAATTTGCCAGAACACCCTCGAGCCCCGATGAAACCCTGCTTAGCATCGGGTTCTTTAAGGAACAAGTGATCACGGTGAATGAGTATCCCTCATTCTTAAGCTAGCACCATAACCATGATCCCATAAGTAGGACCGTCCTCGGATTTAAGGATATTAGACTAAGGTTGTTGTGATGATGATAGTTGTCATGAGGATATAGCTAAACTATCCTAGTGGATCATAATACCCTTATAAAGGTAGGTGAATTTGGTGGAACAAATTGATATAGTATCATAACCTACATATTCCTGGAGTAAGTTGGATTCAGTAGGACGATTATGATCGCGAAAGATAATTCTTGGTGGTATAATTGACTTTAACAAGTAGTCAACGTGGTTCAATGCTTTCACCATAATGACTTGGAGTATCGGGTAAGAGTTATTATTGGACTTGAGTTTTGGATTTAAATAGGTAGTCTCAATAGAGTATCGATGATGACACAGACCACATGGTTTGGAGTAAATTTGATTTAGCCCAATGATCTCGATCATGATACCATGTTTCTCGGTGGATAATGAGTGCGAATACTTGGAGTTGTCGAATTGATTTACGAACGTATATAAGTTGGCTTCGAAGATTAGTTGGCCATGATATTGAAAGTTGGCAGATACACTACGACGTAGTTCTGGCGATAATATATGAATTATGAGGACTCTAAGTGATCCTGTAGAACCCCATAACTATCGGAATTGTAGGAATGATGGGTCCAGTGGTGATCGACCGGATTGCTGGACCACTTGATCGGGTTCGTAGGAAGGAAACACGATATTGGATTGGTATACTACGTGTTTCCTTCATATAGAAATGCAATACCCTGTCCATTGGATGAACTGGCGGGACATTTGGATTTGTGGTTTCTTAAATTCAAGCTTAGGAGCTTGTATGCCTCCCCGAGGTTCTTGCATAGAATGCATGTGCTTCATAGCTACACCATACTTGTAGTGTTTGGGTTTAGTTCTTCCCTGAACCCTCATGTTGACTAGCATGAGTGGTGTGGAGTTGACCCATGTGAGATGGTATCTTTGATGAGATAGGGTGATGCCGTCCCGAGTTAGAGGTCTGACTATTGGCATCTAAGGAATGTGCTTAGAGTTAAGATGATAGCTATTCACCCACATCCTAAGTTCCTTGAGACCCTAAAGATTCACCCAACCATAAGGTGGTCGGATTACGACCATAAAAACGACTCTAAGTCCTTGGAATATGGCGAGTACTCCGCCCGACCACCACCTATCGTGTCCATGACGAACATGGGCATGAAGGACTAGGTCATGTTGGACCACAAACCCCTCGGCCAGCGACCACCCATAGCAAGTCCCCGTTCTCCTCACCTGTCTCATAAGCACTACGCTTATGTGATGCTTGGGAAAATATGTTGTTATCCTCAAGGATGACATACTTATTCGCCTAATAAGAAGATGAACACCTTAGTCCTGTTTGGACGGACCCCAGGAACGCCAATCGCTATGCCCCTCGACAGTAAGGTGTTATCTCGAGAAGGTTGGCTTCTGGAAGCAACCTCAAGACCGTGGAAGTCTATCCTAGCAAACACAAGACAAAGAACGGCCATGGTTGCGAAACCACGACAATGACAAGGAAGCAGAAGACGCCAACCACCGACAGTGCGCTGACTACATCAACGATGTCAAGAAGCCTCGATGATTCAAGACAATGAAGCCTTTCGACAGCGAGAGAAACCAGAGATCTTCTTATTGGCCCAAACCAAGGACAAGCGTCCTAATTGGACATTGGTGAAAACCTGCTAGAGGTGATTCACCTGCTTGCCGAACCACAACCTTGGGAGTGGATGACTGGTCTATACTCCTGGGTGGCCAGCTCATCCAGAACCGCTCGAGAATCATGCCCGATGATAGGACCCATCCTGAACACTGAGTCTCCAAGCGTAGACTCATGGGAGAGACCCAACCCAGACACCTTCATGAGAAGCCTTCGAAGACCACTGCAACACCCTCGAGGATGAAGACCACCCGCAACCATAGCTTGCCTGCCTTCAGGGAGTGTAGGACTTCCCCGTCAATAGGGAGCTACGCGAAGGCCTTGGACCTCATATTCTAACGCGGGACATCTAGATGTCACTAACCGGCATGAGCAGCCAGGACCAAAACCTACACACATTATCTTGACATGAATTCCGACTTTGGAATGCACTTGCAAGACAGAACCTTACAAGAACATAGTGCACCAAGCCCCTAACCCTCAGTCGAGTGTAACTTATTACTGGAACCCACTCACGTCAGGCAAGGACGTGCGGAGCATTCCAAGCTGTATCATCAAGCACCTCAAGACCCACAACAGCAACATGGGGACATGAAGACTTCCTCCGATTCAAGAATTTGTATCTCTCTAACCCCTAGCCTAGAAATCTCGGGGACGAGATTTTCTTAAGGGGGTAAGGTGTGTAACAACCTGTGTTTAGCTTTCCTGACAAATTACCTTATTTCAAAAATTAGGACCAATTTTATTTTAGTGAATGCTTGTGATGGTTGAATTGACTATTGCTTGCTTGCTTGCTTGTATGCGTGTGTTTGATTCTCAATAATTCATATTACTCTCCAAACTCACCTCCTTAGCCCAAAACTCATGCCTAATGATTATGCCATGTGTTTAGGACCAGAAACCATTTTTACCAAATATTATTTTCACCAAAAAGCATTTCTTTGAATTAAGATTTCAGAACCCTGAGGTGGGATTTGTACTACAAGTCCTCAAATTAGGGAATTTATTTTGCACCAATTATTTTATTTAAAACCCATTATCAAAATGACTTCCCAAAACCACGATATTATTATTTTAAAAGTTATTTTCCTATTTTATTTAAATGCCTTCCTGTGAGGCCAGAAATGGTCTCTTATGAAGGAAAGTTATTTTTATTGCTTTCAAAATATTTGAGAAAATTTAGGGAAACTCAGTGGACATATATATTTCATATATATGAGTTTCAACACATGGTCATGTTCAAAATATTGGGCAAACCTCTTCAAAACCTTTCCTTCATATTTCAAGCTTTTGGAATATTTCTATAAGAAATATTCTCCATGAATTCCATTAAAATTCTAGCATGTCACATATGATGCATGTGATGATCTTGCCAAGTTTCATCTCAATCCAAGTTGATTTGATCCCCCTAATTATTTTGAAACCCTATATGTCCAGATCCAAGTTTGAGCAACTCTACATTGCGATGTGTCTCCAATTGTGCTCAAATTTCGTAGGCATGTTCTGATACTCTAATAATGCATCCACACCAAGTGGTGCATCAAGGAGAATAGAAGAACTTGTCCCAAGACCCTCAAAACCCTCTCTGTTGATTTGTGACTTTGGGAAACTTTACATTATAAAGTTTCTCCAATTGACCCCAAACTTTTTGGGCATGCTTTTAATGCTCAAATAATGCCCCCACACCAAATATTGAATTTGTGGGAATTGATTTGAATAGCTTTGTAAGCAGAAGGTCATTTCTGCCCATTTCATGGGTTTTCCAAGTCTACATTGGAAACCTTCTCCACCAAATCCCAAATTTGGTGTCCAAGCTTATTTTCATCTATTATTTGATACTGTTAAGTTTCATATCAACTGAAGTCCGCCTGGTTGCCCTGACACTCATCAAACACCTTGTGTGTACTCACCTAAGTGGCTCCTTTGGCTCCTTCCACTTTTACCCTTGATCTCAAATTTCTACCACAACTCTATATATCTACATTTTACCTCTAGTAGCTTTGCCATGACCTCTGGTCAATTATTGGAGAGAGTCTCCATGTAGCTACCTCTCATTTTTACCATTGGATCACCATTTTTACCCCTCTTACCCCACCTCTGCTTAAGTTAATGCCCCCAACTATTTCCAGAGGGTCCCTAGCATCCCAAGGCATCATTTCATACCAAGATATGGCATGCTCATGTGGAGAAAATGAGCAGCACATCTACAAGTTGATTTCTGGCTGAAAAGTAGCCTTGTACAGCAAGTACTAGTTACCCTCCTCTGCTTGACCTCAAACTTGGCAGTGTTGTAGTCCCTGCATAGCCAAGCATGGTAGACAAAGTCCCATCCTGAGATCACTCCATTAAGCACCCTCAACCCTAGCCCTAAGTTTGCTGTTGCAAACTAAAACCCAGTCAAAACCCCACCTAGCAAGCCCGCGGTGCTTCCAAACTCCTCAGTCTCCTTCCTACATGCATGCCCTGAGCTAAAGACATATTTGACTGGTCAAATTATCACTCTAGGCACAGGTTGCCGTGGTGACCACCACCCTGGCCTGCAATATGGGTGCTCTGCACCTTGTTTCTTTCTTCCAGACCTCATCCGGCCGTAGCTAAGTGTCTCAAAGCATCAAGGCACCTCCCTTGACCTGTCCAAGCCATCCCCGATGTCGTGGTTTTGTCACGGTAGATGTCCTCGTGAAAGGACTTAGTATGGGAACCATCGCACTTTGGTGGCGACTCAAAGGGGTTGAACAGGAGGAACGCGGCGGGTTACCCAGGTTCGGCCCCTCGCGTGGAGGTAATAGCCTACGTCCTGCTTGGCGTGTATTGATGTGGATTCGATTACAAGAAAGGCGTAACTCGCCTTACCTAGTACTCGATGATTTCTAACATATCTATCCCCCTTCCAACTCGCCTTTATATAGAGGTCGAGGCTTTAGGGTTTACAAGAATCCCTTCCTCTTTACAAATCGTGACCACCGCGGTCTCTGAATCGCCGTCTTGCAAAACCCAGAGACCTTCCATAAATCATAACCATCCTGCGACCTTGAACCGCCCAGGCTGAAGCCCAACTAGCCCTAAAGGATGAATCGCCTTACTAGTAACCCGGCCCATATTGGGCGGGTCACTTAATAAGCAATATCCCCAACATTAGGCCCCAAATTGACTTGAATCTTCATGCCAATGCTTCTGTTTTAGTTGAAGGTGATTCACTCCTTTGTGTTCCTCCATACGCCAGAAATTTTAACTCGCCAACTGGTACCAGGAAAAGTCTTTGAGTCGCCAATGCATTTCCCGTCAGCACTTTCCTTAGCCCTCGATTTTCGGGAAATTTAACACAATCCCAACGGATCTTTTAGTGCATCATTATCCCAAAATTTTCGGACGTCATCATGGAGAATCTTTTATTCCCAAGCGGTTCCCGCTCACGGCGCCTCGATTCCAGCGCCCGTCCTGATAAATAGGCGGAAGGGACAGGGCTGACACTGGCCACCTACCAGTCTCGTCAGTCCCCCCCATTATCGCAACAGAAAACCGCACTGCTTCCCGAGGGTTTCGTCGCCGGCCGCAAACTCCGCCCCCGTCCGAAGAACTCCAGTGCTGCCCGCAAGCCGTCGCCGTTCGAGGAGCTCCGGCGCCGCCCGCAAGCCGTCGCCGTTCGAGGAGCTCCGGCGCCGCCCGCAAGCCGTCGCCGTTGCCAGGCTCCGCCGCCGCCGAGGGTCCCTTCATTCTCCGGGACCCCTGCGCTTCTCCAACAGCCTCCATCACCGCCGATCTTCTTCGACCAAGATCTTCAGGTTAGGCCACTGTTTCCCCTTCTTTAAGGGTAGATTTATTTCTTGTTCGTGCTTCCGCCATTGCCATCCTTCCGCCATTGCCATAGTTCCAAAGCCCTCCGCTCGCAACCATCTATTACCCTCGAACTGATTAGTCCGAGCGCCATTAGGGCACCCAGTGCCTTGAATAATCTTATCCATCTGTGCTCTTGCGAGTTTTCTAAATACACTAGTTTCTTCAAAACTGAGGCACCGCCCTGCTCACACATCGTTCATGTTTTAGCCATGTCCGCAAGTTTTTATATCTATTTCAACAGATCCATTCCTCATTCACTGTTTGTAAAAAGCTGTTTGGAAACTTCGTCCTTCCCTTAGTGTTTCGGAAAGAATAAATTTCACCACGCACAGTAACATCGCTTCTGAGAATAGCCCTGCTCCGATAAGTCGCCACATCAGCCCAACCCGGCCTCCTAGTCCGGCGGGTTAAGCAAGAGCTGATCCCGATTCACATAGTAAATGTTCGAGACATGTAATACCATATTCTTACCTATTTGTAGCATGGGTGCCGTTTTCAAGAGCGATTGGCTTCCTACCAAAGTCGATGATGCTGTTTTGGCGAATTACGTGAAAGCGGGCTGCTTGGATCCTCAAGACGTCATTGGATGGCGCACCGGGTTAGGAGAAGACCTCCCCAACCCCAAGGAAGGGGACATAGTAGTTTTTGTGGAACACTTGGAACGGGGTTTTAAGCCGCCCGGATCTAAATTCCTTAGGGATGCTCTGAACTTCATGAATGTCCGACTCCAGGATTTGGGACCCAATTCCATAAGCAACCTAAGTCAATTCCAAGTCCTTTGCGAAGCTTATTTGCGGATCGAGCCTTCCGTCCCTCTGTTTTGGTACTTTTTCCACTTGAATCGCCAGACGGAATTCCATAATGGCCCCAGTTTGGAACTTGGCGGGGTCAACATCCAGCGTCGCAGGGACAGTCCGTTTCCTTCACTCACTATGCCTAGCCACCCCAAAGGCTGGGGTGAATCTTGGTTTTATTGCAAAGAAACATCCCCTGCCGGCGAGAACAAACTTCTGGGCTACAGGCCAACCCGCCTTCCGGTCAATTTTAAGCTCCCTGACAAGCTCACCGAGGAAGAAGAGTCGGACTTCATCCCAATTATGTCCGAACTGAGATCCTTGATGAACAACGGTCTCATCGGGGTTGACCTGATCCGCTGCTGGGTCGAATGGCGGATCCTTTATCTGAGCCGCCGAGATGGTCTGATGTGCGAATTCGACGGCACTCTGGATCATCCCCAATTCTACTTCCACACAGCATTAACAGAAAAAGACATCGTCGCCATCATCAGGAAACTGACCGGCGAACCTGCAGCAAAATGCGGCCAAATCGGCCTTAAGCCCTTGTGCAAGATTAACCCGGCACCCAAGGTAACCAAAGCTGACTCGCCCTCAACTTTTTATTCCATCTGTTTTACTGCCATCATGACTTCATGCCATATTCCTTTCCAGAAAGGCGACAAGTTCTGGTCTAGGAGACCTAAGAAACAAGCCATGAAGAGTGCTAAGCCGCCTTCCAAGAAAAACAAGGGCAAAGGTAAATCTACTGCGGCCGAGCCATCTGAAGTCGACGAATCTCAAGCTGGCGACGCACTCTCAGAGGTACCAATCCGTCCTCTTTTTCACTCGCCACCTATCACCTTTTAACTTTTATTTATATCTCTCACTCCTCTTGTAACAGAATGAAGATAACGGAAGCCAAGAGGACTCCGTCGAGGTAATTTCCGTCTCCTCCGATTCATCACCTTCCTCGCCTAAGCCGGCCCGGCGAATATGTGGGGAAGTCCCCTTCTCACATCCAGATGCCCATTTGGACCCAAATTTCTTATTGAAGAGAACACAGCACGCCTCGAACCGAAAAACGCGAAGTCACTCCGGCGATCTAATACCTGGCTTGCCAACAACGAACAAAAGAAAACCAAGCGAGGTACCTCCCTTTTTTTTATTTGAGCAACCATTGTTCGTGCTGCTTTTGGGTCACAGTCATAACCCGCCTGTATTATCGATGTATAAATTCTGCAGGATTCTCCCCCTACTTCTGGCGACTCAGTGATGTCGACCCTTCCACCAATGATCCGAGTCCCGGGGTAAGTTTCTTGCCCTGATCCTTGAGAATAGCACTCTTTTTAATTTTTTAACACACCTCTCTCTTTCGTTAGGGCACAAGCCAAAAAGAGGAAGACCAGTGGATCAATCCCTGACGCCACTTCTGAGCTTCCAAGGAAAGCTACTCCGACTCAAGAAGATCCTAGTCAAGACGAGCCAACAATTCAAGCGGACCTTCCTGAGTCGCCCAAAGGATCAACGGATGTCCCTAGATCACCGATCGTAATGGCGACAGCTGATGACCCAGATGTTGTAGTCATTACTGGTTCTGGTTTCTCCAAGCCGGCAGCGACAATCCTCTCCAAACATATAGCATCCCCTTCTCCATCAATTCCCGAGTCTGGGCCTTCCAAGGCGAAACTTTCTGACTATGCAGGTCTGGAGTTTAAAGAACTCTGTTCTGGCTTCGCAAGTCGCCTGGAAGCGAGTTATGAGATGGAAAAGAATCTGCTAAAGATGTTAAATAACAAGCATGAGGTAAACTTTTATACTCTATACTATCTCCATTAACCCCCCATGGGCCGGCTCATCAGTAAAAGGATGAGCCGGGTCTTGATTTCTGTATAATCTTTCTTGAGAATTATACATTAGCCCCCAAGTGTCAGGGGTATTGCCTTGCAATATTGATGAGACTTGTCTTTGTTTTAAATTTTGAACAGGAAAGCCTTGCCCAGACCGAACTGGCCCTGGGCGACTTAAGGAGAAACTTGTCTGATCAACAAGATGCCCGAACTCAGTTGGAAGACAAATATAAGTTGGCTCTGGTTGAACTGGAAAAGCTCAAAGCCGAGTTAGAAAGAACTCAGGCTGACCAAAGCGCGGCTTTGAAGAGAGCCGAAAAAGCAGAAGCAAAGCTGGGGACTGTCCAACAGGAGCTATCCGGCTTAAAGCGCCATATCTCCAACATGACACAAGCCATCTTTGGTAAACTTTACCTAACTCTCCAACCTTATCCTCTTCCTTGGGAAAATTCCTTAATGTTATCTTACCGGTTATCAAATCCCAGGCTCGAGAGTCGCCAATCTGCAAGACGACTGCGTGTTGATGCTGAAGGCGATCTATACGCTGACGGAATAGCTGTACACAGGCAGTGTGCTGACCGTTAAAGCCGTAATAGGTGCAAAAGAGCCCATCACTTCCATCAAGAAGGTGCTTGGATATCTATCCACACTTCCTCCCCAGATCGGCGAGTTAACCCGGTCAGCCGCCCGGAAGGGTGTCCTGACGGCTCTGAGTCGCTGCTTGGCGTACGCTCCGGAAATTAATTTGGAAGAAGTAGCTGCCGGCTTCCCTCAACTTAAAGATGACGGCTCGGAGTTCGTGGAAGAAGACTACCAGAAGGTTGTCAAAGATTCTCGGCTGGCCGCAACTCAACTCGCCGCCTGCCTTGACTTAACAAAATATCAGGCGGCTTACGATGGTAAGAATAAGAAAATCAGCCCGCCAACCTTCGTGGTGACCAACCTAATCCCTCGGCGACCCAAGAACCCCTTCGACTGGGAAGCAGACCTGGCATCCATCTTGACCGATGAAGATGATTTTGCTTCTTTGTCCAAGTGCAATTGGGTCTTGGGCGATTTACAAATCGAAGCCGGTCAAAGCTCGCGCCAGGATTTAGGGAAGTAGACTTTTCTCGAATTTGGTCCATGAACCATGTAATAGTTAATACTATCTTTTGATGGCCCCTTCTGTCAAAAAAGACAACCTCATACTGCTTTTGAAGTGGTTTGAAATATTTGATCCGCCTTTATAAAAATCTTCTGCAATGCTTATTCCGCCAAGGAGAGACCTCTGAACATATCATCTGGGAACATAAAAGACACTGCAAGTAATTTCAAAAAACATGCAGAGGATAGAAAAAACCTCCAAGTTTAAACCTTAACACCAGTAATGCAGGTTTCGTCGGCTCATACGGTCGCGACAGGGGGAGGCGAGTCAGAAAGCTCGTGCACCCACCCCTAATGCAGGTTTCGTCGGCTCATACGGTCGCGACAGGGGGAGGCGAGTCAGAAAGCTCGTTCACCCACCCTAAATGCAGGTTTCGTCGGCTCATACGGTCGCGACAGGGGGAGGCGAGTCAGAGAGCTCGTGCACCCACCCTAAATGCAGGTTTCGTCGCCTCATACGGTCGCGACAGGGGGAGGCGAGTCAGAAAGCTCGTGCACCCACCCTAAATGTAGGTTTCGTCGGCTCATACGGTCGCGACAGGGGGAGGCGAGTCAGAAATCTCGTGCACCCACCCTAAATGCAGGTTTCGTCGGCTCATACGGTCGCGACAGGGGGAGGCGAGTCAGAAAGCTCGTGCACCCACCCTAAATGCAGGTTTCGTCGGCTCATACGGTCGCGACAGGGGGAGGCGAGTCAGAAAGCTCGTGCACCCACCCTAAATGCAGGTTTCGTCGGCTCATACGGTCGCGACAGGGGGAGGCGAGTCAGAAAGCTCGTGCACCCACCCTAAATGCAGGTTTCGTCGGCTCATACGGTTGCGACAGGGGGAGGCGAGTCAGAAAGCTCGTGCACCCACCCTAAATGCAGGTTTCGTCGGCTCATACGGTCGCGACAGGGGGAGGCGAGTAAGAAAGCTCGTGCACCCACCCTAAATGCAGGTTTCGTCGGCTCATACGGTCGCGACAGGGGGAGGTGAGTCAGAAAGCTCGTGCACCCACCCTAAATGCAGGTTTCGTCGGCTCATACGGTCGCGACAGGGGGAGGCGAGTCAAAAAGCTCGTGCACCCACCCTAAATGCATGTTCTGTCGGCTCATAAGGTCGCAACAGGATGACACAAATTGCTCTTTTTTAAGGAAGAAGCCCCCAAGTCGGGGAACATTTTATTACTTCATAATGAAACTGAAAAAAACTTACAAAGCATGGAGTTTTTAAGAACTCAAGTGTAGTAAGGCCGCAAATGGGCAATATTCCAAGGGCGAGTTGACACAGCCTCCGTAGTCGGTCGATCAGGCCGAAGATCCATCAAGTAGTAAGAGCCATTGCGGAGGTTCTTGCTGACGACGAAAGGCCCTTCCCAAGGGGGCGAGAGCTTGTGCATGCCTGCCCGATCTTGTATCAGACGAAGTACCAAGTCGCCCTCCTGGAAAGCCCGACTCTTAACCCAGCGACTATGATAACGCCGCAGATCTTGCTGATAGATAGCTGAACGAGCTGCCGCTAAGTCACGCGCCTCTTCCAAGGCATCCAAGGAATCCTGGCGCGCCAACTCATTATCTTGCTCCACATATGCGGCGACTCTAAGAGAATCATGTCTCATGTCGGTAGGAAGGACAACTTCTGCTCCATAGACCAAAAAGAAAGGCGTGAACCCCGTGGATCGATTCGGGGTGGTCCGGATGCTCCATAATACCGAAGGTAGTTCCTCAACCCAACACCCTGGAGTTCTTTCCAGGGGAACCATGAGGCGAGGTTTAATCCCTCGTAGGACTTCCTGATTCGCCCGTTCTGCTTGCCCGTTTGACTGCGGGTGAGCAACTGCAGAAATATCAAGCCGGATATGTTCACGGCGACAAAAATCCAGCATCGCTCCTTGGGACAAGTTAGTACCATTGTCCGTGATAATACTGTGCGGATATCCAAAACGGAAAATCAGCTTTTTCAGAAATTTGACCGCAGTCTCCACATCGCAAGCCCCAACAGGTTCCGCCTCAATCCATTTAGTGAACTTATCAACCGCCACCAATAAGTGAGTTTTCTTGTTGGAGGACATCTTAAAGGGACCAACCATGTCCAGCCCCCAGACCGCGAAAGGCCAAGTAATGGGAATCATCCTCAATTCTTGAGCCGGCATATGAGCCTATCTCCCATATCGTTGGCACCCCTCACACCGCCGTACTATATCTTCTGCATCTGCGTGAGCCGTCAACCAGAAGAAACCATGTCGAAAGGCTTTTGATACCAAAGATCGTGACCCGGCGTGATGCCCGCAATCTCCAGAATGGATGTCATTTAGGATCATGCATCCTTCCTCGGAAGAGACACAACGCTGAAAGACCCCTGAAGCACTTCGTTTATATAGCTCGCCATTAATGATGACCATGGACTTGCTACGCCGAACAATCTGGCGAGCCAAAACTTCATCAGTGGGCAACTCGCCTCGAGCGAGATAAGCCAGATAAGGAAGAGCCCAATCCGGAGTGACATGGAGAGCCGCCACAAGCTGAGACTCGGGATCTGGTATCGCCAATTCCTCCTCCGTGGGTACAGCCACAGACGGTTTATGCAAGACATCAAAGAAAACATTAGGGGGGACCGGTTTTCTCTGTGAGCTGAGTCGCGAGAGGGCATCAGCTGCTTCGTTGAGTCGCCGATCAACATGATCAACCTGGTACCCATGAAAATAGCCCGCCACGTCAGATACAGCTCGCCTGTAAGCCGCCATCATAGGATCTCGAGAGTCCCAGGTGCCCGAAACCTGTTGCGCCACCAAATCTGAATCCCCAAAGCATCTGACTCGGGTTAGGTTCATCTCTTTTGCCAGTCGCAAACCATGAAGCAGAGCTTCATATTCTGCCGCATTATTTGTGCAAGGGAACATGAGCCGGAGAACAAGCAGAACTTATCTCCTTGAGGGGATATCAACACCACACCCGCCCCCGAGCCCTCCAACTGCCTGGATCCATCAAAGTAAATAGTCCAATAGGTAAGGTCAGGCCGATCTTCCGGAGCCTGAAGCTCCGTCCAATCGTTGACGAAGTCAACTAGTGCCTGGGACTTGATGGCCGTGCGGGGGGTATATTGTATGTGATGCGACCCAAGTTCTATTCCCATTTGGCGATTCGCCCTGTTGCCTCGCGGTTTTGGATGACGTCACCGAGGGGCGCGGAACTGACCACGGTGATCGGGTGTTCCTGGAAATAATGTTTGAGCTTTTGACTCGCCATGAACACCCCATTGACCAGTTTCGGCCAATGTGGGTATCGCTGTTTGGAAAGAGTTAACACCTCATTGATAAAGTACACCGGGCGTTGCACCGGGTATTCCTTTCCTTCCTCCTTTCTTTCGACGACCACAGCCACGCTGACCGCTTTGGAATTCACGGCGATATACAGGAGCATAGGCTCCTTTTCAGTCGGGGCCGCCAGGACCGGCGGGTTAACCAATTGATGTTTCAAGGCCTGAAAAGCCTCGTTAGCCTCCTGTGTCCATACGAATCGGTCGGATTTCCTCAACAATTGATAAAGAGGAATCGCCTTTTCTCCGAGGCGGCTCACGAAACGACTTAGGGCCGCAATGCGACCCGCCAATCGCTGAACCTGATTAACATTCGTCGGCTTGCCGAGGGAAGTAACCGCTTCAATTTTGTTCGGGTTAGCCTCGATGCCACGCTCCGACACCAAGAAACCCAGTAGTTTTCCCGCAGGAACGCCGAAAACGCACTTGGTAGGATTTAGCTTCATCTGATATACCCGTAAATTATCAAAGGTTTCCTTAAGGTCTTCCAGAAGTGTTTCCTCCCGGCGGGTCTTGATCACAATGTCGTCAACATAAGCATGGACGTTGCGGCCGATTTGGTTATGAAGACAATTCTGGATGCAGCGTTGATAAGTCGCCGCTGCGCTCTTGAGCCCGAACGGCATGGACACATAGCAAAAGGCCCCGAAGGGGGTTATGAAGGCGGTCTTCTCCTGATCTTCCACAGCCATTTTGATCTGATGATAACCTGAATAGGCGTCCAAAAAGCACAATCGTTCGCATCCCGCCACCGAGTCAATGATTTGGTCGATGCGGGGAAGAGCGAAAGGATCCTTGGGACAAGCTCTGTTGAGGTCCGTATAGTCAATACACATACGGAACGTGCCATTCTTATTGAGTACTAACACCGGGTTAGCTAGCCATTTGGGGTGAAAGACTTCCACGATGAACCCGGCGGCTAAAAGACGGGCGACTTCCTCTCCAATCGCCTTCTGTCGCTCCTCGTTAAACCTGCGAAGGTATTGTTGGATAGGTTTGCATTTTGGGTCAATATTAAGATGGTGCTCAGCGAATTCTCTCGGTACAGCCGGCATGTCAGAGGGCTTCCATGCGAAGATGTCCCGATTCTCACGGATGAATTCGATGAGCGCGCTTTCCTATTTGGGGTCCAGACCCGTTCCAATAGTAAACTGCTTGGATGAATCGCCAGGGACGAAGTCGACTGTCTTCGTCTCATCCGTTGGTTTGAACTTGAGGGGCGACTCGGAATCTGTAGTCGGCTTCTTGAGCGGTGACATGTCTGCCGGGTCAACATTGGCCCGATGGTTTTTGAGCTCTTCCGCCGCGCGGGCGACTTCCGCATAGGCCGCGTCTCCTTCCTCACACTCCTTTGCAATTCTTCTATCTCCGTCAATCGTGATGGGCCCTATAGGACCAGGCATTTTGAGCTTGAGGTAGACGTAGCACGGGCGGGCCATGAAGCGAGCGTAAGCCGGTCGCCCGAACAGCGCATGGTACGGGCTTTTTAGTTTGACCACCTCGAAGACCAGAGACTCCAACCTGTAATTCTGCGCAGTTCCAAACGCTACTAAGAGCCTGACCTGGCCTATGGGATAAGCCGATTTGCCCGGGACGATGCCGTGGAAGACCGTGGTTGAAGGCATCAAGTCTTTCTCTAATAGATTCATCCTCCGGAAGGTATCGAAGTACAGGATATTAATGCTGCTGCCGCCATCCATTAGTACTTTCGATAGAGTGTAGCCCCCCCACTTGGGGAGCCACGACTAATGCCAGGTCGCCCGGGTTATCTATTCTCGGCAGGTGATCCTCTCTGCTCCATGTTATGGTCTGTTCGGACCAGTGGAGATATCTGGGAACTGCCGGCTCAATTACGCTGTACGCCCGGTGATTTACCTTTTTATCACGCCTGCAAGCATTAGTGGTGAAAACATGGTACTGCCCATTACTTAGCTGTTTAGGATTGTTGCGGAAGCCCCCATGGTCATCCTGGTCCTGCGGAGCCCCCTGTGGGGGCGGCTGCTGGAAAACTCCCGGCGGGTTGTACCGCCGTTGGTGGTGCACCGGGTACTGGCCGCCGCCCGGCTGCGGGCCCCCCTGTGCCTCTTGTTCGGGAAAACCGCCGAAGGGGTTGTGCCTTTGATTGGGCGCGGCGAGTTGGTCCTGGCGACGGTTCGGATCTTCGCTTTGGCTCTTCTTGATTGCCTCGGCCCGAAATTCTCGCATCACGAAACAGTTCTCCCAAGAGTGGCCCGCTGGGCCGTCGGCCGTGGCGTGGTGCGGGCAAGGGCCTTTGAGTAGCTCTTCGTAATTACGCGGCCTTTTCCCACTGAAGCCTCGATTCTTCTTTTTGCCGTCATTGGTGTTGGTGTTGGCAACCAGATCCGAGGGCTCCTCCTGTGGCCTACGCTTGCCGTTGGTCCCCTAGTTGTGACGATTGCGGCCTTGGAGGCGGGTGTGGTTTTTAGTTGAATCGCCCTTCTTGGGCGAGTTACCCTTACCATCCTCGTCGGGATCCTTGGTATCATCGGCCTCGGCGTACCTAGTGAGGGTATCCATCAGCTCGCCCATATCCTGAACTTTCCGTTTGAG
This sequence comes from Hordeum vulgare subsp. vulgare, assembly GCF_904849725.1. Taxonomy (NCBI): domain Eukaryota; kingdom Viridiplantae; phylum Streptophyta; class Magnoliopsida; order Poales; family Poaceae; genus Hordeum; species Hordeum vulgare. The sequence goes on from NC_058519.1 coordinate 288,785,428, forward strand.
TCGCCCCAATTTCTGGACCAGCGGTTCATAGTGGCAGTTATGCTCGAGGATAAGCACAACTTTTGCTGCCGTGATGCCATCCGATGAATGGATAATTTCCGCGACTCGCCGCGACCAAGGGTGCACCGACTCATCCGGGCGTTGTACGCAGTGTTGCAAGTCGACGATCGTCATCGGCCGTTTACAGGTTCCCCGGAAGTTTTTGATGAAACGCTCCTTCAGCTCGGCCCAGGACTGGATAGAATTGGGGGGTAAGTTTTTCAACCAAGTGCGCGCCGATCCCTCGAGCATCATGGTGAAATATCTGGCGCAAACAGCCTCGTTACGTCGAGCATGTCCATGGCGATCTCATAGCCCTCGATCCAAGATGTTGGTTCGAGATCTGGTGTGTAATTAGGTACCTTTCTTGGTCCTTTGAAATCCTTGGGCATTCTTTCGCTCCGAAGGGCTAGGGACAAACAGGGCACCCCAACTCGCCCTCCGGTCCCCGCGAGGGGAGTCTGGGCCTCTTGAATGTTGGGGGGATCTCTGCCCGGCGGGTTCCGCTCGGGCGGGTTGTCCTGCGGGAAGTGTGGCGGGGCACTGTTTACAGCTGGCTGATCCTCCAGCCTACTCCTGGTGTAGCTCGCCTGGGGGGTGGAGTGCAATCTCTCGGGGCTGTGCGAGAATTGCGCGTTCTGGACCACCGCCGTTTTCAACATCTCGATGGCGTTCCTTGCTTCGATCTCAGCGGGGGTGTTGCCGTGGATCGGAAGAGACTCCAGATGGCGAGTTGCGGCAAGCACGTTATCCACCGGGTTAGAGAAGTGGCCTCGAGGGGTACGGAAACGAGGAATTTGACCCTCAGTCGGCTGAATCGGCGGGTTAGGAGGGCGGCCCAGCCCTCCTGCTGGGGCGGCTCCCATCCCGGGTGTTTGGGGAGTGTCGAATAGGCGAGTCGGATTGAGATCATGGGGCAGGCGACCCTGGTGTCTCCGCTGATGGACGGCGTCGGACGCGCGCTGCTGTCTTTCAAGCCGCCAGTTGTCGGTGTTCAATCGCATCCTTTCGGCCGCAATCTGGGCTTGTCGAGTTTCCATCCTGGCGGACTCCGTCTCAGCATCCTGATGGCCTTTGCCACCGCCTCCCTCAGCTTTGCTAACTCCGCGTTTATCTCTTCTTGGTTCTCTGGCGTGAGGGGGGTTGACATTGGTCTTGTGATTTCCGACGCTAAATCCACCAGGACTGCTGACGCACTTCTGGATGTCCCGCCGATCCCCTCGCCTCCAGCGGGGTTCTGTGCGGGTTGAGTCGCCCCGGCCATGTAGATGGCGATCTGGCGGCGGGTTCGATCGAGGATTTCCGGATCCATGGCCAATGACAAGCCTCCGAGACCGTCTCCGTGGAGGGACTGGATGGAATTTGAATCGCCCATGGATGATTCGTTGTCAGAGTTGATGGGGGTAACCTCCTGAGCCGCCGCGTGCTCTGGCTCCTCCGACCCCTGCGTGAAACCCACAAAGACCGGGCGGGTCAGATTCCGTGTTATGGCTGGATGAACGTACCTGGCCGGCTCGACGATGTCGGAGGAGATGTCCGGCTCAGGAACAGATGACCCGATCATGCCGATGAAGACGTTGATCTTGCCGAAGGGGACCCTGTAGCCTGATTCGAGAGAATTCGCTTCAGGTCCCCATCGCTGGTTGTCGATGTAGGCTATGCCGCGTCGGCTCCAAGTCATGAGCGCCGTCGCATAACTCCCAAACCCTGGTAGGGCTCCCTTTGAGAACTCAACTCCACCGTGTGCAGGCCCCACGGTGGGCGCCAACTGTCGTGGTTTTGTCACGGCAGATGTCCTCGTGAAAGGACTTAGTATGGGAACCATCGCACTTTGGTGGCGACTCAAAGGGGTTGAACAGGAGGAACGCGGCGGGTTACCCAGGTTCGGCCCCTCGCGTGGAGGTAATAGCCTACGTCCTGCTTGGCGTGTATTGATGTGGATTCGATTACAAGAAAGGCGTAACTCGCCTTACCTAGTACTCGATGATTTCTAACCTATCTATCCCCCTTCCAACTCGCCTTTATATAGAGGTCGAGGCTTTAGGGTTTACAAGAATCCCTTCCTCTTTACAAATCGTGACCACCGCGGTCTCTGAATCGCCGTCTTGCAAAACCCAGAGACCTTCCATAAATCATAACCATCCTGCGACCTTGAACCGCCCAGGCTGAAGCCCAACTAGCCCTAAAGGATGAATCGCCTTACTAGTAACCCGGCCCATATTGGGCGGGTCACTTAATAAGCAATATCCCCAACACCCGACACCCAGAAGCAGCCAAGTATTCCCCTGGCACGCGTGCTCTCGCCGTGCACCGATGCTCTGAGAGCTCCCGATCCTTCCTGTTATGCACCCCTCCATTTAGGGCCTTCCCCCAAGCCCCTGGTGCCTTCCTCTTCCATTCCCTCTCCTCCTTAACCTCCCCAAACCAGCCCGAGGCTGCCTGAGCCTCTCTTGTCCCCCATGGCTGCCTCGACTCCGCTTCGACCGAGCTCGCGCTCAAGCTCCCTCGTCTCTCCATTCCCTTCTAGTTGTTCCCGAAGTGTGCCAAGCCCTCGCAGATCATCCATGCGACCTCCCCGCTCTCCCTTTCCTCCTCTAGGTGACCATAGATGCCGCTTCCACGGCCGCCATGGCTCGATCCGCTATGGCGGTGCAGCACTCGACCTCGTGCCCTCCGGCGGGGGTAAAATACCCAGGAGGGTGCGGCTCCTCCCCATGAGCGCCTCGATGGCCGGGCTGTCAGGAACGGAGCCCTGGGGCGCTGGCGAGCCCCGACGAGCCCCTTTGCCTTCGCACAGCGGAAGGTTGAACACAGGCCATCATAGACGGGCCCCGCATGTCATCGGCCGGAGGAGCTGGCGGGTGGCCCCGCCCGTTAAGTGGTTGTGCCCCTGACTCGAGGCCGCCTCCTGACGCAGGAGGCACATTTCTTCCAAGGCGCCTCCGACGTCGCCCCAGCCTCTCGCGCAAGAGGGCCAGTGGGCCGACCCATCTGCTGTCTAGCGCCTCTGCGTTGTGCTGCTCAGTGGGACTGGCCGATCTAGGTGATATTCCCCTTTTTCTTTTATGAGAATGATTATAAAATCCATATTTAATTTATTCTAGCTCCAAAATTTATGATTCAAATTTATGCAGGTCACTAAAATCAAGACCTATCCATTTATGTGCATTGCACATTTTTCTAGAAGACTTTCTGTTGGAGTTAATATTCAAATGCCCATTTGAATATTTTAAACCACACTTTGTAAATTCCTATAGCATCCAAATCAACTCCAAAAGAAGTGATTCCAAATTCCAGAACCTGCTAATATCATTCCTTATTTTTGAAGCCTTGGTCAACATTTTTGTATCACATATTACTGTTGCAATAAATAAATAGCTTCATTTTTCTATTTATCCAGTATTGAAAAATCCCTAGTATATTCATATCAACTCCAAATCTAGTGAAACAACTTCCTAAATATTTCTACATTCATGATCTGTTAAATTAGTGCATGCACTCATTTTTAGCAGAATATTTTCTATGGGCTTCATAAAGGACCCCCTATTCCTCCTTTCATCCATTCAAAAATCCTTGATAGTCCAAATCTCCTATAGCAAGCTTCAAGTATTTTCTTATGACCATAGAGGTCCAAGAAAAATAAAACTCATATTTATATAGCACACTTCTTTCTACTTGTTGTATTGCTTACTATGTTGTTTCCGACGTTAGTTGACGGGATAGACGGAGTACTCGGAGTTGGATCGGAAGACCTCGATGACTTATGTGAGCAAAGGCAAGCTGCCCTTTGACCATGTTTGAGCAAATATTACATAGCATGCTAGTAGAGCAATTATTTATGTTGCATATGATCATAAGTATTTGGTAAATCATCGATATGATGTTACCGAGGGCTCCTCCGGAGCACTTGCATTTTGAGCATGATCCTTCCACCTATGAGGGTCACGCTAATATCATGTTGACAAGTAGAGCTAAGCATAGTATAAGCATGAGCATGATGATGGTAAAATTTAAAGGTTTATGAAAACCCCGTTGGATGCCATTAATGCCCGAGGGTGATGATGAGTTAGGTGGCCACTTTTGGAGTAGTGGTGCACCGGGTGTACTTTGGTGTGAGTGGTTTCGGAAATGGGAATAGATTTATGATGTGTCGACCGTCCCAACCTTACATGTGCGACCATGTTATCCCTTTATTGGATGGGGCTTTGTTGATTACTCTGGTCGGTGCTCGCAAAGAGCCACATTACTAGTGGCAGGAGTGATGTGTGGTCACTCTCGTGACGGGGTCATGCTAGGTAGGACGACTATGCCGTTTTTACGTGTTCCGGGCACACCGTTGGTCCCTGCATGGATGATACTATCCAGAGTCAATGCTCGTAAGACGTACATCATGTGGGCTAGGTACCAATCGAGTGGACCTCTTTGTCTAGTATCGTCAGGGGAAAGGAATTGATCGGGAACTTACCTCGGGTATGTTATATACCGCGAGTCATGGATAACACGGAAGTTTCCCGGATCTCGTGGGTACAACGTACAACCTCTGCACAATGTAAAACTATTCAAATAGTCGTCTCCAAGGTCAAGGACAGTTGGGTAATCCTGCTTAAACTACGTCCAGACGTTTCCGCTTAAACCAAGTGTGTGTGTATTTAATGGTGTTAACTCAGAAAGAGTTGATCTGACAAAGTTTGGTGACTTAGCATATCGGGTGAACGCGGAGTGTTCAGCCCACATCAGATATGTTGATATCTGTAACATGTTCTTCTAAATACCATCTAGCTCAAGTTGCATATCCATCTATGATTATGTTTACTGTTAGGTTGTTGTCCACAAATATTGCATATACTTGTTATCATACCAAATGCATTATCCATATCATGGGCAGTTTGCGAGTACATTCAAAGTACTCATTGGCTTGCCACTGGTTATTTCATTAAACAGGTATGAGAGAACATGACATGGTGAAGAGCACCATGGTGACGTTCCTGTGAGCTAGGATGCTTCCTAGTCAGAATGCCTGTAGGTTAAGGCTGGCGGCATGTGTTCACGTTTTCGATCAATATTTCTGCTATTGGTCCAGTTTGGTGTGCAGGCCCTCAAGGCCCTATATATGTAAGACTTGACCGCAATGGTCATTTATTGTATCAAAAGTTATGTTTGGATGTAAGACTCTTAATATTCAGTATCTGTGTGTTCGGTGAGCATAGATCTCTGGGATCACTAAGCATGTTCATTCGGCGATCTCGACTAGTAAGTCGGGGTCCCCACAATGTCGAGATGGGGTTAAGGTAGTTTTAGAGTCAAATAAAGTAAACGTGTCGAGATTTGGATAATTTATAGGCAAAGGCTATGAGTGCAGAGACTTGTTCCGCTTTTCCCTTTCAGATTTTTGCAATAAGTCAATAAACCAAATTTGTGCTAGTATTAATGATGATACAAGTGTTTCAAATTCTGCTTAATGTCATATTAATTTTGGTTTAATGTCTCGGCTATCTAGTATGAGTTTAATTCCTAATTTCACACTATCTAGGATCGTGGTGGAGAATATTTTCCTAGAGTTTTTGATAAATTTTTTGAGGAACATGGTATCATTCATGAAAGGACGCCGCCCTATTCGCCCCAATAAAACAGGACCGACGAGAGGAAAAACCGCACGTTGACTAACTTGGTGAACGACATGTTAGACATTGTTGGTTTATCTAAGGCATGGTGGGGGATGCTTTATTGACTGTATGTCATGTCCTGAATAGAGTTCCTAACAAAAAGAAAGAGAAAACCCCTTATGAAGAGTGGGTTGGGAGAAAACCATCACTTTCTTATTTGCGCACTTAGGGATGTTTGGCAAAGGTCAATATTCCTATCCCCAAGAAACGCAAACTTGGACCAAAGATAGTGGATTGTGTTTTTCTGAGTTATGCTCAGCGGAGCATTGCTTATAGATTTTTAGGAGTTAAATCTAAGGTTCGTGATGTGCATGTAGATACTATAATGGAGTCTCGTGATGCAACATTTTTTGAGAATATGTTTCCTATGAAAGATATGCATAGAATTGCTAGATTTTCTTCTGAGTTAAATTCTAAATCTAGTACATCTGATGATTATATTTAACAAACACCTGAGGAAGTCCATGAGAAGGATAACGATGAAGCTCCTGTAAGGAGCAAGAGATGAAAGGTTGCAAAATCCTTTGGTGATGATTTCATCGTATACCTTGTGGACGATACTCCCAAGTCTATTGAAGAGGCATATGTATCTCCGGATGTAGATGATTGGAAAGAAGATGTTCATAATGAGATGGACTCAATTATTTCTAATGGAACTTGGGAGTTAACTGAATGACCTTATGGTTGTAAACCTGTGGGATGTAAATGGGTGTTCAAAAAGAAGATAAGGCGTGATGGTACTATTGATAAGTACAAGGCACGACTCGTGGCCAAGGGCTACACTCAGAAAGAAGGCGGATATTATTTTGACACCTATTCACCTGTTGCTAGAATGACCACCATTCGGGTGCTACTTTCCCTAGCTACCTCTTATTGTCTGATCATTCATCAAATGGATGTAAAGACAGCTTTCCTAAATGGAGAGTTGGAAGAGGAAATTTATATGGACAAGCCTCATGGGTTTGTGGGAAAAGGAAAGGAGAAAAAGGTGTGCAAGTTGCTAAAATCTTTGTACGTTCTGAAATAAGCACCTAAGAAATGGCATGAGAAGTTTAAAAGAACTTTGACTTCTGCGAGATTTGTCATTAATGAGGCTGATAGGTGTGTTTACTATCTCCATGGTGGTGGCAATAGTGTCATATTATGTCTGTCTGTGGATGCCATATTGATCTTTGGTACAAACATTGTTGCGATCAATGAGGTCAAGTCTTACCTATCAAAGAGTTTTGACATGAAAGATCTGGGAGGAGACGATGTGATCCTAAACATCAAACTTATTAAGGATGGGAGTGGGATTACTCTAACGCAATCTCACTATGTTGAGAAGGTCTTGAGCCGTTTCGGCTTTATGGATAGCAAGCCTTCTCCAACACCTTATGATCCCAGTATGACACTTAGAAAGAACAGGAGAGAAACGAGAGATCAATTAAGATACTCTCAAATTGCCGGTTCACTCATGTACCTAGCTAGCACTACAAGACCAGACATATCTTTTGTTGTGAGCAAACTGAGTAGGTTCATGTCCAACACGGGTAATGATCATTGGCATGCACTAGAAAGGGTCTTGCCCTATCTGAGAGGTACTATGAGTTATGGAATTCACTATTCAGGGCACCCCGATGTGCTAGAAGGATATAGTGATTCAAATTGGATCTATGATGTTGATGTACTCTACGCTACAAGTGGGTATGTGTTTACTCATGGAGGTGGTGCGGTATTGTAACGTCCAAGATGCGACCTTGTCCTTATTTTTGCATGAGGGCCTCGACAGGGATAGAAGCGCATCTCGTCGTTTTACAAGAATGGATATCGATACAAGTACAAGTACTAAAAATATGAGTATGTGGAATTGGCTTACACTCGCCACAAGCTACATCAGAGTATCATCAGTACAATTCATAAACAACACGAAGAACAGCAGGGTCCGACTACGGACGAAAACAAACAATAAAAGAATGACGTCCATCCTTGCTATCCCAGGCTGCCGGCCTGGAATCCTAGATCGATGATGAAGAAGAAGAAACTACAAATGAACAATCAACGCGCTCGCGTCAAAGTATTGCTTTACCTGTATCTGCAGCTGGTGTTGTAGTAATCTGTGAGCCACAGGGGACTCAGCAATCTCATTTCCAAAGGTATCAAGAATAGCAAAGCTTAATGGGTGAGGTACGGTTAAGTGGTGAGGCTGCAGCAAGCGACTAAGCATTTATTTGAGGTGGCTAACTTACGAGTACAAGAATAAGAGGGGGACGATCTACGCGTAGCGGATGTGAACTACCGATGATCAAATAAATGATCCTGAACACCTACTTATGTCAGACATAACCCCACCGTCTCCGCGATCGGAGAAGGAGCTCACGAAAGAGATAGTCACGGTTACACACTCAGTTGGCAAGTTTTTAATTAAGCTTACTTCAAGTTGTCTAGAACCGGATGTTAAACAAAGTTTCTATGTTGCCACATAACCGCGGGCAGGACTTTCCGAAAGATTTAACCTTGCAGGGGTGCTCGAACTAGTCCATCACAAACTACCACACGCTGCGATGGAATAACCTCGATCAGGGAAACCCGTGATCTCCTCGGGTTCCTATTGGAAAACCTCAACCTCGAGATAACCCAAAGCATCCTCGAAAATCCTCGCACAAGACGCTCGATAAAGGTAAAACAAGACAAGCAAGGCCGCCCGACGTGCAGACATCCCGATAGGAGCCGCGTATCTCGTTCTCAGGGCACGATCGGATGAGCACTATATACGGTGGCTGGATAGACATCCCCCGAGTTTCCCCGGGTGGCCCCGCAAGTGGCTCTGTTTTGGACCAGCACCATCAGCACTGGCCCTCCCTGTATTATGTTGAATTACTCCTCGGGTTCATGACGCCCTATGTTTTTCAGTATTATCAGAATTATTATATTGGGAAAATATAGTATCAATGTTGGGCCTTGCCAGACGAGCTTTATCAAAAAACGAGAATCTAGGGGGGTCCCCATGACAACCCCAAGCATGTTAGGAGCGTTCATTTATGGAACATAACACCGGTAGCCGAAATTAAGGCGACAAAGGTGGAACAAAACACCAGGCTAAAAAGGCCAAGCCTTCCACCTTTTACCAAGTATATAGGTGCATTAAATTAATTAGCAATTAATAGGGTGATATGAGAAGGAACCCATGTTATCACATGGAAGCAACTACACCTGCAACTAGCAATGCTAACCTATGGTTAAGCAAGCGGTAACATAGTCAATCAGTGGTTTGCTAGGTTGTAAACAGGTTGAAGGTTTCATGGCATTGTTGAGAGGCTGACATTTTACAGGTGGTAGGTAGCGAGACATAACGTTAGAAATGATACAACTAGCATGACAATGATAGTAATGGTATCTAGGGAAATGATCATCTTGCGTGAGATCCCGCTTGGAAGAAGAACGACTCCGTGAAGTAGACGAACCGAAGTAGTCGAACGGCTCCTCACAATCCAACACGCTTGGGGAACTCTATCGAGACGAAGCAAACGGAAACAAGAATCAACACACGATATTCACAACACATATGATGCATGAACGGTATCAATTATGCACGGTAATACATGGCAATTCACACAATCAAACACTACACATTAAGTGAAGTTCAATATGCAATGAGTTGCATATTGACGAAACTCCACATTTAATTATTTAGTTTATTCCCGTTTATTTTCATGGCCATATTAAATGCTGGTTAAACATGGCAAGAGGTGACGCGTAATTAAGCTATCTATCTAGGCATTTTAAATGAGGTCGGAAACGACTTATAGCATCTCCGAAATGACCCCACGCGTTAAATTCTAATTCTGTCCAAATTTATCCTAATCACATTTTATGTTTGTTAACCAGGAATACAAAGTGGTGCACGTGATTGTACGCGTCGTTCTAGTCCATTTACATATATGGAACACCTCCAACGGAGCTACGGATAACTCGCTACGAATTAAACCGTTCCTATCACATTGACACGCAAACCAATGCAAACAGCATGCTAAACAGTTTTAAATATGCATGAGAATTGGAAAATATTAATGTACACGAAATTATACACATTTTACATATGAAACTCATCTCGATCCGACGCACGGTTTAAAAGATACTGGCGTTTTAAAATCAATGGTTTTTTGAAATAGCAAAAAATCACAGGTTAAATAAAAACAACTACGGGCCGGATTCAAGTACCTAGAGCGGCCCAGGAAAGGTGCAGGCCCAAGCAGCCATGTGTGCACAAAAAAATTAAAACATGGAAAAATATTGGAGCACTAGGGTTTGTAACCACGTTCTCCTGAACTGAATCCAGTGCGCTAACCCGCTTGGAAGAAGAACGACTCCGTGAAGTAGACGAACCGAAGTAGTCGAACGGCTCCTCACAATCCAACACGCTTGGGGAACTCTATCGAGACGAAGCAAACGGAAACAAGAATCAACACACGATATTCACAACACATATGATGCATGAACGGTATCAATTATGCACGGTAAGACATGGCAATTCACACAATCAAACACTACACATTAAGTGAAGTTCAATATGCAATGAGTTGCATATCGACGAAACTCCACATTTAATTATTTAGTTTATTCCCGTTTATTTTCACGGCCATATTAAAAGTTGTTTAAACATGGCAAGAGGTGAAGCGTAACTAAGCTACCTATTTAGGCATTTTAAATGAGGTCGGAAACGACTTATAGCATCTCCGAAATGACCCCACGCATTAAATTCTAATTCTGTCCAGATTTATCCTAATCACATTTTATGTTTTTTTACCAGGAAAACAAAGTGGTGCACGTGATTGTACGCGTCGTTCTAGTCTATTTACATATATGGAACACCTCCAACGTAGCTACGGATAACTCGCTACGAATTAAACCGTTCCTATCACATTGACATACAAACCAATGCAAACAGCATGCTAAACAGTTTTAAATATGCATGAGAATTGGAAAATATTAATGTACGCGAAATTCTACACATTTTACATATGAAACTCATCTCGATCCGACGCACGGTTTAAAAGATACGGGCGTTTTAAAATCAATGGTTTTTTAAAATAGCAAAAATCACAGGTTAAATAAAAACAACTACGGGCCGGATTCAAGTACCTAGAGCGGCCCAGGAAAGGCGTGAGGAAAAAGAATGTGTGGCAACAATGCCACAATGGGGACTCGAACCCGTGATCTCCTAGTTCTAGAACAACAAGCTGACCAGTCTGTCTACGCAGAGGATAGCGAAAAATAACGGATTCTTCGCTACATGAGCCATACCGTCGCGCTGGGCTGACGAAACTGAAAACGATGACACAGCAGCCCTGTTGCCAGGTCGATAACACAGCATCAATGGGGTGAGGCGCTTGGAGAGGCCAGAGGTAGGGGATGGTCGTGGGGCTCCTTCGGGACAAGCACCGGAGTCCGGATCCGGTCAAGGAGGGACCGATCTGGCCAGCCGACGAGCTCCTCCTGGTGAAGACGCCAAGGCCATGGTCAATCTCCTGTGAGAGGAAACAAGAGAGAGAGGGTGAGAACAAGAGGGAGAGAAGAGAGCACGGGAGGATAGGGATGGCGAGGATGTGGGGCACCGGCATGTTGGAGGTCACCGACAGGGAGCCGGCCACGCAGTTGGGCGATCGGAGGCGCACACGTCCTTGGGCTCTCCCGCTCCCGCTCAGGAGGAGCTCCTTGGGGTGACATCCATGGTGCGCATAGAGAGAGAGAGACGAGGTGAGAAAAACATAGATTAAAGGATACGGGGGAAGAAGAAGCAGAGTGCTGGGAAGAGGAGGAGGCGCTCCGGCCTGCTCCGGGCCTGGCGGCGGTGGCTCGCGAGAGGGGCGCGGCAGCCCGGCAACGGGAGGCGGACGGGCTTCACGGGCCCCGTGCGGGCTTAGGCAGGCCTCGGCGGCTGAGGAGAGAGAGGAGGGGTTGGTGTGCGGTGGCTGGGGGTTGGGGATGCACGAAAATTGAGGGGAGGATGAGGGTTAGGTCCTAAAATCAAAGGGGGTTGTCTATTTATAGATAAGACGGGCTAGGTTTAGCAGTTTTTTGTCTCGGTTCAACCGCGCGATGTAAATCGGACGGTCTCGAACGCGGGGACGGGCTAAGTGGCTGTGAAGAGTGGCTAGGTTGGGATGAGAGGGAAATGGTGCGGCGCGGCAACGCGATTTAAAATACCAAAAACGGGTGACAAATAACCGAAGACGGTGCCGCTACGTTCTACCGTCCGGGTACCATACGGACTCCGGTTGCTACAAATATTGACAGGCGTCCTACCTATATTAAATTAATACCGCTCGCCAAGATTCAACACAATCCAAGAATATTTTATACACATTTTTAAAAACAAGATTTAATTGATGTCGAGGGCGCGTGCATGTGTGGTCGGTCTCAAAATGGACAACATAAAAAACGGAGAGAACCGGCAACTAAAAACGGATGCATGTTTGAAAACTGGCTCAAGGAATGCCGATGCAATGAAGTTGATGTGCATGATGTGATGATGAGTGCGACAAACAATGATTAACCCAACGACAGCGGAATAAAAGGGGAATCTTCTAGAGCGTCGGTCTCGGGCTGTCACAACTCTCCTACACTACAAGAGGATCTCGACCCAAGATCCAAGAATGAAAGGGGAAGAGGAAGAGAAAGAGGAAGAGGTAAAACTTAGTCGAAACCAATGAATCTTGAAGGTTGCAAAGAGATGAGGAATGATAAGAGAAAAACACAAGAATTCTCAGAAAATTTCGGCAGCACTTCGGTAGAAAAAGAGCACAAAATTTGATAAGATAGAAAGAACTTGAAAATATTCACAACTATCCACCTAAATAGATAAGCAAGGGGATAATATAATCTTGAAAAGACAAAATGATAGATTGAAGAGAGCAACATCACAGAGCCTCCATTAGAAAGAATAGAAACTAGCTCTTGGCAAGAAAAGAACGAAGAAGAAAATGAGAACTACTTCCACAAGAATCTTGAAGAACACCTTGAGAGTGAAGAGATCTCAAGCCGCCTAATGGAAAACTGAACAAGGCACCAAAATAATCGAGAGACGAACGAAGGACAACAATTGAGAAGAATTTGAGAACGAAATCTCAAAGCTGAGAACAAAGAAATCTTCTGAAATGATGGACTTCGGAGGATCAAGAATGAAAACAACTCAGAAATGCACCGGATAGAAAGACAGGGATTTCTCATGATCGAAAACAAATGAGAGGATAACACGAAGCCGAAATGACAATCTTCAAAAGAATGGACCAAGATTTGACAGAAACACTCCTTCGATCTTCAAAGCTGAAAAGATGAGGAAACACCATGAGGAATAACTGAGACACTCCGGAATAAGAATATTAAAAGTTGAGCCAATGAAGAGATAAGAAATTTGGAACGATCTTGGAGAAGGAATATGACTGATGGAATCCATACTTACATCATAGTTGAAAAGAATTAGAGAACTCCGGAAAGATCACAAGAGCCAGATAAGATCTTGGGAAAGAACGTGTGGGTTATGAGACCACTCAAAGAAACCACCGTTGAAAATATTTTTTAGAAAGAGATATATTGCACCGTTATAAAGAAAAATTTTATGGATGTGAGAACCTCAAAATAATTGAAAGGATTGAAAACAAGAAACTCTGAGATATCTAGAACACTGCGAATATAATCACTAGTAGAAAAAGGGTCTTTCGGCCGAGGGCCGAAAGACCATTAGTCCCGGTTCAAACCAAAACTGGGACCAATACGAGGCATTGGTCCCGGTTCGGTTTGCCGGGGCATTGGTCCCGGTTCGGTTCATCTCATTAGTCGCGGTTCAGGGCAAAAACCGGGACTAATGATCTTGCGACGGCCACGTGGCGTGCCGCGGAACCTCGTGGAGTGCCGCGGATCATTAGTCCCGGTTTGTGGCACGAACCGAGACTAAAGGGTGTGCTATTAGTCCCGGTTTTAGATAAAAACCGGGACTAAAGTGTTGCCTATATAAACCCTCGCCCCTGCCCACCCTCTCCTGTGTTTTTGGGTGTTGAGGTGTGAGCATGCATGCCATGCTCTTGCCACTCTAGTTCATGCACATGAGGTGTTCAATGAAATGCCCAAGCTACCATATATGAGAGAAGAAGAACGTCAGCTGTTGTTGTGGGGGTCGCGTCTCCTTCTTCTCCTTGTGCTAGATATTTGTTATGCACCAGGGGAAGAAGGAGTAGCGACCATCATCGATGATCGAAAAATCATCTGAGGGAGTGTCCACCATATATGAGAGAAGAAGAATGTCGACTGCTGTTGTGGGGGTCGCTTCTCCTTCTTCTCCTTGTGCTAGATATTTGTTATGCACTAGGGGAAGAAGGAGTAGCGACCATCATCGACGGTCAAAAAATCAGGTGAGGGAGTGTCCACCATATATGAGAGAAGAAGAATGCTGATTGTTGTTGTGGGGGTCGCTTTTCCTTCTTCTCCTTGTGCTAGATATTCGTTATGAACTAGGAGAAGAAGGAGTAGCGACCATCATCGACGGTCGAAAAATCAGGTGAGGGAGTGTCCACCATATATGAGAGAAGAAAAATGCCGACTGTTGTTGTGGGGGTCGCTTCTCCTTCTTCTCCTTGTGCTAGATATTTGTTATGCACTAGGGGAAGAAGGAGTAGCGACCATCATCGACGGTCGAAAAATTAGGTGAGGGAGTGTCCACCATATATGAGAGAAGAAGAATGCCGACTGTTGTTCTGGGGGTCGCTTCTCCTTATTCTCCTTGTGCTAGATATTTGTTATGCACTAGGGGGAGAAGGAGTTGCGACCATCATCGACGATCGAAAAATCAGGTGAGGGAGTGTCCACCATATATGAGAGCAGAAGAATGCCGACTGTTGTTGTGGGGGTCGCTTTTCCTTCTTCTCCTTGTGCTAGATATTTGTTATGCACTAGGGGAAGAAGGAGTAGCGACCATCATCGACGGTCGAAAATCAGGTGAGGGAGTGTCCACCATATATGAGAGAAGAAGAATGCTGACTATAGTTGTGGGGGTCGCTCTTCCTTCTTCTCCTTGTGCTAGATATTTGTTATGCACTCGGGGAATAAGGAATAGCGGCCATCATGGATGGTTGAAAAATCAGGTGAGGGAGTGTCCACCATATATGAGAGAAGAAGAATGTCGACTGCTGTTGTGGGGGTCGCTTCTCCTTCTTCTCCTTGTGCTAGATATTTGTTATGCACTAGGGGAAGTAGGAGTAGCGACTATCGTCGAGGGTCGAAAAAACAGGTGAGGGAGTGTCCTCCATATATGAGAGAAGAAGAACGCTGACTGTTGTTGTGAGGGTCGTTTCTCCTTCTTCTCCTTGTGCTAGATATTTGTTATGCACTAGGGGAAGAAGGAGTAGCGACCATCATCGACGGTCGAAAAATCAGGTGAGGGACTGTCCACCATATATGAGAGAAGAAGAATGCCGACTATTGTTGTGGGGGTCACTTTTCCTTCTTCTCCTTGTGCTAGATATTTGTTATGCATTAGGGGAAGTAGGAGTAGCGACCATGATCGACGGTCGAAAAATCAGGTGAGGGAGTGTCCACCATATATGAGAGAAGAAGAATGTCGACTGTTGTTGTGGGGGTCGCTCTTCCTTCTTCTCCTTGTGCTAGATATTTGTTATGCACTATGCCAACTTTCAACATTTTCAGAGTTTATTTGTAGTGCTTTTCAATTTCAGGGTCAACTAGCTCAAAAAAATAAATTAAATGCACGCAAAATACTAAATGAAGTCAGAAATTGTTGAAAATTGGTGATGTTCCTTTGAATGGTGCATTTTGAACACACCAAAAGTATGGAGTTCAAATAAGTTTAAAAAAATGAAATCCCTTTGTAACACATGAGTTCTCGTTTGAAACCCTTATACTTCGAGAGAGATTGTCCATTTTGTACACGAAGTGCATCCAGTTTTTGTCGTAACCCTTTCAACTTTTTAGCACATGCTATGTGGGTGAAATGATGATACCATGCCAACTTTCAACATTTTCACAGTTCATTTGTAGTGCTTTTCAATTTCAGGGTCAACTAGATCAAAAAAATAAAGTAAATGCACGAAAAATACCAAATGAAGTTAGAAATTGTTAAAAATTTGTGATGTGCCTTTGAATGGTGCATTTCGAACACACAAAAATTATGGAGTTCAAATAAGTTCAAAAAAATGAAATCCATTTGTAACACATGAGTTCTCGTTCGAAACCGTGATATTTCGAGAATGATTGTCCGTTTTATACACGAAGTGCATCCAGTTTTTATCGTAACCCTCTCAACTCTTTAGCACATGCTATGTGGGTGAAATGATGATACCATGCCAAGTTTTAACATTTTCAGAGTTCATTTGTAGTGCTTTTCAATTTCAGGGTCACCTATCTCAAAAAAATAAAGTAAATGCACGAAAAGTACCAAATGAAGTCAGAAATTGTTGAAAATTTGTGATGTGACTTTGAATGGTGCATATTGAACACACAAAAAGTATGGAGTTCAAATAAGTTAAAAAAAATGAAATCCCTTTGTAACACATGAGTTCTCGTTCGAAACCCTCATACTTCGAGAGAGGTTGTCCTTTTTGTACACGAAGTGCATCCAGTATTTTTTGTAACCCTCTCAACATTTTAGCACATGCTATGTGGGTGAAATGATGATACCATGCCAACTTTCAACATTTCCAGAGTTCATTTGTCGTGCTTTTCAATTTGAGGGTCAACTAGCTTAAAAAATAAAGTAAATGCACGAAAAATATCAAATGAAGTCAGAAATTGTTGAAAATTTGTGATGTGTATTTGAATGGTGCATTTTGAACAAAAAAGTATGGAGTTCAAATAAGTTCAAAAAAATGAAACCCCTTTGTAACACATGAGTTCTCGTTCGAAACCCTCATACTTCGAGATAGATTGTCTATTTTATACACGAAGTGCATCCAGTTTTTGTCGTAACCCTCTCAACTTTTTAGCACATGATATGTGGGTGAAATGATGATACCATGCGAAGTTTCAACATTTTCACAGTTCATTTGTAGTGCTTTTCAATTTCAGGGTCAACTAGCTCAAAAAAATAAAATAGATGCTCGAAAAATACAAAATGAAGTCAGAAATTGTTGAAATTTTTTGATGTGCCTTTGAATGGTGCATTTTGATCACACAAAAAGTATGGAGTTCAAATAAGTTCAAAAAAATGAAATCCCTTTGTAACACATGAGATCTCGTTCGAAACCGTCATACTTCGAGAGAGATTATCCGTTTTGTACACGAAGTGCATCCAGTTTTTGTCGTAACCCTCTCAACTTTTTGGCACATGCTATGTGGGTGAAATGATGATACCATCCCAATTTTCAACATTTTCAGAGTTCATTTGTAGTGCTTTTCAATTTCAGGGTCAACTAGCTCAAAACAAATTAAAGTAAATGCACGGAAAAATAATCAACTAAAATTATCAAAGTGCTTATTTGTTAAAAAGAATAAAGTAAAACATTTACTAAAAATAAACAAAAAATCAACTAAAAAGAATTTTCATAAAGTTTTTTGGTTAAAATCTTTAATAAAAAACTAAAACACAAGAGAAAAAAATGAAAGTAAAGTTAATCACAAATTTTAAAGAATTCAAATTTGAAAACTAAATATTTAGCTGTAAGTAGAAAAAACAAAATAAATAAAGCAAAGAATAAAACAAAAATAATGGAAAAAAAATTGAAACTATATGAGAATTTATAGAGAAAATTCAACCTAAATTCAAAGTGACATCACTTTCCAAAGTGACCTCACTTTGAATTTAGGTTGAATTTTGTCCATAATTTCAAATATATTTTCAATTTTTAAAATTACAATGTGTTTAGGCCCGTAAGCCTGCTTTGGAGAGGAGCTCGACACGGTTGGGACAGCGGGGCTCATAAACCAGTCGCGGCTCCTCTCGACAAGCGAGGTGAGACTAAACTTTGGAATGCCGCCAGCCCACGACTTTAGTCCCGGTTCATGGCACGAACCGTGACTAAAGACCCCCTTTAGTCCTGGGTCGAGCCACGACCCGGGATTAAAGACCCTCGTTTCCCGCCACTCCGCCTGCCGAAAAGGGGTCTTTAGTCCCGGGCCGTGGCTCGACCGAGGACGACCCGGGACTAAAGGGGGTCTTTAGTCACGGTTCGTGCCATGAACCGGGACCAAAGCTCCGCCTAAATAGGTGGTAGTTGGAAATTTGTGATGTCCAAATCGCGGTTCCCATCTTCTTCCTCCTCTCGCGCGCGACGCGGACGAAACCCTCGATCGACGCTGACTCTTCCCCGACGCCGTCGCCGTCTCCGCGCTCCTCCCCGCCGCCTCCCTCGCCGTCAATGTCATCGTTGTCGCTGCCGCCTCCCTCGCCATCGCCGCCGCCCCCCTCCCCTCCTGCGGTAAGCCCCCTTCCCCCTCTCCCGCTCCGGTAAGCCAGCCGATCCCCTCGCTCCCCATCCCGCTCCGGTAAGCCCGCACCCTCCAGGCGCCGCCGCCCCCTCCCCTCCCGCTCTAGCACCCCAAGGGTGCTGCCATTTAGATTTGGCCAGCGGTTCAAGCTACAACAAATTGAAATAATGGAAATTGAGATGCATATGTTAATAAGAAAATCAAGATATATATGTTTGTTGAAGATCTTTTGATGGGCTAACTAGAAAGAAGGAAACAAATCATGTTTGTAAATTTCATGTAAGTAGGCACACATTAGGTTTGAATTAGACAACCAATGGTTTATTTAAACTTTGGAGAGGAAAAAGGCACATACATATTTCACCAACCTACAAATATCATCCTTTTGTTGGTGTTAATATAATGCATAAAACAATAGTTAGTTTCTCACTTTTGCTTGCTAAATTGTGCTAAGTTTTATCGGAATGTTCGAGTGGCTTAGCTAGCTATGTTTATATATATATATAGATGTTCAATTCTTCCGATATATATAGTGTCGCGATTATTGTTTACACACATTTACCACATTAAAGCAGGAAATGTGTGACGATGGATATTGGGAGTGTGAGTATTGCGGCGACTGTCAGGGTATGTGCAACACGCCTCACCTGCGAGACGATAGGTTCTTCAGCATGAAGCTTGACGAGAATGGAGATATGTACCTCCCTTGCCATGCAAGAGGATACATGTTGGAGAGGATCGGTTTCGAAGACCACGAGAGAATTGAGACAAGGAGCGCTAACCTCAGGACTATACATGGTCACACATTTGATATCCAAGTATTTAATTCAGTTTTTCAAACATAATTTGGGTGCCCAAAGTGGGAAGATTTTTGCAAGGCATATGGATTTTAGGAGGGTATGGAAATCACCTTCGATCTTTGTCCTGAAGATAATATGCCAGACAACATCGACATTTGGGTGGTTGTCGATGATATGCTTCCTGTTTTACCTCCATGTGAGTTTCGCAACCATATTTGTCAAGTAATTTGCATTTATATTTAGAAATACTTGGTGTCAACCTGTTTTTTTCTCTATTTATTTCCCAATTGAATTTGAAGTTTTTAGTAAGTTATACACATATCTTCTGAATATTGTAAAAAATTATAAGAATATTTAGGAACACTAAAATTTTAATTTTATCCAATGGTATCAGCATAACACCTTAACACAGGTATCACTAAATATTCTTCGCAAAAGTTGATCTAATTGTTTGATCCTAAAAATAACTACACGTAGAGGTTTAGATTGCTGACGAGAATTGTATTCTGTAGTAAGAGAGTCCTCTCGCAATTTACATGTCATGTGGTGTTCATCGTCTATTAAAAGATTTGTTTGGTGCTCAATATTTAATGAAACGGCTCGGAAGTTGAGATGTACTACCGGTCCAAATATATACTTCCAATAAGAAATGACCCTTAATTCCATCGAATAACGAGTGATATGCCCTGAAAATTGAACAATTGAAAACATTGGCCACGCGTTGCAGGTTCGTAGTTATTGGTTCATAGTTACTACTATACCAAATAATTGTCTCATGTTACATGTTGTACAACAACAACACATTGTGCTTAGGGACGTGGAAACGTCGAGATGCTATTATAGACCAGCAACTCACCTTCGTAATATGAAGAAACTCCCTATATAGGTCGATGAAAAGGGATGCTCTAACTTCTTAGTTTGGACGCCGGCTTGAGTGGCGGAGGATGTCATCACTCGTCGGGATGCAACCTTCTAACTAGAGTAACACATGACAAGATGATTGAAAATCGTCATGGACTTGTCATTAACAAGGAAGATAAATAGGTGGTACAAACGTTTTAGACTAGGATTGTACTGGATGCGTATGCAACATCCAGTTTTGTTTAATACCATAATTAAGTTTGTAGGTGTATGGACTCTTAGGCTGAAGAGAATAATTAGTTGCCGGACCGATAATGAATCATGGAATTGTCCTTTGAATGATCGTAGCACATGTGTGGTTGTTTTGAATGGTTTATATAATGCCCATCTTGTGTGGAACTGTTTAGAGCTCAAGGTGTACTATTACAAAATTGAATTTGATGTTTTAACAAGTTATACTCATATCTTGTGGACATTTACAAAATTTCTAAGTATTTTTGAAACATTAAATTATTACAAAATTTGGGAGATTGTCGATGATATGCTTCCTATTTTACCTCCATGTGAGTTTTTCAACCATATTTGTTAAGTAATTTGCATTTATATTTAGAAATAGTTGGTGTTCATCCATATACTAAATTTGTTAAATTATAATTTACAGCTTATTTCGTTGCTTCGACTGAATTACGGAAGTTAATTGACACGACACACTACACGTATGGATCACATCTAACTCGGGAGGAGAAGGACGTTCTTCTCCACTTTCTTGTTGCTGGTGTTCTGGTTTCTAGGGATACCTTCCCGTATAATTGACAAGACACACTACACGTATGGATCACATCTAACTAGGTTATTATTATGTTCTTAAACAACAACTACCACATGATGTAGTGCCTCTCTTGATGCACCCAAAAGGTCAAATGAAAATTAGAAGCCCGCTGAGGGCTGAGTTCAATGCTCCATACTCGAGTAACCTGAAATCAAGATAAAAAAGGCTCCAAATTGAAGCATGGAGGGAAATAAAGAAGGTTCTCAACCCACAAGCTCGAGAACATTGGATCTCTGTGATTCATTATGGAGACATAGGTGTTATTCTGTTTTATGACATTATATCTAAGAGCGAGGACTAGGTCTCATGAGAGACAAGTTATTCTGTTTTATATTATTACTTGACATGATCGATTAGGATGCATGCATATATGCATGATGACTATATATGTATTATGATGTTTCTTTGTTTTATTTTATGTGTATCATATGATAACTTGGTATATGATTAACATGATGATGAGTTGTTAGATGATCGATTAGAATACTATTGCCATTCAACATGGGAAGGAATTTAAAGGATGAAAAAGCAAAGATGAACACGAATAGCTTGAATCGAATTCACTGAAAAAGAGAACCAGAATGAAAAATGATGAGCTCAGAACTCGTGAGAATCTTCACAACGGATCACCGGATAAGAGAGAAGAGAAAAGATAGTGGAAGCATCAATGAATTTAAATGTACTTGGATGAAATCCAATCACTAAAGAAAAGGCGGGAGGGCGGGGAAAAACAAAGACAACTTGGGACAGATGAGACGAACTCCGAAAAGAAATGAGAGATTGAACTTGCAAATTTTGAAAAGGATAGGATTGACTTGAAGAGTAGCACATCGGATGAAAAATAATTGATATGACGACTCCGGTTGAAAAGAATTGATAAGACAACTTGATGGAGGAAATAATTTGCATTCCCATAAAATATGAGAACACCTCTTAGAAAGATATGAATTCACCACTTGAATCGAAGCAACTCAAATTACCATATTCCAATAAAACAAAGGATGAGGCTTACGAAACAAGCCGAAACAAATTCAGGACAGAGATTTCGTTCGAAATTTTCGTGGATAGGATCGCACGGGCTCTACTGTGACAGCCCGAGACCGATGCTCCAGAAGATTCCCCTCTTTTCCGTTGTCGCCGTGTTATTATTTTGTTTGCCGCATTCATCATCGCATCATGTGCATCGTCTGCATTGCATCAGCATCCCGTTGTTGCCAGTTTTCAAAACTTGCATCCGTTATTAGTTGCCAGTTCTCTCCGTTCTCGTCGTTGCCCGTTCTGAGCCCAACCACACTCGCACGCGCCCGCGGGATCATCAAAACCTTGTTTTTAAAAGTGTGTATAAAACTTCCTCTGATTGGGTTGAAACTTGGCGTGCGGTCTTATTTTGATATAGGTAGGCTGCCTGCCAATTTAGTCGCAATCGGAGTTCGTCTGGTACTCCAACGGTCGACCGTAGCGGCACCGTCTTCTGTTTATCGTGGGACGTTTTTCGGTATTTTAAATCGCGTTGCCGTGCCGCACCACTTCCCTCTCATCTTTGCCAACACCCCTCTTCACAGCCAACAAGCCTAACCTAACCCTAGGACGTTTCCGGAGCCGTCCGATCGAGATCGAAGGGTCCGAAAACGCCCGAAAACCTAACCCTATCCCCTCTGTTTATAAATAGACAGCTATTCTCTCTCCCTCGGTTCCCGTGCAAACCCTAGCTCTCGCCGCAACCTCTCTCCTCCCACCAGCCACCAGGCCCGCTAGAGCCCAGATCTGGCCCTCCCCGGGCCCGGATCGCGCCACCGCCGCCCGAACCTCCCTGTGCCCGAGCCCCCCGCAGCTCCTCTGCAAGCCGTCGCGTCGCCAAGGTGTAGTAGCCCGCCGCCTCGCCGCCTACGACGGCCCGCTCGTGGATGAGCTGCAGACGACCCCGCTGCCCTTCTCCTCCTCCCGTGCCCGTTCTTCCCTCTCTCTCATCTCTTCGGGTACATCTTCCTCGTAGGAAAGCATCCATGATTGCCTCCCATTGGAGCCGCCACCACCTCGAGCTAGGAGATGCCCCAGCCCTCCGATGGCGCGAATGGGTGCCGCAGCCCGGATCTGGTCATGCCCGTCGGGACCTGGCCCCCCTCGCCTTGGAGCGTCGGCCGGGCAGCCGTAGTTCCCACGCTGCCGCCTCCCTTTCCTGCGGCTCGTGCGCCATGCACGAGGACGAGGAACCCTCGCTCTCCCATGCAGCGCCCTCACGTGGGCCGCCCGAGCACCTGGAGGCGAGCTGCCTCGCTGGTTTTGGTCCAGTGGCCCCGCTCCTGGGCCGCAGGCGCCCCGAGGCCCAGCACAGCCTCAGCCACTGCTTCTCCACTTGGGCTCAGCCCACCAAGGTGAGCACCAACCCCATTATGCCCCGCGCTGAGTACGTTTTAGTTAAGTTGCGCCCTGCCCCTGTTTCGGCCCATGTTAGCAGATTCGGCCGAGTGGTTTTATTCAACTCCGGGGGTTTATTATTTACACGAAATATAGATATTTAAAACTCTCGTATCTTCTTAACCTTGCGTCGGATCGCGATGATTTAAATATGTAACTTGATTAGATTTTCGCGTAGAATTATATTTTGCAACTTCATGCATGTTTGAAGTAGTTTGACCTGTTATTGCCTAGATTTGCATGTTGTCCTACTATGTTAGGTATCCCCTGTTTATTTTTGCGCGTGTCCAGTTCCCTCAAATCCCGTAGATAAAATGCACATGTTGTTCATGTTGGGGAATATCGCATGGGAAACAAAAAATTTCCTACGCGCACGCAGACCTATCATGGTGATGTCCATCTACGAGAGGGGATGAGTGATCTACGTACCCTTGTAGACCATACAATGTTGTAGAAGCTTTAGTGAACGCGGTTGATGTAGTGGAACGTCCTCACGTCCCTCGATCCGCCCCGCGAACAATCCCGCGATCAATCCCACGATCTAGTACCGAACGGACGGCACCTCCGCGTTCAGCACACGTACAGCTCGACGATGATCTCGGCCTTCTTGATCCAGCAAGAGAGACGGAGAGGTAGAAGAGTTCTCCGGCAGCGTGACGGCACTCAGGAGGTTGGTGATGATCTCGTCTGAGCAGGGCTCCGCCCGAGCTCCGCAGAAACGCGATCTAGAGGAAAAACCGTGGAGGTATGTGGTCGGGCTGCCGTGGAAAACTCGTCTCAAATCAGCCCTAAAGCCTCCGTATATATAGGTGGGAGAGGGGGGCCTTGCCTTGGGGCTCAAGGAGCCCCAAGGGGGTCGGCCGAGCCAAGGGGGGAAGGTCTCCCCCCCCCCCAAACCGAGTTGGACTTGGTTTGGTGGGTGGGAGTTCTTCCTTCCCTTCCCAGCTCCTCCTTTTTTTTTCTTTCTCTTTGATTTTTCTTCCAATGCGCATAGGGCCCTTTTGGGCTGTCCCACCAGCCCACTAAGGGCTGGTGCGCCACCCTCAAGGCCTATGGGCTTCCCCGGGGTGGGTTGCCCCCCCCGGTGAACTCCCGGAACCCATTCGTCATTCCCGGTAACTCCGAAAACCTTCCGGTAATCAAATGAGGTCATCCTATATATCAATCTTCATTTCCGGACCATTCCGGAAACCCACGTGACGTCCGTGATCTCATACAGGACTCCGAACAACATTCGGTAACCAACCATATAACTCAAATACGCATAAAACAACGTCGAACCTTAAGTGTGCAGACCCTGCGGGTTCGAGAACTATGTAGACATGACCCGAGAGACTCCTCGGTCAATATCCAATAGCGGGACTTGGATGCCCATATTGGATCCTACATGTTCTACGAATAACTTATCGTTTGAACCTCAGTGTCAAGGATTCATATAATCCCGTATGTCATTCCCTTTGTCCTTCGGTATGTTACTTGCCCGAGATTCGATCGTTAGTATCCGCATACCTATTTCAATCTCGTTTACCGGCAAGTCTCTTTACTCGTTCCGTAATACAAGATCCCGCAACTTACACTAAGTCACATTGCTTGCAAGGCTTGTGTGTGATGTTGTATTACCGAGTGGGCCCCGAGATACCTCTCCGTTACACGGAGTGACAAATCCCAGTCTTGATCCATACTAACTCAACTAACACCTTCAGAGATACCTGTAGAGCATCTTTATAGTCACCCAGTTACGTTGTGACGTTTGATACACAAAAAGCATTCCTCCGGTGTCAGTGAGTTATATGATCTCATGGTCATAGGAACAAATACTTGACACGCAGAAAACAGTAGCAACAAAATGACACGATCAACATGCTACGTCTATTAGTTTGGGTCTAGTCCATCACGTGATTCTCCTAATGACGTGATCCAGTTATCAAGCAACAACACCTTGTTCATAATCAGAAGACACTGACTATCTTTGATCAACTGGCTAGCCAACTAGAGGCTTACTAGGGACAGTGTTTTGTCTATGTATCCACACATGTAAATGAGTCTTCATTCAATACAATTATAGCATGGATAATAAACGATTATCTTGATACAGGAATTATAATAATAACTATATTTATTATTGCCTCTAGGGCATAATTCCAACAGTCTCCCACTTGCACTAGAGTCAAATATCTAGTCCTCACATCATCATGCGAATTACATTGTAATAAATCTAACACCCATACAGTTCTGGTGTTGATCATGCTTAGCCCGTGGAAGAGGTTTAGTCAGCGGGACTGCTACATTTAGATCCGTGTGCACTTTGCATATATTCACGTCCTCCCCTTCGACGTAGTCGCGGATGAGGTTGAAGCGTCGTTTGATGTGTCTGGACTTCTTGTGAAACCGTGGTTCCTTTGCTAAGGCAATGGCACCCGTGTTGTCACATAACAAGGTTATTGGATTCAGTGCGCTTGGCACCACTCCAAGATCCGTCATGAATTGCTTCATCCAGACACCCTCCTTAGCTGCCTCCGAGGCAACCATGTACTCCGCTTCACATGTAGAATCTGCTACGACGCTTTGCTTGGAACTGCACCAGCTTACCGCACCCCCATTAAGAATAAATACGTATCCGGTTTGCGACTTAGAGTCGTCCGGATCTGTGTCAAAGCTTGCATCGACGTAACCTTTTACGGCGAGCTCTTCGTCACCTCCATATACGAGAAACATATCCTTAGTCCTTTTTAGGTACTTCAGGATATTCTTGACCGCCGTCCAGTGATCCACTCCTGGATTACTTTGGAACTTACCTGCCATACTTATGGCCAGGCTAACATCCGGTCTAGTGCACAGCATTGCATACATGATAGAACCTATGGCTGAAGCATAGGGGACAGAGCGCATATGCTTTCTATCTTCATCAGTTGCTGGGCACTGAGTCTTACTCAATCTCGTACCTTGTAAAACTGGCAAGAACCCTTTCTTGGACTGTTCCATTTTGAACCTCTTCAAAACTTTATCAAGGTATGTGCTTTGTGAAAGTCCTATCAGGCGTTTTGATCTATCCCTATAGATCTTAATGCCTAGAATGTAAGCAGCTTCTCCTAGGTCCTTCATAGAGAAACTTTTATTCAAGTAATCCTTTATGCTCTCCAAAAACTCCACGTTGTTTCCAATCAGCAATATGTCATCCACATATAATATTGGAAACGCCACAGAGCTCCCACTCACTTTCTTGTAAATACAAGATTCTCCAACCACTTGTATAAACCCAAATGCTTTGATCACCTCATCAAAGCATTTGTTCCAACTCCGAGATGCTTGCACCAGTCCATAAATGGATCGCTGGAGCTTGCACACCTTGTTAGCATTCTTAGGATCGACAAAACCTTCGGGTTGCATCATATACAATTCTTCCTTAAGGAAACCGTTAAGGAACGCCATTTTGACATCCATCTGCCAGATTTCATAATCGAAAAATGCAGCTATTGCTAACATGATTCTGACAGACTTAAGCATCGCTACGGGTGAGAATGTCTCATCGTAGTCAACTCCTTGAATTTGTCAAAAACCCTTTGCCACAAGTCGAGCTTTATAAACAGTCACATTGCCGTCAGCGTCCGTCTTCCTCTTAAAGATCCATTTGTTCTGAATAGCCTTGCGGCCCTCAGGCAGTACCTCCAAAGTCCACACTTTGTTCTCATACATGGATCCTATCTCGGACTTCATGGCTTCTAGCCATTTGTTGGAATCTGGGCCCACCATTGCTTCTTCATAATTTGCAGGTTCATTGTTGTCCAACAACATGATTGACAAGACGGGATTACGGTACCACTCTGGAGCAGCACGTGGTCTCGTCGACCTGCGTGGTTCGACAGAAACTTGAACCGGAGTTTCATGATCATCATCATTAACTTCCTCCTCAACCGGCGTCGCAACGACAGAGGTTTCCCCTTGCCCCGCGCCACCATCCAGAGGGATGAGAGGTTCGATAACCTCGTCAAGTTCTATCTTCCTCCCACTCAATTCTCTCGAGAGAAACTCCTTCTCGAGAAAAGCTCCGTTTTTAGCAACAAACAATTTGCCCTCGGATTTGAGATAGAAGGTGTACCCAACTGTCTCTTTTGGGTAACCTATGAAGATGCACTTTTCCGCTTTGGGTTCCAGCTTTTCAGGTTGAAGCTTTTTGACATAAGCATCACATCCCCAAACTTTAAGAAACGACAACTTTGGCCTTTTCCCATACCACAGTTCGTATGGTGTCGTCTCAACGGATTTTAATGGTGCCCTATTTAAAGTGAATGCAGTTGTTTCTAATGCATAACCCCAAAACGATAATGGCAAATCAGTAGGAGACATCATAGATCGCACCATCTCTAATAAAGTACGATTACGACGTTCGGACACACCATTACGCTGTGGTGTTCCAGGCGGTGTCAACTGTGAAACAATTCCACATTGTCTTAAGTGAGCACCAAACTCGAAACTCAGATATTCACCCCCACGATCAGACCGTAGGAACTTGATCTTCTTGTTACGATGATTTTCAACTTCACTTTGAAATTGCTTGAATTTTTCAAATGTTTCAGACTTGTGCTTCATCAAGTAGACATAACCATATCTACTCAAATCGTCAGTGAAGGTGAGAAAATAACGATATCCGCCGCGTTCCTCCACGCTCATCGGACCACACACATCGGTATGTATGATTTCCAACAAGTCACTTGCACGCTCCATTGTTCCGGAGAACGGAGTCTTAGTCATCTTGCCCATGAGGTATGGTTCGCACGTGTCAAGTGAATCAAAGTCAAGTGACTCCAAAAGTCCATCAGCATGGAGTTTCTTCATGCGCTTTACACCAATATGACCTAAGCGGCAGTGCCACAAAAATATGGCGCTATCATTGTTAACTCTAACTCTTTTAGTCTCAATGTTATGTATGTGTGTATCGCTATCAAGATTCAATATGAACAATCCTCTCACACTGGGTGCATGACCATAAAAGATGTTACTCATAGAAATAGAACAACCATTATTCTCTGACTTAAAAGAGTAACCGTCTCGCAATAAACAAGATCCAGATATAATGTTCATGCTCAACGCAGGCACTAAATAACAATGATTTAAGTTCATAACTAATCCTGATGGTAACTGAAGTGAAACTGTGCCGACGGCGATTGCATCAACCTTGGAACCATTTCCTACGCGCATCGTCACTTCATCTTTCGCCAGCCTTCGTCTATTCCGCAGTTCCTGTTTCGAGTTGCAAATATGAGCAACAGAACCGGTATCGAATACCCAGGCACTACTACGAGAGCCGGTTAAGTACACATCAATAACTTGTATATCAAATATACCTGATTTTTCTTTGGCCGCCTTCTTATCTGCCAGATACTTGGGGCAATTGCGCTTCCAGTGACCCATACCCTTGCAATAGTAACACTCCATTTCAGGCTTAGGTCCAGCTTTGGGTTTCTTCATCGGATTGGCAACAGGCTTGCCGCTCTTCTTTGAATTATCTTATTGCCTTTGCCATTTATCTTGAAACTAGTGGTCTTATTCACCATCAACACTTGATGCTCTTTACGGAGTTCAGACTCTGCGACTTTCAGCATCGCAAAGAACTCGCCGGGAGACTTGTTCATCCCTTGCATGTTGTAGTTCAACACAAAGCCTTTATAGCTTGGCAGCAGTGATTGAAGGATTCTGTCAGTGATAGCCTCTTGCGGGAGTTCAATCCCCAGCTCAGCTAGACGGTTTGAGTACCCAGACATTTTGAGCACATGTTCACTGACAGACGAGTTTTCCTCCATCTTGCAAGCATAGAATTTATCGGAGGTCTCATACCTCTAGATCCGGGCGTTCTTATGAAAGATAAACTTCAACTCCTGGAACATCTCAAATGCTCCATGACGCTCAAAGCGACGTTGAAGTCCCGGTTCTAAGCCATACAAGACTGCACATTGAACTACTGAGTAGTCCTCTTTATGTGCTAACCAAGCGTTCTTAACATCCTGATCAGCCGTAGCGGGTGGTTCATCTCCTAGCGCAGCATTAAGGACATAATCCTTCTTCCCAGCTTGTAAGATTAGCTTAAGATTACGAGCCCAGTCTACAAAGTTGCTTCCATCATCTTTCAACTTAGCTTTCTCTAGGAACGTATTAAGATTTAGGGTGACTGTCGCGTGAGCCATGATCTACAACACAAATATATTCAAAGTGGACTTAGACTATGTTCAAGATAATTAGAGTTTAACTTAATCAAATTATTCGCTAAACTCCCACTCAAAAAGTACATCTCTCTAGTCATTTGAGTGGTTCATGATCCACTTACACTAGCTCAAGTCCGATCATCACGTGAGTTGAGTATAGTTTCAGTGGTAAGCATCCCTATGCTAATCATATTATCTATATGATTCATGATCGGCCTTTCGGTCTCATGTGTTCAGAGGCCATGTCTGCACATGCTAGGCTCCTCAAGCTTAACTCGAGTGTTCCGCGTGCGCAACTGTTTTGCACCCGTTGTATGTGAACGTTGAGTCTATCACACCCGATCATCACGTGGTGTCTCGAAACGACGAACTATAGCAACGGTGCACAGTCGGGGAGAACACAATTTCGTCTTGAAATTTTAGTGAGAGATCACCTCATAATGCTACCGTCGTTCTAAGCAGAATAAGGTGCATAAAAGGATTAACATCACATGCAATTCATAAGTGACATGATATGGCCATCATCACGTGCTTCTTGATCTCCATCACCAAAGCACCGGCACGATCTTCTTGTCACCGGCGCCGCACCATGATCTCCATCAACGTGTCGCCATCGGGGTTGTCGTGCTACTCATGCTATTACTACTAAAGCTACATCCTAGCAAAATAGTAAACGCATCTGCAAGCACAAACGTTAGTATAAAGACAACCCTATGGCTCCTGCCGGTTGCCGTACCATCGACGTGCAAGTCGATATTATCTATTACAACATGATCATCTCATACATCCAATATATCACATCACATCGTTGGCCATATCACATCACAAGCATACCCTGCAAAAACAAGTTAGACGTCCTCTAATTTTGTTGTTGCATGTTTTACTTGGTGACCACGGGTATCTAGTAGGATCGCATCTTACTTACGCAAACACCACAACGGAGATATATGAGTTGCTATTTAACCTCATCCAAGGACCTCCTCGGTCAAATCCGATTCAACTAAAGTTGGAGAAACCGACACTTGCCAGTCATCTTTGAGCAACGGGGTTACTCGTAGCGATGAAACCAGTCTCTCATAAGCGTACGAGTAAGGTCGGTCCAAGCCGCTTCAATCCAACAATACCGCGGAATCAAGAAAAGACTAAGGAGGGCAGCAAAACGCACATCACCGCCCACAAAAACTTTTGTGTTCTACTCGAGAAGACATCTACGCATGAACCTAGCTCATGATGCCACTGTTGGGGAACGTCGCATGGGAAACAAAAAATTTCCTACGCGCACGAAGACCTATCATGGTGATGTCCATCTACGAGAGGGGATGAGTGATCTACGTACCCTTGTAGACCGTACAGCAGAAGCGTTAGTGAACGCGGTTGATGTAGTGGAACGTCCTCACGTCCCTCGATCCGCCCCGCGAACAATCCCGCGATCAGTCCCACGAACTAGTACCGAACGGACGGCACCTCCGCATTCAGCACACGTACAGCTCGACGATGATCTCTGCCTTCTTGATCCAGCAAGAGAGACGGAGAGGTAGAAGAGTTCTCCGGCAGCGTGACGGCACTCCGGAGGTTGGTGATGATCTCGTCTGAGCAGGGCTCCGCCCAAGCTCCGCAAAAACGCGATCTAGAGGAAAAACCGTGGAGGTATGTGGTCGGGCTGCCGTGGAAAAGTCGTCTGAAATCAGCCCTAAAACCTCCGTATATATAGGTGGGAGAGGGGGGGCCTTGCGTTGGGGCTCAAGGAGCCCCAAGGGGGTCGGCCGAGCCAAGGGGGGAAGGTCTCCCCCCCCCCCAAACCGAGTTGGACTTGGTTTGGTGGGTGGGAGTCCTTCCTTCCCTTCCCACCTCCTCCTTTTTTTTTCTTTCTCTTTGATTTTTCTTCCAATGCGCATACGGCCCTTTTGGGCTGTCCCACCAGCCCACTAAGGGCTGGTGCGCCACCCTCAAGGCCTATGGGCTTCCCCGGGGTGGGTTGCCCCCCCCCCCCGGTGAACTCCCAGAACCCATTCGTCCTTCCCGGTACATTCCCGGTAACTCTGAAAACCTTCCGGTAATCAAATGAGGTCATCCTATATATCAATCTTCGTTTCCGGACCATTCCGGAAACCCTCGTGACGTCCGTGATCTCATACAGGACTCCGAACAACATTCGGTAACCAACCATATAACTCAAATACGCATAAAACAACGTCAAACCTTAAGTGTGCAGACCCTGCGGGTTCGGGAACTATGTAGACATGACCCGAGAGACTCCTCGGTCAATATACAATAGCGGGACCTGGATGCCCATATTGGATCCTACATGTTCTACGAATAACTTATCGTTTGAACCTCAGTGTCAAGGATTCATATAATCCCGTATGTCATTCCCTTTGTCCTTCGGTATGTTACTTGCCCGAGATTCGATCATTAGTATCCGCATACCTATTTCAATCTCGTTTACCGGCAAGTCTCTTTACTCATTCCGTAATACAAGATCCCGCAACTTACACTAAGTCACATTGCTTGCAAGTCTTGTGTGTGATGTTGTATTACCGAGTGGGCCCCGAGATACCTCTCCGTTACACGGAGTGACAAATCCTAGTCTTGATCCATACTAACTCAACTAACACCTTCAGAGATACCTGTAGAGCATCTTTATTGTCACCCAGTTACGTTGCGACGTTTGATACACACAACGCATTCCTCCGGTGTCAGTGAGTTATATGATCTCATGGTCATAGGAACAAATACTTGACACGCAGAAAACAGTAGCAACAAAATGACACGATCAACATGCTACGTCTATTAGTTTGGGTCTAGTCCATCACGTGATTCTCCTAATGACGTGATCCAGTTATCAAGCAACAACACCTTGTTCATAATCAGAAGACACTGACTATCTTTGATCAACTGGCTAGCCAACTAGAGGCTTACTAGGGACAGTGTTTTGTCTATGTATCCACACATGTAAATGAGTCTTCATTCAATACAATTATAGCATGGATAATAAACGATTATCTTGATACAGGAATTATAATAATAACTATATTTATTATTGCCTCTAGGGCATAATTCCAATAGTTCAGGACCCTTTTCCATCTATTTTAGAGTAGTTGCTTGCATTTTTGCATGTAGGAGTTATCAATAGTTTGCTATGTCGTGTGTAGGACATATTCTCTCATATACGTGTGGCGCTAGTTTATTTTCTCGGACCCCACATATTATATATGTTTTCGGGGTAGAAAAATCCGTAGAATTTATTGGTGCAATTAGTTTTAGCGTTTGAGCAAGTTAGCGTGTATGATATTTTGCCATGTTGCCCTTTTGTTTATTTTGTGGGATTTATTCCGTGCATGATATGAATGAGTTGTCAACTAGAGATATGCCCTTGGATGTGTAGGCTAGCCTGTGGTAATTTTGGTTGCAATGGAAATCCATGTTTAGGTGTTGTTTTCTTGTTGTCAACATGCTAGGAAATAGTGCTGTTTTGGAGATGCTGAAATATTTCTAAGTCTGAAATTTGTTATATTTTGTTGCTGTCTTTCCATGAGTTGTTCTGGTGATCTATAGCTCTTTTGAGGTTGGTGCAATGGAGTTAGTTGTAGTCCTTAAGATTCTCTAGCATGCTGTCAATTTTCATGCCATTTGAAGTCCTATAGTATATAGTTTTGTTGCTGTCAATATGCCTTTAGATCGAAAATTGCACTATCAAAAACTGTTATTTTCTCTAAGTCCGAAAATGCGTGTGAGATGCCATTTTGTGAGTTCTTTTCATAGTGATCCATGCAGCCATGCTATATGTTATTAGCACGGTATTGAAGTGCATCTTGCCCTCTACTGTCTCATGTCTTGTTTGAGCATTTTAGATTTATGTAGCTTGTTGTTTTGGGGCGTAGAAAATGCTATGTGGCTGATTCTCGCAGATTATGACTATTTCTTGTGTAGCTTTTATTTGTTGAACCGTTGCTCCGTTTTGATAGTGTCATATATGAAACTTGCTCAGAATCTCATGTAGGTTCATATTATCTTGCTGTCTGTATGTTTTTGGATGCGTGTGGCTGTCTTTGCATACATATTGCATTCATGCCATCATATCTTACGGTGATCATATCTTTTGAACCGTAGCTCCATTGAAGATGTTCTCTATGTGTAAATTGATTGGAATGATGCATAGAATCACGTGAACCTATTTATTTTGTTGTTTACCAAATATTTAAACGTGTTAATTCAGATCTGGATAGAGTTATAAATTAACACATGAGGTCATCTCGGAGATGCTATAAGTCGTTTCCGGCCTCAGTTAAAATGCCTAGATAGGTAGATTAATTACTCTTCACCTCTTGCCATTGTTAACCACAATTAATATTGCCATGTACCTAATCGGGATAGAAATAAATAATTCGTATGTGCAGTTTCATTAATATGCAACTCGTTGCATATTGAACTTCACTTAATGTGTAGTGTTTGATTGTTGTGAATTGACATGCCATGTCTTGCGTATATTCAACTGATCATGCATCTTGTCGTGCATGTGTCGTGGTGAATATCTGTGTTGATGCTTGTTTCCGGTTTGCTTTGTCTCGATAGAGTTCCGCAAGCGTGTCGGAATGTGAGGACCCGTTCGGCTACGTCGGTTCGTCTGCTTCACGGAGTCGTTCTTCTTCCAAGCGGGATCTCAGGCAAGATGACCATTTCCCTAGATATCATTACTATCAATGCCATGCTAGTTGTATCGTTTCTATCGCTATGTCTCATTGCCTACCACTTGTTAAATGTCAACCTCTCAACATTGCCATGAACCCTTCAACCTGTACACAACCTAGCAAACCACTGATTGGCTATATTACTGCTTGCTTAACCATATGTTAGCGTTGCTAGTTGCAGCTGCAGTTGCTTCCATGTGATAACATGGGTTCCTTGTTTTATCACCCTATTAATGCTATTTAATTAATGCACCTATATAATTGATAAAAGGTGGAACGCTCGGCCTTTCTAGCCTAGTGTTTTGTTCCACCTTTGCCCCCTTAGTTTCGGCTACCGGTGTTATTTTCCATAATTGAGCGCTCCTAACACGATCGGGGTTGTTATGGGCCCCCCTTGATAATTCGTCTTAGATTAAAACTGGTCTTGCAAGGCCCAACTTTGGTACTACATTTGCCTAATAACCTAATAAAAAAGCATAGGGACCCGTCGGCACCCACGGAGTAATTAATCAACCCCCGGGCCAGTGCTCCGCATGAGTGCTGGTCCAACCTGTTAACCGCCGGTGGCTACCAGGGGCAACTCTGTGATTGGCCTATCGGAAGTTTGGACAATCCGTCGTGTCCTGAGAACGCGATATACGGCTCCTATCGGGATCGTCGACATGTCGGGCAGCCTTGCTGGATTAATTTTACCTTTGACGAATGTCTTATGCATCGGGATTCCGGTGATGCTTTGGGTAATCTTAGAGTTGAGGTTTTCCATTAAGGACTCCGACGAGATAGCTAGTGTCATGATCAAGGATTTATATGCGGCTTGTGGTTATTTGTAATGGACTAGTTGGAGCACCCCTGCAGGGTTAAATCTTTCGGAAAGTCGTGCCCGCGGTTATGTGGCAATGTGGAAACTTTTTTTAACGCTGGTTCTAGATAACTGGAAGTTAACTTAATTAAAATATGCCAACTGAGTGCGTAATCGTGACTATATCTTTCGTGAGCTCTTTCTCCGATCGAGGACACGGCGGGGTTATGTCTGACGTAAGTAGGTGTTCAGGATCATTCATTTGATCATTAGTAGTTCACGTCTGTTATGCGTAGATCATCCCCCTCTTATTCTTGTACTCGTAAATTAGCCACCTCATATAATGCTTAGTCGCTTGCTGCAGCCTCACCACTTAACCATACCTCACCCGTTAAGCTTTGCTAGTCTTGATACCTTTGGAAATGAGGTTACTCAGTCCCGTGTGGCTCACAGATTACTACAACACCAGTTGCAGGTACAGGTAAAGGTTACTTTGACGTGAGCGTGATGATTGTTTATTTGGAGTTTCTTCTTCTTCCTCTTCGTCGATCTAGGATGGGTTCCACTCCGGCTGCCTGGGATAGCAAGGATGGATGTCGTTCTTTTCTCGTTTGTTTTCGTCCGTAGTCGGACCCTGCTCTTCTTCGTGATATTTATGTATTGTACTGATGTGACTCTGATGTAGCATGTGGCAAGTGTAAGCCAATTCCATATATCTCATCTTTTCAGTATATGTACTTGTAACGATATCCATTCTTGCAAAACGACGAGATGCGCTTCTATGCCTGTCGAGGCCCTCGCGCCAAAATAAGGATAGGATCGCATCTTGGGAGTTACATCTACCCTACAGTAGCCATCATGTACAAGGCAGTGCACACGACATACGAAGCGTCTCCGAGTCATAGGAAGCTACAAGGACTCTTTAAGACACAACGAGAACCACTCTAAGACGACTGTGAACAAACGAATCCACTAGATGTCGAACCCCAACCTCACATCATGCATCTGTTGGACGATTGTCCTATAAGTAACTAGTTCAATTCCCACCTAAGAATTCCCGAAATTTTCTGGTCATGCAATTTGGTCCACGGATACAGGGAGTAATATATCACTCAACTCCTATACTAACCCGTCCAATGTATCACATCCGTCAACACATAACCAGAGATCTTGGAAATTCATCTATCTCAGATCCTCATAATCACAATGATACTAAGTGTGGCGATAGATCCGGATCTATCTACATCAGAGTATCATCAGTACAATACATAAACATCACGAAGAAGAGCAGGGTTTGACTACAGACGAAAACAAATGATAAAAGAACGACGTGCATCCTTGCTATCCCGGGTTGCCGACGTGGAACCCATCCTAGATCGATGAAGATGAAGAAGAAACTCCAAATGAACAATCAACGCGCTCGCGTCAAAGTATTGCTTTACGTGTACCTGCAACTGGTGTTGTACTAATTTGTGAGCCATAGGGGACTCACCAATCTCATTTCCAAAGGTATCAAGACTAGCAAAGCTTAATGGGTGACGTATGGTTAAGTGGTGAGGCTGCAGCAAGCGACTAAGCATTTATTTGATGTGGCTAACTTACGAGTACAAGAATAAGAGGGGGCTGATCTACGCGTAGCAGACGTGAACTACTGATGATGAAATAAATGATCCTGAACACCTACTTACGTGTGACACCCTTAGACCGACATTCCAGAAGATTCCCCCTTTTATTCCGTTTCCGTCGTGTGATTATTTTTATTTGTTGCATCATCATCGCATCATGCGCATCATCATCATTGCATCGGCATCCTGTTGCCGCCGGTTTTCAAACTTGCATCCGTTATTAGTTGCCGGTTTTCTCCGTGTTCGTCGTTGTCCGTTCTGAGCCCGATCACACACGCACGCGCCCGCGGCACCGTCAAAATCTTGTTTTTAAAAGTGTGTGTAGAACTTTCTCTGATTGGGTTGAAACTTGACGTGCGGTCTTAATTAGATATGGGTAGGCCGCCTGCCATATTTCGTCGCAATCGGAGTCCGTCTCGTAACCGAACGATCGACCGTAGCGGCACCGTATTGAGTCTAACGTCGGACGTTTTATCGGTGTTTTAAATTACGTTGCCGGGTGCCGATTTCCCTCTCATCTCCGGCTAACCTACTCTACACGGCCACTTAGCCCGTCCCGCGTTCGAGATCGTTCGATTCAGATCGCGCGGTTGAAACCGGAGCGAAATTCTGCTAAACCTAGCCCCCCATTGTTATAAATAGACCCCCATGTCATTATTTAGACAACCACTCTCTCTCTCCCTCGTTTTCCGTGCTAACCCTAGCCTCCCACCTCCTCTCTCCTCCCCAGCGCTGTCGGCCCGCGCAGCCCATCCGAGGCCCACCTGGGCCCGGATCCATCGCCGCCGCTTGGAGCGAGGCTCCCGCAGCTTCCCCGAGCCCGCAGAAGCTCCTGCCCGAGCGCCTCCCGCTGGTCGCCGCGCCGCCGTTGGGCGCCTTCGCCGCCGGGGCCCCCTCTTGCCGCCCCGCCGCCCGCATCTCGCCGCTCCTCCAGCTCTGATGGACCCCGTCGGAACCCCGCGCCAGATCCGTGCCGCCGCCGCCATGAGCTCCTGTCAGGAGCTCGACAGAGCCGATCTCCTCACCCCGAAGTCGTCTCGATCCGCCGAGGTCAGGAATGGGTTCCTCGTCCCCGGATCCGCCAGGACCCGCCGGATCACGTCCCTCGCCTGGCTGCACCACCCCTCCCCTACAACGCCGCCATCATGGCTGCCTCCTGCGGCTGCTCGTGCGGGAGGAGCCAAGGGCGAGAAGCTCGCCCGCGAGCCGCTTGGGCCGCCCTGCTCGCTAGGCGCCTGGCCCAGGTCGGCCTCCTCCAGGCCAGCCTGAGCCGGCCCAGCTCCCGTCGCCCCAGGCCGGCCTCCACATCGCCTCGGCCCAGCGACCAGCGCGCCCCAGCCTAGTATCACCCTTCAGACCGGCCCAAGAGGCCCCAAGGTGAGCAACCCCCGAGACCGAGCTATTTTTCGCCCGGTGCGCATCTTGGCTAAATTGTGCGTGCTTGTTAAGCCTGTTAGTAGTCAGATTCGGCCCGTTAATTTTTTTTTAGGATTTTGGTTTTATTTAATTTCTGGAATATAATAGATATTTCAAACGCCCGTATTTAATTAACCGAGCATCGGATCGAGATGACTTATATATGAAAATCGTGTAGTTTTCCGCGTAGATTAATAATTTGCAACTTGCATGCATGTTTGAAGTGATTTGACCTGCCAAATGCCAAGATTTGTGTGTTGTCCTATCATGTTGTTTGTCCCGTATTAATTTTCGTGCATGTCCGGATTGCTCGAACCCCATAGATGAAATGCTCATGTTTTTAGGGACCTTTTGCCATGTATTTTACAGTAGTGTTTGCATATTTTTGCATGTAGGTTCCGTCACTAGTTTATTATACCGTGTTTAGGGCACATTCTCGCATATTCGTGTGGGGTTATTTTATTTTACAAACCCCACATGTTATATATGTTTCCGGGGTAGAAAAATCCATAGAATTTAACTTTGCATTTAGTTTTAGCTTTTGAGCAAGTTAGTGCGTGTGATATTTTGCCATGTTGCCCTTTTCTTTATTTTGTGGGATTTAATCCGTGCATGATATGAATAAGTTGTCAACTAGAGATATGCCCTTGGATGTGTAGGCTAGCCTCTGGTAATTTTGGTTGCAATAGAAATCCATGTTTAGGTGTTGTTTGCTTGCTCTCAACTTGCTAGAAAATATTGCTGATTTGGAGATGCTAAAATATTTGTAAGTCCGAAATCTGTTATATTTTATTGCTGTCTTGTCATGAGTTTATCTGGTGATTTGTAGCTCTTTTGAGGTTGGTGCAATGGAGTTAGTTGTAGACCTTAAGATTCTCTAGCATGTTGTCAATTTTCATGCCATTCGGAGTCCTGTAACTTATAGTTTTGCTGCTGTCAATATGCCTTCAGATCGAAAACTGCACTGTCATAAACTGTTATTTTCAACAAAGTCTGAAACTGCGTGTGAGCAACCATTTTGTGAGTTCCTTTCCTAGCGATCCATGCTTCCTTGCTAGATGTTATTAGTAGTATGTTGTAGTGCGTCTTTCCCTCTATTTCCTCATGCCTTGTTTGAGCATTTTGGATTTGACTAGCTAGTTGTTCGAGGGCGTAGAAATTGCTATGTGGCTGATTTTGGCAGATTATGTCTATTTCTTGTTTAGCTCGTAGTTGTTGAACCGTTGCTCCATTTTGTTCGTGTCCTATATAAAACTTTCTTAGAATCTCGTGTAGTTTCATATTTTCTTGCTGGTTGTGTGTTTTGAAGTGCTCGTGACTGCCGTTGCACACATTTTGCATTCATGCCATCATATCTTGCGGTGTTCATATCTTTTGAACCGTAGCTCCGTTGGAGATGTTCTCTATGTGTAAGTTGATTGTAACAACGCGTAGAATCACGTGAACCTATTTATTTTTCTGTTTAACAACCATTTAAACGTGTTAGTTCAGATCTGGACAGAATCGTAAATTAACATATGGGGTCATTTCGGAGGTGCTATATGTCGTTTCCGACCTCATTTAAAATGCCTAGATAGGTAGTTTAATTAAGCTTCACCAATTGCCATGTTTAACCACATTTAATATTGTCGTGTATCTAATCGAGAGTGAACTAAATAATTCGTATGTGGAGTTTCGTCAATATGCAACTCGTTGCATATTGAACTTCACTTAATGTGTAGTGTTTGGGTGTTGTGAATTGACATGCCATGTCTTGCATATATTCAACCGTTCATGCATCATATGTGGATTGCATCTTGTCGTGCATGTGTCGTGGTGAATATCATGTGTTGATTCTTGTTTCCGGTTTGTTTCGTCTCGTTAGAGTTCCGCAAGTGTGTCGGATTGTGAGGACCCGTTCGGCTACATCGGTTCGTCTGCTTCACGGAGTCATTCTTCTTCCAAGCGGTATCTCAGGCAAGATGACCATTTCCCCAAATACCATTACTATCATTGCCATGCTAGTTTTAACATTTCTATCGTTATGTCTCGTTGCCCTAATATCAACCTCCCAACATTGCCATGAAAACCTTCAACCTATTCACAACCTAGCAAACCACTGATTGGCTATGTTACCGCTTGCTTAACCATATGTTAGCGTTGCTAGTTGCAGGTGCAGTTACTTCCATGTGTTAACATGGGTTCCTTGTTATATCACCCTATTAATTACTATTCAAATTAATGCACCTATATACTTGGTAAAAGGTGGAAGGCTTGGTCTTTCTAGCCTGGTGTTTTGTTCCACCTTTGCCCCTTAGTTTCGGCTACCGGTGTTATGTTCCATAATTGAGCGCTCCTATCACGATCGGGGTTGTTATGGGGACCCCCTTGATAATTCGTTTTAGATTAAAGCTGGTCTGGCAAGGCCCAACATTGGTACTACATTTGCCCAACATAATAATTTTGTTAATACTGAAAAGCATAGGGCGTCATGAAACCGAAGAGTAATTTTACATAATACAGGGAGGGCGAGTGCTGGTCCAACAATAGAGCCACTTGCGGGGCCACCTGGGGAAACTCGGGGGATGCCTATCCGACCACTGTACGTAGTGCTCATCCATCGTGTCCTGAGAACAAGATACGCGGCTCCTATCGGGATCGTCGACACGCCAAGCGGCCTTGCTGGATTAGTTCTACCTTTGACAAATGTCTTGTGCATCGGGATTCTGGTGATGCTTTGGGTAATCTTAGAGTTGAGGTTTTCCACTAAGGAGTCCGACAAGATCGCGAGTTTCGTGATCGAGGATTTCTATGCGGATTATGGTAATTCGTGATGGATTACTTGGAGCACCCCTGCAGGGTTAAATCTTTCGAAAATCCATGCCCGCGGTTATGTGGCAACGTGAAAACTTTGTTTAACACTGGTTCTAGATAACTTGAAGTTAACTTAATTAAAATATGCCAACTGAGTGCGTAACCGTGATTGTCTCTTTCGTGAGTTCCTTCTCCGATCGAGGACACGGTGGGGTTATGTCTGACGTAAGTAGGTATTCAGGATCATTCATTTGATCATCAGTAGTTCACGTCTGTTATGCGTAGATCTTCCCCCTCTTTATTCTTGTACTCGTAAGATAGCCTCCTAATATAATGCTTAGTCGCTTGCTGCAGCCTCCCCACTTATCCATACCACACCTATTAAGCTTTGCTAGTCTTGATACCTTTGGAAATGAGATTTCTGAGTCCCCTGTGGCTCACAGATTATTATAACACGAGTTGTAGGTACAGGTAAAGGTTAGTTGACGCGAGCGTGTTGATTATTCATTTGGAGTTGCTTATTCTTCTTCATCATCGATCTAGGATGGATTCCAGGCCAGCAGCCTGGGATAGTAAGGATGGACGTCGTTTTCTTTTCTCATTTGTTTTCGTCCGTAGGCGGACCCTGCTCTTCTTCATGATGTTTATGTATTGTACAGATGTGACTCTGATGTAGCTTGTGGCGAGTGTAAGCCAATTCCTTATACTCTTCTCTTCAGTACATGTACTTGTAACGGTATCCATTCTTGCGAAGCGACGATATGCGCTTCTATCCCTAATGAGGCCCTCGTGCCAAATTGAGTATAAGACCGCATCTTGGGCGTTACATTACCTCAAACATAACCCCACCGTATCCTCGATCGGAGAAGGAGCTCACGAAAGAGATAGTCACGGTTACGCACTCAGTTGGCAAGTTTTTAATTAATCTTACTTCATGTTTTCTAGAACCGGATGTTAAACAAAGTTTCCGCGTTTCCACATAACCGTGGGCATGCTTTCCGAAAGATTTAACCCTACAGGGATGCTCCAACTAGTCCATCACAAACTACCACACGCTGCGACGGAATGACCTCGATCAGGGAAACCCGTGATCTCCTCGGGTTCCTATTGGAAAACCTCAACCTCGAGATAACCCAAAGCATCCTCGGAATTCCTCGCACAATACGCTCGAGAAAGGTAAAACAAGTTCAGCAAGGCCGCCCGACGTACCGACATCCCAATAGGAGTCGCGTATCTCATTCTCAGGGCACGATCGAATGAGCATTACGTACGGTGGCCGGATAGATATCCCCCTAGTTGCCCCGAGTGGCCCCGCAAGTCGCCGTGTATTATGTTGAATTACATCACATATTCATAATGCCCTATGTTTTTCAGTATTAACAGAACTATCATGTTCGGCAAATATAGTACCAATGTTGGTCCTTGCCAAACGAGTTTTATCCCAAAACGAAAATCTAGGGGGTCCTCATTACAACCCCAAGCTCGTTAGGAGCGCTCACTTATGAAACATAGCACCGGTAGCCGAAACTAAGGCAACAAAGGTGGAACAGAACACGAGGCTAAAAAGGCCAAGTCTTCCACCTTTTACCAAGTATATATGTGCATTAAATTAATTAGCAATTAATAGGGTGATATGACAAGGAACCCATGTTATCACATGGAAGTAACTGCACCTTCAACTAGCAATGCTAATACATGGTTAAGCAAACTGTAACATAGCCAATCGGTGGTTTGCTAGGTTGTAGAAAGGTCGAAGGTTTTCATGGCAATGTTGGGACAATGGTATTTTACAGGTGGTAGGCAGCGAGACATAACAATAGAAACGAAAAAATAGCATGGCAATGATAGTAATGGTATCTAGGAAAAAGATCATCTTGCGTGAGATCCTGCTTGGAAGAAGAACGACTCCGTGAAGCAGACAAACCGAAGTAGTCGAACGGATCCTCACATTCGACACGCTTGCGGATCTCTGTCAAGACAAAGTAAACGGAAACAAGAATCAACACGCGATATTCACAACACGATGCACAACACATATGATGCATGAACGGTATCAATTATGCACGGTAAGACATGGCAATTCACACAATCAAACACTACACATTAAGTGAAGTTCAATATGCAACGAGTTGCATATCGACGAAACTCCACATTTAATTATTTACTTTATTACCGTTTATTTTCACGACCATATTAAATGATGGTTAAACATGGCAAGAGGTGAAGTGTAATTAAGCTACCAATCTAGGCATTTTCAATGAGGTCGAAAACGACTTATAGCATCTCTGAAATGACCCCGTGTTAAATTCTAGTTTTGTCCAGATTTATCCTAATCACATTTTATGTTTGTTAACCAGTAAAACAAAGTGGTGCACGTGATTGTATGCGTCGTTCTAGTCCATTTACATATATGGAACACCTCCAACGGAGCTACGAATAACTCGCTACGAATTAAGCCGTTCCTATCACATTGACATGCAAACCAATGCAAATAGCACGCTAAACAGTTTTAAATATGCATGAGAGTTGGAAAATATTAATGTACACGAAATTATATACGTTTTACATATGAAACTCATCTCGATCCGACGTACGGTTTAAAAGATACGGGCGTTTTAAAATAAATGTTTTTTGGAATTGCAAAAAATCACACGTTAAATAAAAACAACTACGGGCCGGATTCCAATACCTATAGCGGCCCAGGAAAGGTGCATGCCCAAGCAGCCATGTGTGCACAAAAAAAACATGGCAAAATATTGGAGCGCTGTGTGGCAACAATGCCAAAGTGGGGACTCGAACCCGTGATCTCCTAGTTCCAGAAAAACATGCTGACCAGTCTATCTACGCAAAGGATTGCGAAAAATAGCGGGTTCTGCTCTACATGAGCCATACCACCGCGTTGGGCTGACGGAACTGAAAATGACGAAACAACAGCTCTGTTGCCAGGTCGACAACACAGCAGCACTCGGGCGAGGCGCTTGGCGAGGCCAGAGGTATGGGATGGTCATGGGGCTCCTTCGGGACAAGCACCGGAGTCTGGATCTGGTCGAGGAGGGACTGATCTGGCCATCCGACAAGCTCCTCCTTGTGGAGACGCCAAGTCCATGGTCGATCTCCTGTGAGAGGAAACAAGAGAGAGAGAGAGAGGGTGATAACCAGAGGGAGATAAGAGAGCACGGGAGGAGAGGGATGGGAGGGTGCGGGGCACCGTCCTGTTGGAGGTCATCGG
Source organism: Hordeum vulgare subsp. vulgare (assembly GCF_904849725.1). Classification (NCBI taxonomy): domain Eukaryota; kingdom Viridiplantae; phylum Streptophyta; class Magnoliopsida; order Poales; family Poaceae; genus Hordeum; species Hordeum vulgare. The sequence continues at coordinate 288,829,196 of NC_058519.1, forward strand.
CGGGGAGCCGGCCACGCAATTGGGGCGGTCGGAGGCGCACACGTCCTTGGGCTCTCTCGCTCCGGCTCGGGAGGAGCTCCTTTGGGCGACATCCATGGTGCGCACCTGTTCAACAGAGAGAGAGAGAGACGAGGTGAGAAAAAACACATATTGAAGGAGACGGGGGAAGAAGAAGCAGAGTGCTGGGAAGAGGAGGAGGCGCTCTGGCCTGCTCCGGGCCTGGCGGCGGTGGCTCGCCGGAGGGTCGCGGCAGCCCGGCAACGGGAGGTAGAGCAGGGAGCTCGGGAGGCTCTGGATCGGGAGCTCATCTCCCGATTTGGAGCGAGGAGGCGGACAGACTTTGCGGGCCTCGGCGGCTGAGGAGAGAGGAGGGGTTGGCTATGCGGCGGCTAGGGGTTGGGAATGCATGGAAATTGAGGGGAGGATTAGGGTGAGGTCCTAAAATGGAAGGGGGTTGTGTATTTATAGATAAGACGAGCTAGGGTTAGTTGTTTTTCGTCTCGGTTCAACCGATGTAAATCATACGGTCTCGAATGTGGGGACGGGCTAAGTGGCTGTGAAGAGTGACTAGGTGGGGATTAGAGGGAAATGGTGCGGCGCGGCAACGCGATTTAAAGTACCAAAAACGTGTGACGAATAACCGAACACGGTGCCGCTACGTTCTACCGTTCGGGTTCCAGACGGACTCCGTTTGCGACAAAAATTGGTAGGCGGCCTATCTATATTAAAATAATACCGCACGCCAAGTTTCAACACAATCCAAAAATATTTTATACACAGTTTTAAAAACAAGATTTAATTGATGCCGCGGGCGCGTGCGTGTGTGGTCGGTCTCAAAATGAACAAAGTCGAAAACGGAGAGAACCGACAACTAAAAACGGATGCGCGTTTGAAAACTAGCGCAACACAGTGCCGATGCAATGCAGATGATGCGCATGATGCGATGATGAGTGCGACAAACAATAATTAACCCTACGACAGTGGAATAAAAGGGGAATCTTCTGGAGCGTTGGTCTCGGGATGTCACGGGTATCATGGAGGTCTTGCAAGCAAACCATATTGACAAGGACAACTATGGAAGCAGAACTAATAGCTTTAGACACAGCCATTGTAGAGGCAGAATGGCTGCGTGAACTCTTGATGGACTTGCGTGTGGTTGAAAACCCCGTACCGACTATTCTTATGAATTGTGACAACCAAACGGTTATCACTAAAGTAAATAATTCTAAGGATAACGCAAAGTCACCAAGACACGTGAAGAGACGTTTGAAATATGTCAGGAAGTTGAGAAACTCCGAAGTAATAACTATTACGTATATTCAAACAGACAAAAGCCTGGTAGATCCTTTTACAAAGGGACTATCACGAAATGTGATAGATATTGCATCGAGGGAGATGTGTATGAGACCCATAGACGTTACACCTTAGTAGTAACCCAACCTTTGTGATCGGAGATGCTGTGAATTAGGACCTGAGAAGAACAAGCTATTGGTTAAGAGAGGAGAGTAATAAGTGACCATCTCTAAGTGATGATGCAAAACTCTGAGAGTTGTAAGGCTTAAGTGTTGTAAGGGAGGTTGGCAACATGCCTTAATGTGATTCTATTGGCTATGATAGCAAAGATGTTGTCCTACAGAGCAATCTTGAAAGAATACACATATATGAGCTCCAATTGTAAAACGTCGCAATCTAGGAGATTTGGGTAATCTCTAGTAAGCTCATGAAGAGACCAGGCAGTACGACGTATATGCTCCAAACCGCAGGGTAGACTACTGGCAGCCAGGTACTAGTTAACACTTTGAGTGAAACCTGTTCACACAAAACTAGCAATTCAAGGCGTAGTCCATTGTTAAGTTGTGGATGGATGTATCTTAAAGTTCTAGATAGAAGTTCATTAAAAGAGTGGATGCAATTCAACCGCGGGGTATCTCTTTGAAATACCGGTATATTAAACAAGTGGAGAAAAAAGGAAAATCTCTAAATGGGTATTTGAGATCTCGTGGGGGATTTTTAGAATTAATGGGCTTGGCCCATCTACAAATTTTGAAATCTCAAATTAAGCACATGAATAAAATGGCAAGTGGTGGTGTGGTGGTGCTAAATTTTAGTCCCATACCGCTAGTGGAAGAAGTGTTGGACCTATTTCTATAATGAGTTCTCCCCCACCACTCTAAGTGTGTGTTGAGAAGAGAAAGGAGAGAACCACACGTGCACGCTCGCTCGCCTCGCCTCGCCGGACCGGGCCGGGCAGGGCGGCGCGTACGTGCGACATGCGCGTGAATGGTCCGCCGAATTCCGGTCCGATTCCTTGCGGGGACGCGGCTTCTTTTTGCCATTTTATTTTTGATGTCTTGGCACACAAGTTGAGAATTTCTTGTTCGGTAAGTATACGACTTGGAAACCAAGTCGGTTTGAGACGTGGTCGTGACACGGAACCGGCCTTGGTCCTCCTATATATACTGCTTACCGTGGTCGGCCAAAGACACACCGAAAACATTTAGGGTTTTGACTCATCTCACTACTTGCGCCGCCATCGTAGTCTACCTCATCTCGAACGCCGGCGTTCATCGTCGTGCGAGAGAGCAAGTCTCCGGAACCGTTTGTCTTTGTGATCCTGCATCGGGAGAGGACGAATTAGGTTGGGAAGCTCTTTGCGCGAGTGCTCAAATTCGTCACCACGGGTCATCTACCATCCAAGTCGGGCGGTGCTACTCATCGCCGTCTACATCGTCATCAACAAAGGATCGTGACCAACATCATCGTCAACATAGTCGCTCCTGTTGTAACTAACGAACAATACGTTACTCGTAATCTGTTTATGTTGATCGACGTAGTTGCTGCTTCTTGTGCGGTGATATTATGCATGTTCAGTTGCTCTGCCGGATTGTTAGAGTATTGCATGCTATTTTCTATTTTAGTCATGAATTATTTACTGGAATCAATCATGAACTTGCCTCGTCTTCCAAAACTCCATGTACGACCTCGCCTCCTCGTCGCGAGCGACCTCCCCGCACCCAAAGACGAATAGCACGACCTCCGGTTCGTGCCTCCATCTCCTCGTGCTCTCTCTCTCTCCTTTCTTCTCCTTATCTCTCCTTCCTCCTCTAATCCCTCTCGTCTCTGCTTCCTTTGTGTGTGTCAGGAGGAGAACGAAAGTCTGCTGCCGCCGCCCATGGAGCTCGCCCATCCGCATCACCCCAAGGCCCCTTGTCACCAGGAATGGATTCCTCATGGAGGGATCTGGGGGTTTCCCAGCCTCCCCGATGCACACACACAAGTACACATCCATCCATGCCCAATCAATCTTCTGTGGGGCTCGGGTCTGGCATGCCCCGCCGTGGCTGCATAGAGATTCGTCTCTATTTTTAGATCTCCTCTTTGGTTCAGATCCGTTCAACACAATGCATTATCATCCTTAAAGTCTGAATTACATTATAAATAGAAGCCTGGCTCATCCTACATAGTCGACCAAGGATCAAAGACCCATGGACGCGCATAATTTTATCAACAATTTTTGCCTCAAGTCGTCGTTTCTCCTTCATGTCATGTCGAGCCCCTTGCCAGGCGACCAATATTGAGCTAGCTCTCTGGTCAGTGTCAAGCATCCGCATCCAAGAGGTCGTGGGTTCAAATCCAGGTCACCTCTCTTTAAAGTTTTATTGTTTCTCCTTATTCACATATAAGCTCTCTTTCTCATATATTTAAAACTGCCAAAATTTTATCAAAAGATTACATTTTTTCAAAATTCATATAAATTCAAACATGCATCGGATTAAAACAATTTATATATGAAAATTGACAAATATTTTGTATAGATTCATAATATGCCATTTTCAACCATATGATAAAACTGTTTAAACTTGTTGTTTAATTAAATTTGGTAGATGTCATGTTGAAATGATTTAATTCATAACTAATTAATGTAGCTCTCATTAAAATGTTTCACATATGTAACTTGCTTAGAAAAATGTGTAGAATAATATGGTGGTATTTATTTTGTTGTTTAACAATTCTAAAATTGTGTTATAGGCAGCATAGAACCAAAATCTTAATTTGCATAAGGGGACTTTCCGAAATTGCCTAGAATTTCATGTAGTTTCATAATATCACGTTGCATCCATGCTTTAACATGTTTGTTTAGATGATCTATATATGTAAGTTGACTAGAATGACGTGTAGAATCACATGATACATTTTATTTTTATTTTTAATAAATATAAAATATTTTTAGATCAGATCGGGACCAATTTTAAAATTTCCATATAGGGTTGTTTAGGAAATGTTGTATGTTGTTTCCAACCTCATTTAAAATTCCTAGATAGTGTAGTTTATTTATGATTCACCTCTTCCCATGTTTAACAATATTTAATATTGTCGTCTACCTATATGGGAGTGAACTAAGTAGTTCAAGTGCGGAATTTCGCAATGTGCAACTTATTGCATATTGAGCTTCACTTAATGTGTAGGAGTTGAATGTTGTGCTGTACCATGTCATGCATAATTAAATGGACATGCATCATATTTTATTATGCATCATGTCATGATTATGTTATGGTGTTTATTGTGTGTTGATTGTTATTTCCGAATTATTTCTTTTAGATAGAGTTCCGAATCACTCCGGAGTGTGAGGATATGTACCACTATGTTGGTTCATTTACTTCACAGATTCATTCTTCTTCCAAGCGGGATCAGAGGCAAGATGGTCATTTCCCTACATACCACTACTATCATTGCCATGCTAGTTGTCTCGTTTCAATTGCTATGTCTTGCTGCCTACCATATATTATGTTAAGCCTCCCAACATAGCATCGACACTTCATTGCATCATTTTTCAAAACTTACATCCGTTATTAGTTGTTGGTCCTCTCTGTGTTTTTCGTTGATCGTTTGAGACCAACCACACTCGCACGCTCCCGTGACGTTTCAAAATATTGTTTTTAAAAGTGTGTATAAAACTTTCGCAGAATGGGATGAAAATTGGCTTGCGGTCTTATTATCATGTAGGTAAACCGCCTGCCTAATTTCGTCACCATCGGAGTCCGTTTGATACCCGAACCGTTAAACTATAGACACTATAGCTGGTCAAATTCTCGGATGTTTTTCATTTGTAAAGCATGATGTCGGGCTGCCCGTTTTCCCACTCATCTATGCCTAGCCCCTCTATATAGTGCACAGATTGTACGCGCAACCTAGCCCAAAACGTCCAGGAACCCGAAACATACGATCTTGACCGTTGGGCCGGATCAACCCCGAAATACCCCAACCATCATCGGTTTTTCAATTGGACTCCCGAACCTATTTTTTCTCGACCGTACGATTTCGATCGGAGGGTCGAAACCTAATCTAAATTTCCCAATATATGGACTTCTCCTGGCCTATTTTGGACCAAACCCTATTTTCTAAGGATCCTCCCTGCCGCCGCCGCCAACACCTAGTCGCCACCAACCTGGCGATCTCCTCCCGATCCAAATCCCCTAACCAGCGAGCTCCTCCCGATTCTTCCCATCGCCCGTGTCCGAGGAGAAGCAGCCACAGTTTCCTCTCGCAGCCGCAGCGCGCAGTCAACCAGCCTTGCTGGACATGTCTGGCGACCGCAGCACCCGCCCGACGAGCATCTTGTCGCCAGCGTCGCCCGCTCCCGTGGTCCTCCTCCTTGCCTCATCATCTGGCGACCAGCGCTGCCGCCGACAAACACGAGGCCATCCACTAGGCCGATACCCTTGTGCCCTCTCGCTTCTCATTCTCCCACATGTTCCTTCTTCCTCTCTCAGCTCGTTATCTCACCTTGAGCTCCCTTTTCTCCGTGCATATAGGAGCTCCATGAGGAAACCACGCCATGATCGCTTCGTCTGGAACGGCAACTCCACCGCATGCATCCGTGAGCACCTCCCGTGGTGTAGAAGTGCATGCTCTAGCCAATGCAACCAAAAGACCGATCTGATGGAAGAGACTAGGCAGCACATTATATGTCAACACTCCCCCTCACGTGTGGCTCCCTCAGGCCTAAACGTGGACCGAAAGTGGGCTGCAATTTAATTGCGCCAGCCGGGTCTTGAACTCGAGACCTCTTGGCTCTGATACCATGTACAAGTGCATGCTTTAGCCAATGCAACCAAAAGACCGCTCTGATGGAAGAGACTAGGCAGCACATTATACGCCAACACGTGGATCCTCCCCGACGCGTGCCAAGGAGAGGCACTCGCGTCTACGTCCTTCCCCAAGGAGAGGAGCTCCTCTGTGTCCGACCTCGCCTCCTCGTCGTCAGTGACGTGCCCCGCGCCGACCGACGACTAGCCCGACCTCCAGTTCGTGCCTCCATCTCCTCGTGCTCTCTCTCCATTGTTCTCCTTCCTCCTCTAATCCCTCTCGTCTCTCCTTCCTTTCTCTCTGTCAGGAGCAGAACGGAAGCCTGCCGCCGCCCATGGAGCTCGCCCGTCTGCACCACCCCAAGGCCCCTCGTCACCAGGAATGGATTCCCGATGGCCGGATCTGGGCGTTCTGAACCTCCCTGATGCACACATGTACACATCCAGCCATGCCCAAGCATGCTTATGTGGGGCTCGGGTGTGGCATGCCCGCTAAACAGAGATTTGTCTCTGTTTTTCAGGTCTCCTCTTTGGTTCATATCCGTACCACACAATGCATTATTATCTTTAAAGTCTGATTTGCATCATAAAGAGAATCCTAACTCACCTAGTTCGCACCACTCGATCCTACCCAGTCGACCAGGGATCGAATCCCCACGTACGCGCATATTTTTGCTCAAGTTGTTATTCCTCCTTCATGTTAAGTCGAGCCCCTGGTCATGCCACAAATATTGAGCGACCTCTCTCGTTAGTGCCAAGCATTCTCATCCAGGAGGTTCTGGATTCAAATCCAGGTCGCCTCTATTTAAATTTTATTGTTTCTCCTTGTCCACATACATGCTCTCTTTTGCATATATTTAAAGCTGCTAAAATTTGAGTAAAACGTTACATTTTTTTCAAAATTAATATAAATTCAACCGTGCATCGGATAAAAACAATTTATATATGAAACTGGACTAAAATTTTGTGTTTTTCATAGCATGCTATTTTCAGCCATGATAAAAATGCTTAAACTTGTTGTTTAATTAAATTTGTGTAAATGTCATGTTGAAAATGATTTAAATCATAACTAATTAACCGTATCTCCGATTAAAATGTTTCACATATGTAACTTTCTTAGAAAAAATGTGTAGAATAAAGTGATGGTCATTATTTTGCTGTTTAACAAATCTAAAATTGCGTTATATGCAGTGCAGAGTAAAACGTTACATTTTTTCAAAACTAATATAAATTCAACCGTGCATTGGATTAAAACAATTTATATATGAAACTTGACTGAAATTTTGTGTATATTCATAGTATGCTATTTTCAGCCATGATAAAAATGCTTAAACTTGTTGTTTAATTAAATTTGCGTAAATGTCATGTTGAAAATGATTTAATTCATAACTAATTAATCATATCTCCAATTAAAATGTTTCACATATGTAACTTTCTTAGAAAAATGTGTAGAATAAAGTGATGGTCATTATTTTGCTGTTTAACAAATCTAAAATTGCGTTATATGCACTACAGTACCGAAATCTTAATTTGCATATGGGGACTTTTCGGAATTGTTATTCGTTGTTCCAGCCTCATTTAAACTGCCTAGAATTTCACGTACTTCCATAATATCGCGTTGCATCCAACTTTAACATGTTTTTTTTGGTTTGCATGCATTTTACATCCATGTCATATTTCTTTTGATGATCATATCTTTTAGACCGTAACTATGTTTTAGATGATCTATATATCTATATCGACTAGAATGACGTGTAGAATCACATGGTATATTTTATTTTTCCGTTTAATAAATATAAAATATGTTCAGGTCAGATCTGAACCAATTTCGAAATTCCTATATGGGATCGTTTAGGAAATGATATATGTTGTTTCCGACCTCATTTAAAATTCCTAGATAGTGTAGTTTATTTGTGCTTCACCTCTTGCCATGTTTAAGAAAATTTAATATTGTCATGTACCTATACGTAAGTGAACTAAGTAATTCAAGTGCGGAGTTTTACAATATGCAACTCGTTGCATATTGAGCTTCACTTAATGTGTAGGAGTTGATTATTATGCTTTACCATGTCATGCATAATTAAATGGACGTGCATCATACTTGATTGTGCATCATGTCATGAATATGTTGTGGTGTTTATTGTGTGGTGATTGTTATTTCCATATTAATTCTTCTCGATAGAGTTCTGGATCGCTTCGGAGTGTGAGGATTCATACCACTACGTTGGTTCATTTACTTCACGGATTCGTTCTTCTCCCCAAGCGGGATCAGAGGCAAGATGATCATTTCCCTAGATACCGCCATGCTAGTTGTCTCGTTTCTGTTGCTATGTCTTGCTGCCTATCACCTGTTATGTTAACTGTCCCAACATTGCCATTAAGAAGCCTCTAACACCTCCACAACCCAGCAAACCACTGTTTGACTATGTTACCGCTTGCTCAGCTTTCTTATAGCATTGCTAGTTGCATGTGATGTTTTTTCCATGTGAAAACATGGATTCCTTGTTTTATCACCATATTATTGCTATTTAATTTAATGCACCTATATACTTGGTAAGAGGTGGAAGGCTTGGCCCTAGTTACTTGTGTACCGGTGTTATGTTCCATAATTGAGCGCTCCTAACATGCTTGGGGTTGTTATGAGGACACCCTTGACTTTAGTTTTGGGATAAAACTCTTCTGGCAAGACTGAACATTGGTACTACATTTTCCTAGTAACTAATAAAAATGCAAAGGGACTTTTCGAACCTTGTGGATAATTAATCAACCCTCGCAAAAGTGCTCCGCATGAGTGTTGGTCCAACCTATCAACCACCGGTGGACAGAGGGGAACTCTGTGATTGGCCTACCAGAAGATTGAACAATCTGGTCGTTTCTTGAGAACTAGATACGCGGCTCCTATCGGGTTCATCATCATGTCGGGTGGCCTTTCTCGATTTGTTTTACCTTTCTCGAACGTCTTGTGGCAGTTTGTGATGGACTAGTTGGAGCACCCCTGCAGGGTTAAATCTTTATGAGAGTCGTGCCCGCGGTTATGTGACAACTTGGAAACTTTGTTTAACACCCGGCCATAGGAAAATTGAAGTAAACTTAATAAAAATATGCCAACTGTGTGCTAACCATGACTGTCTATTCTCGTGAGCCATGTATCCGAGAGAGGAGACAGTGGGGTTATGTGTGACGTAAGTAGGTGTTCAGGATCACTTTGAGATCATTTTTAGTTCACCTCCTTTTATGCGTAGATGACCCCCCTTTTATTCTTGTATTGTAAGTTAGCCACTCAAAAAATTCTTAGTGCTTGTTGTAGCCTCACCACTTAACTATACCTCATCCATTAAGCTTTGCTAGTCTTGATACCTTTGGAAATAAGATTGCTGAGTCCCTGTGGCTCTACTACAGCAACAATTGAAGGTACAGGTAAAGCAATACTTTGACGTGAGCGCGATGATTGTTCTATTTCAAGTTTCTTCTTCTTCTTCATCGATCATAGGATGGGTTCCAGGCCGGCAGCCTGGGATTGCAAGGATGGACGTCATTATTTTATCGTTTGATTTTTTTCGTAGTTAGACCCTGCTCTTCTACATGATGTTTGCATGTATTGTTGTATTGAGATGTTCTTGTTGTAGCTTGTGGCGAGTGTAAGCCAATTCCATATACTCATCTCTTTTGTACATGTACATATAATGATATCCATTCTTGCAAAACGACGAGATGTGCTTCTATCCCCGTCGAGGCCCTCGAGCCAAAATAAAGAAAGGATCTCATCTTCGGCGTTACATAAACTTTGCAAATTTCTCCACCAAGAATATGGGATCTCGCTCACTCAAAATTGATAGCTTGAAGATGTTCTTCCTCTCTTTTTTATATCCATATTACTTGTACCTCCTAAGCTCCAAGCTTATCAGTTCATCATGACTTGGTGCTTTGCGTAGAAAAATATCTTGACTGTGTAGCCTCCAAGCATTTGGTAGTCTTCTCTGCAGTAGCCTAGGACTTCTAATTACCTTATACTTATAAATCTTCACTCAGTGTAGCCCCCAAGTGCTGGGTTGTTTTAGCTGCAACAACGTGGGACTTGAACTTAGTTTTGAATGTTGTAGGTACGTAGCTTAGATAAATCCGGGTTATCCATCTGAGTTGCCAATTGTAAACTGAATGTTTTGCATTTCACATGTGTAGCCCCCAAGGGACGATTCATCACTATATGATGGATCGAGTATTTAGTTTGGACCTTATAATTTGTTTAAACAATCGAACATTGTAATAACCAAGTGTCGGGTTCCATTGTCACGCCCAAGATGCGACCCTATCCTCAATTTGGCACGGGGGCCTCGTCAAGGATAGAAGCGCATCTCGTCGTGTTGCAAGAATGGATATCATTACAAGTACATGTACTGAAAAGAAGAGATATATAAAGAATTGGCTTACACTCGCCACAAGCTACATCAGAGTCACATCAGCACATTACATATACATCAAGAGTAAGAGCAGGGTCCGACTACGGACGAAAACAAACGAGAAAAATAAGAACAACGTCCATCCTTGCTATCCCAGGCTGCCGGCCTGGAACCCATCCTAGATCGATGAAGAAGAAGAAGAAGAAGAAGCAACTCCAAATGAACAATCAACGCGCTCGCGTCAAGTGACCTTTACGTGTACCTGCAACTGGTGTTGTAGTAATCTGTGAGCCACAGGGGACTCAGCAATCTCATTTCCAAAGGTATCAAGACTAGCAAAGCTTAATGGGTGAGGTATGGTTAAGTGGTGAGGTTGCTGCAGCGGCTAAGCATATATTTGGTGGCTAAACTTACGAGTACAAGAAATAAGAGAGGGAAGATCTACGCATAACGGACGTGAACTACTGTTGATCAAATGAATGATCCTGAACACCTACCTACGTCAGACATAACCCCACCGTGTCCTCGATCGGAAAAGGAACTCACGAAAGAGACAGTCACGGTTACGCACACAGTTGGCATGTTTTAATGAAGTTAACTTCGAGTTATCTAGAACCAGTGTTAAACAAAGTTTCCATGTTGCCACATAACCGCGGGCACGGCTTTTCGAAAAGATTTAACCCTGCAGGGGTGCTCCAACTAGTCCATCACAAATTACCACAAGCCGCATAGAAATCCTCAATCACGAAGCTCGCGATCTCGTCGGATTCCCTAGTGGAAAACCTCAACTCTGAGATTACCCAAAGCATCACCGGAATCCCGATGCACAAGATATTTCGTCAAAGGTAATACTAATCCAGCAAGGCCGCCTGACGTGTCGACGATCCTGATAGGAGTCGCGTACCTCGTTCTCAGGACACGACGGATGATGAGGTTATAGTCCCAGGGTAGGGTCATAGGCCTGCCCTATAGGTCCTACCCTAGGACTACCCTTCATAAGGGACAAGGCCCTTACTCAGTTCCGACTGAATTAAGGACTTCCCATCATCCAGTCGGTGACGATCCCTCCATCATCCAGTCGGAGACGTGCATTCGGAGAGTATCAAACTTACCGACTGGATTCCACTCTGTATATCGTAACCCCCCTGGAGGACAACGGTCATACGTCTTCATGTACCTTTATTAGCATTTAGGGCATAAGTTACCTATAACGTAGGCATTTATTCGCCACCACTCCACCCCTGCGCATCTAACCGTTATGGAGGGCAACGCACTCTATATAAGCCGCCCTTCCATACTGGTGCAGGGGTAGGCAATTCATTGTAATCCATATTCCACTCGACATCAAGCTCCCAAGAGCACTGAGACGTAGGGCTTTTACCTCCACCGTAGAGGGGCGTGAACTCATACAACCTCGCCGTAGCTAAGGCTCTGCCCATCCTTTCGTACCCTATACATCTACTGTCAGACTTATACCCACGACAGTTGGCACCCACCGTGGGGCAGGTGTCTAAGCGACTTTGGCGAGTTTGCGACTACATCCTTTCATCATGTCGTCCGGTGGAGATTCGTGCATGGGTCATGAGATCCTCTTCGGTGCACTCTCCTTCATTGTCGACGATTCGGCATTGCTTCGGGATGCACCTCTCGACGTCGAGGCGCTCCCCAGTCGCGGGGCTACGCACTTCCGTGTCGGCTCCCGCGGCATCCTTCTTCTCCATCAGTCGGCTCCGGTGTCGATCTTCGCCCCCGTCATGCGCCGCAACAAGTGGTCCCGCCGTCCGTGGCTCCAACGTTGGGTGCAACACGCCCAGGCGCGCCAGAACGCGTCTACACACGTGGCGGTCCTCGAATCGGTTGTAGTTGCGCCATTGTCCCAGCGCTCGGACTCAGTTCCGACTGAGTTGCCTTCCGAGTACTTGGGTCGCGGGCCTGCAGCCGAAGTGCACATGGACAACTCCCATGAAAGTCCCCGCCAAACCGGCCGGAACGAGCACGAGGTCGGCGAAACATCTGGCGCTCGCCGTCAGCCCTGCCGTTCTGCCAGTCGGTGCACTCGTCAGAGCAACGTGGATGTGTTCCGCACACCCGTCCTCAACCTGGCCGCCGCCGCAAAGATAGCCGATTCCCTCCAGCCGACTGATTCAGAGGCTGGCAGAGGGATCGAGCAGATCCGTGCCCTGTTGCACACGGCGCAGCAACAGAATTCGGCGGTCTCCCAGTCGCACAACAGGATCCACAACAGTTCTGTTCAAGCGAACACGCATCAGTCAGTATTCAGCCCCGGTTCTCATCAGCGACACAGGGGAGGCAGCCGTTCCATGAATCCTGAAGATCGTCGCCGTTCACGCACCCCTCCACGGGGTGGGCCCTACGGGCCCCGACATCATGATGATCGGCGTTCGGTCGGTGACACTTAATCCAAGGCCCGACGCAAGAGGATACATCGCCCAGAGGAGGGTCGACAGGGGCCGAGCCCACCGTGATGGTCACGATGGAGACCGTCCGAGTGGAAGCAGGACCATCGTCTCTGGCCCCGAGTTTTTCAGTCGGGCCATCCGTTCAGCTGACATCCCTCCCAACTTCCGATTGGCGACCGGGATCAACAAGTTTACAGGAGAATCCGAGCCAGAAACGTGGCTGGACGACAACCGAGTGGTAGTCCAGATCGGAGGTGGAGACGACCATGTCGCCATGAAACATCTCCCCCTGATGCTCGATGGCTCGGCACGAGCGTGGCTGAACCAGTTGGCTCCTTCAAACATCTACAGCTGGGCAGATCTGGCCCGAGTCTTCATTAGGACCTTTGAGGGGACGTGCAAACGCCCTGCTGGTCTCGTGGAGCTCCAGCACTGTGTCCAGAAGCAGAATGAGCCCCTGCGCGATTTCATCCAGCGTTGGACAACCCTCTACCACATGGTGGAGAACGTCACAGAGCACCAACCAGTCTGCGCCTTCAAGGCAGGCGTGCGGTACAGAGATCGGTACCTGAAGTCCGGTCGGACAGGCGACATCTGCATGAGCAAGATGATGGAGATAGCGGCACGCTATGCAAATGGCGAAGAAGAGGACCGCATTCGCAGCGGCAAGCAGAAGGCAGTCGCCGACAGAGATGGGAACAACACTCGGAAGCAGAAGCAGAAACCTCCGTCCACTCCGTAGGCAGATGCCGCAACCGTTACCAATGCCAAGTTCAAGGGCAAGGGGAAGGCTCGGTTCACCCCCAAGAAGAAGCCGTTCGAAAACCACATCCTGGACCAGCCATGTCCAATCCACATGAAGATGGATGAAGAAGGCAACGCCATATTTCCGAAGCATACCACTCCGCAATGTCGCCTCCTGATCCAGGGGTTCGGCGAAGCGCAGCCGAGTGAAAGGACAATGAGAAAAATGAGGAGGACAAGGAGGATCCGTTCCCCCAAGTCCATGCAACACTGATGATTTTTGCTGACGTGGAAAGCAAGAGTCGACTGAAGCTGGTGAACAGGGTGGTGAACATGGCCACTCCAACCAACCCCACGTTCCTTAAATGGTCTCAGACTGCGATCACCTTTGACCAGTCGGATCATCCAGCGCACGTACCCACCCCAGGGAGGCAGGCCCTGGTCGTCGACCCGGTGGTGGAAAGAGTCCGACTGCGCAAAGTCCTCATGGACGGCGGTAGCGGCTTGAAAATCATGTACGCCGACACTCTCAAGGGGATGGGCATTCCGATGTCCAAACTTAGCGAGAGCAGCATGTAGTTCCATGGAGTCGTCCCTGGATGAAAGGCCAAGTCACTCGGTCAGATCGCGTTGGACGTCGTCTTCGGCTCCGACAAGAACTTCCGCAAGGAAAAGCTGACATTCGAGGTGGTGGACTTCCAAACTGCATACCACGCGATTCTGGGTCGCCTGGCGTATGCGCGTTTCATGGCCCGTCCATGTTACGTGTACCTGAAGCTGAAGATGCCAGGCCGAAAAGGTGTGATCACTATCACAGGCAATCGACAGCGGGCCGAGGATTGTCTGCAGCAGGGATCGAGGATTGCCGATCAGCAGATGGTTGTCCTCGAGCTTGACGAGTACAAGAAGACAGTCGACCCCCCTGACTTGATGCGTTCGAAGAAGCCAGCTTCGGAGTCCGCATTCCACTCGGCAGGAGAAACGAGGAAGGTCAGCATCCACCCGACGGACGACGCCGCTGCCCCGATCCAAAATAGGAAGCCGAGCTCATCCAATTCCTCCGTGAGAACTGGGACATTTTCGCATGGAAGCCCGCTGACATGCCAGGTGTACCCAGGGAGTTGGCTGAGCACCGACTGCACGTGGATCCTGCTGCTCGGCCTGTCCGAGAACGCCTGCGTCGGTCCGCCGCGCATAAGAGGAAGGCCATCGGAGAGGAGGTGGCTAAGCTTTTGGCAGCCAACTTCATTCGCGAGGTACACCACTCCGAGTGGCTCGCCAATGTTGTCATGGTGCCCAAGAAGGACAAGTCTCTCCGAATGTGCATCCACTTCAAGCATCTCAATAAGATCGGTCGAAATGTGGAAGCGTATATGGATGATATCATAGTCAAGTCACGCAAAGGTTCCGACCTGCTGACTGACTTGGCAGAAACACTCGCCAACCTTCGTAGGTACGATATCAAGCTCAACCCGGCCAAGTGTTCATTCGGTGTTCCCAGCGGAAAGTTACTCGATTTCTTCGTTTCCGAACGTGGGATCGATGTCAACCCCGAAAAGATCGGGACCATTGTCCGAATGGAGCGGCCAGTCAGAATACATGATGTTCAAAGGCTCACAGGTTGCCTAGCGGCTTTGAGCAGGTTTATCAGTCGACTCGGTGAGAAGGCGCTACCTCTGTACTGACTCATGAAGAAATCAGATACTTTCGAGTGGACAGACGAAGCTCAGATCGCATTCGACAACCTCAAAGTCCTACTTTCCACCCAGCCGGTTCTTACTGCTCCGCTCAGTAAAGAACCCCTTCTTCTGTACATCGCGGCTACAAATCAAGTCGTCAGCACTGTTCTCACAGTCGAACGCGAAGAAGAAGGCAAAGCATACAAGGTTCAGCGGCCAGTGTACTATGTCTCCGAAGTCCTGACTCCTTCCAAGCAGAGGTATCCCCATTATCAAAAACTCATTTACGGGATTTACATGACTGCGAAGAAGGTGGCTCATTATTTCCAAGACCACTCGGTATCCGTCATTTCTGATGCTCCGTTGTCGGAAATTCTCCACAATCGGGACGCATCGGGCCGAGTGGCGAAGTGGGAAATAGAGATGTTGTACTGCGACATCAAGTTCGAGGCCAAGAAAGCTATAAAGTCTCAAGCTCTGGCTGACTTCATAGCAGAATGGGTAGAACAATAGCAACCGACTCACATCTACTCGGCTCATTGGACAATGTTCTTCGATGGGTCCAAGATGTTAAATGGCTCCGGCGTTGGCGTTGTGATCATATCACCAAAAGGAGACAAACTCAAGTATGTGTTGCAGATACACTTCGACTCCTCCAACAACGAGGAAGAATATGATGCTCTCCTTTATGGATTGCGCATGGCCATCGCACTCGGCGTCCGTCGCCTCATGGTCTATGGCGATTCAAATTTGGTGGTTAATCAAGTGATGAAGGAGTGGGACGTAAGGAACCCCACCATGACCATATACTGCAACGCGGTGAGGAAGCTCGAGAAAAAGTTTGAAGGTCTCGAACTCCACCATGTTCCGCGATTGAAAAACCAAGCAGCTGACGAATTGGCGAAACTTGGATCCACTCGGAGGCCAGTCCCGAGTGACGTCTGCCTCGAGCACCTTCACCTTCCCTCAGTTTAAGAAGATCCTTTCACAGAGGAACCAGTACAACCAAAGAGCTCGACAAATCCGACTGAAGTTGAAGTCCCTGCTGTGGTTGATTTGATCATGGAGATTCTTGCTATCATCCCCGATTGGACTGTGCCGTTCATTGCGTACATCCTGAGGCAAGAATTACCAGAAGACGAAATCCAAGCCAGACAGATCGTCCGCAGGTCGAAGTCGTTCACCGTCATTGATGGCCAGCTGTACAAAGAAAGTGTTTCTGGCGTCCTTCAACGATGCATCTCCCCTGAGGAGGGACAGTTAATCCTGGAAGAAATTCACTCGGGAACCTGCGGTCATCATGCCTCCTCAAGGGCAATCGTCGCCAAAGCATTCAGGGCTGGCTTCTTCTAGTTGCAGGCGAACGAAATGGCGGAGGATATGGTCGACCGATGCGAAGGCTGTCAGTTCTACTCGAACAAGTCGCACAAGCCAACATCTGCGTTGAAGACAATCCCTCTTGTTTGGCCGTTTGCAGTGTGGGGTTTAGATACAGTCGGTCCATTTAGGACAGGCCAAGGAGGTTTCACTCACCTGTTGGTGGCAGTCGACAAGTTCACCAAGTGGATTGAAGCCAAGCCCATCAAGAAGCTCGATGCCCTTACAACCATCAAGTTTGTCAGGGACATCATCTCCAGATTCGGGGTACCGCACAGCATAATCACTGATAATGGCACAAACTTTGACTCGGACAGATTCAAAGGTTTCTGTACAGGCCAAGGTATCCGAGTGGATTTTGCATCTGTGGCGCATCCCCAAACAAACAGGCAAGCAGAGCGAGCGAATGGACTTATTCTTCAAGGGTTGAAGCCTCGACTCCTGCGAGAAGTGGGACATGCTGCCGGCGCATGGGTCACCGAGCTGCCTTTGGTGATGTGGGGTCTCTGCACAACCCGAAATAGATCTACAGGGCGATCCCCGTTCTTCCTCGTTTACGGAGCAGAGGCAGTACTTCCGAGTGACTTGCTTCACAACGCTCCACGAGTCGAACTCTTCTCCGAAGCCGAAGCAGAGCAAGCCAGGCAAGACGGAGTGGATCTTCTAGAAGGGGAGCGTGAGATGGCACTGACTCGCTCAACCATTTATCAACAAGATCTGCGGCGTTTTCACGCGCGGCACGTCAGGAGTCGTACATTCCAAGCAGGCGACCTGGTGCTCCGAGTGGATCAGCAGAGACCTCACAAGCTGGCTCCCGTGTGGGAAGGACCCTTCATCATCTCGAAGGTGCTGAACAACGGTGCATATCGACTCTACAACCTCGACAGGGAAACGGACGAGCCACGAGCATGGAACGGAGATCTCCTGAAGCGCTTCTACACGTGACCGTCGACTGAAGCAATGTAAAGAACAAGTATCGCTAAAGTAATACAAAGCAGATTGATTTTTTGCAGATTCAAAATTCTTCCGCATTGGCAGACTCCGGTCTCAAAAAAAACAAAACTTTCTCCGATTGTGCACTAAACGTTGCACTCGGAGACTTAGCTGCGATCCAGAATCGCCTAAGTACAAACTTCCTCCGAGTGTGCACTAAACGTCGCACTCGGGGACTTAGCCGCGATCCAGAATCGCCTAAGTACAAACTTTCTCCGAGTGTGCACTAAACGTCACACTCGGGGACTTAGCTGCGATCCAGAATCGCCTAAGTACTAACTTTCTTCGAGTGTGCACTAAACGTCGCACTAGGAGACTTAGCTGCGATCCAGAATCGCCTAAGTACAAACTTCCTCCGAGTGTGCACTAAACGTCCACTCGGAGACTTAGCTGCGATCCAGAATCGCCTAAGTACAAACTTCCTCCGAGTGTGCACTAAACGTCGCACTCGGGGACTTAGCCGCGATCCAGAATCGCCTAAGTACAAACTTTCTCCGAGTGTGCACTAAACGTCACACTCGGGGACTTAGCTGCGATCCAGAATCACCTAAGTACTAACTTTCTTCGAGTGTGCACTAAACGTCGCACTAGGAGACTTAGCTGCGATCCAGAATCTCCTAGGTACAAACTTCCTCCGAGTGTGCACTAAACGTCGCGCTCGGGGACTTAGCCGCGATCCGGAATCGCCTAAGTACAAACTTTCTCTGAGTGTGCACTAAACTTCACACTCGGGGACTTAGCTGCGATCTAGAATCGCCTAAGTACTAACTTTCTTCGAGTATGCACTGAACGTCGCACTCGGGGACATAGCTGCGATCCAGAATCGCCTAAGTAAAAAAGCTTCCTTCGAGTGTATCCTAGAGATCCACTCGGAGGCTTAGTAGACCCTCATTGAGACTCATGTGGATGTCAAGACAACTCACAATTACACGAGTATCAACTCGCTCCGAGTGTGCACGAGATGCCGCAGTCGGGGACTGAGCTGCGATCCAGAATCGCCTAAGTAAAAAGCTTCCTTCCAGTGTATCCTCGATATCCACTCGGAGGCTTAGCAGACCCTCATTGAGACTCATGTGGATGTCAAGACAACTGACAATTACACGAGTATCAACTCGCTCCGAGTGCGCACAAGATGCCACAATCGGGGACTTAGCTGCGATCCAGAATCGCCTAAGTAAAAAGCTTCCTTCGAGTGTATCGTCGATATCCACTCGGAGGTTTAGCAAACCCTCATCGAAGCTCATGTGGATGTCAAGACAACTGACAATTTCATGAGTACCAACTCACTCCGAGTGCGCATGAGACGCCGCACTCGGGGACTTAGCTGCGATCCAGAATCGCCTAAGTAAAAAAGCTTCCTTCGAGTGTATCCTCGAGATCCACTCGGAGGGTTAGCAGACCCTCATTGAGACTCATGTGGATGTCAAGACAACTGACAACTACATGAGTATCAACTCGCTACGAGTGCACACGAGACGCCGCACTCGGAGACCTAGCTGCGATCCAGAATCGCCTAAGTAAAAAGATTCCTTCGAGTGTACCCTCCAGATCCACTCGGAGGCTTAGCAGACCTTCATTGAGGCTCATGCAGATGTCAAGACAACTACATGCTTCGCATGTTTGCCACTGGCTTCACCAAGAAACGCCAAACTGAAATCACGAGCCAAAATTGTATCAAGAATTTTTTGGCGAAGGAAGAGCAAAATATTCGATTCCAATTCAAAGTTGGTTCAATGATAGTCGGTTCGGTGTAGATCAAGCTTATCCACACCGAACCACGAATGTGACGGCCAACAGCAGTGGCCAAAGTTTGATACAAATCCACTCGGCATACCGAGGTTAAGTTTTTCAAGCATTGTGAGGACTGGCACTGGGACTGGCAGGCTCCACAAAAGTGTCGAGGTCGATCCCGTCTGCGATGCGAGTGGCGGTCTCAAGGAAGGTCTCCATGAAATCTTCGAATCGAAGCTTCTTGGTGTTGGCGACCTGCAACACCTTCAGCTTCTCTTCGCGAGCTTCCTTGCAGTGCACTCGGACCAGCGATAGCGCCACGTCCACCCCACAGCGAGCAGCAGACTTCTTCCACGCCTGCACTCGGTTCAGGACGTCCTCCAGCCGAGTCATCAACCCTTCTATCTCCCGCCGGGACTCGTCTTCGGGCCACAACTCCTTGTTGATTCGGCCGACGACTTCTCTTAGGTGACTGATAAACGGTCCCACTTTGCCAAGGAGAATGTGCGCTCGGAGCATGTCTCGATTGGCGTCGTCGCTGAGTGGAACGTTCGGAATAACCGACCGCTCAATGTCAGCTGCTTCAGCCTCAGCGTCCATACAAAAATCTGCAAAGACAAGACGAGCAGAGAGTAAGCGCATCATGAAATACAAAGTCAAGAAGCACTCGGAAAAACAAATATTACCACCGAGAAGCGCAATCATCTTCCTTGCCCAGTCACTGACGTACTTCTCCTGTGATATGCACCGACTGTTCATCACCTTCATCTATCCCATCAGCTCGGTTCTTTGTTTGCCCATTCTCTCAATTTCGGCCACCAATGCCTTATTTGCCTCCCGGGACTCCTCCAAGGACTTCTCTCGTTCAGCAAGAGCACCCTTCACGCCAGCTAAGTCATGCACAACTGCCTCTAGTTGCGCAGCAAGCTGAGTATTTTCAACCTTCAGAGCGTTGTACGCTGATCCCATCTCGCAAGTCTTCTGCAAATAAGCGTGAAGAGAAGATCAGACAAATTCAACAAGGAAAAGAATAAAACCTCAAAGTTCTTCAGACCCCTGCCGACGCAAGAAGTCGACAACGGTCTCGGGGACTACACCCAGTGGGTTCACTAAGAGTGACCCCACTGGCATGAAGCTCAAACAGGTCCACCCTATTGAGCTACATAACAAAAAACAAGCCTATGAGGCTACTACTACCCGACCCGAGTAAACTTACTCTCGGGGACTACTTCCAGTACGTGCACTCAGAGTGCACCCACTGGCACCATTCGGACAGATTAGTCTTCATCAGATCAAGTCAAAGACAATGTATATAAAGACAACTGCCGGTGCAAGCACTCGACAGAAGTCTCGGGGACTACACCCACTGGGTTCACTCAGAGTGAACCCACTGCAAAATAATCCTACTATCTTCGAGTATATTGCTTAACCCCTAGTGGGTTACAAGAGAAAAGCAAATACTTACTAGCTCACTTACTCGGATATCGTCACGGAGCTCCAAGCTTCTCTTGTACAAAGATGCGATGGAATCGTATGCCCCCTTCGCATCACCCGCCATCAACTCCACCCGCACCATAGCCTCCTTGGCGGCTCCCACTTGATCTTCCGGGAGATGTCGGGCGTCGTACTGGATAGTCGACGGGCCCGACACCACGGGAGACTCCTTGGGCATCCCAAGTCCTGCTCCAGTCGGTTCAGCCGCGATGAGCACCGTTTCAGTCGACGGCATCATCTCGGTTGGCGGCGCGTCCATGGCAAGAGCGGTAGCAGACGGAACGACCTCAAGGACAGGCACCAAAGCTTGCCCGGACCCCTTCTGGTCGTCTTCCTCCAGATCACCTCTGAAGGGAGCCCGACTAAACGACGTGAGACCACAGGAAAAAGGGCAAGATCAAAGACAGAATTCACGAAACAATAATTTAAGCTCTCGGAGTCGTCACGACGTACCTTGTTGGGATGTGGCAACGTTGTACGTATCCATGGGATCGTCTTCCTGGCGTGACGGACAAGTGGCGGAGGTAGCAGCTCTGTCGAGTAAAATCCACTCGACCAATAAACATGAGTTCAATCAAACACTGAAAGAAGATAGGAGAACAAGACACTTACGCTGAGGCAACGGGAATGGCGATCCTCATCCGAGGCAAAGCCTTCCGAGGCTTGGATCCACTCGGTTTGGCCACCTTGGAAGGTTGGCCCGTGGACTCAGCAGCAGCGTCCCTGGTCCTCTTTGTGCTCCGAGTACTCGGAACAAAGGGAGTTGCTGCCAAGGCACTCGGAACCACGGGAGGAGCTGGCGGGGCGCTCGGGGCCGCTGGAGGAGCCGACGGAGTCACGGGAGCTGGCGGGGCACTCGGGACCGCTGGAGGAGCCGACGGAGTCACGGGTTCGTGACGGCGCTTGGTTCGAGGCTCTGGTGGTGGGGGCCGCGAGCTCTGCTCCCCATCTTCCCCCTCCTCCTCTTTGGACTCTTCCTCCGTCTCCCCACTGTGGGAGACGTACTCGGCGCTCTCCACGCTGCCCTCCTGGCTGCCTACCTCTTCCTCAGCTGGATTCCCGTTCGAGACGGGAGAATACCAGTTGGTCCACGCCTGCACAAGATACAGTTGACAACATCAGACGTCAGACAGTGATGCAAGAAAAAGCGGCAAATCTAAGGGAATTGTAAGCACTCGGCAAGATATGCTCACCTCATTCGGAGGAGGGTTGTCAGCATGGAAGGGCTTCACTCGCCGGGCTCCTCTGGGGTTATCACAGGCGCCTATGATACTGCGGACCCACGCTGTCACGACCTCCCCGGTCACGCATTCGGGGTGAATCCGAGTGGAGTCTGCAGGCCCCGTGTAGTGCCACATGACGTGGTGTCGAGCTTGCAAAGGCTGGATGTGCCGACCCAGAAAAATCTCCAGCAGATCCGTGCCGGTGACTCCCTTGCGGACGACATCTATTAGCGCTTCGACCAGAGGCTGAATCTGGATCTTCTCCATCTTCGTGAGCGCAAGCTGCCTGGGTGGAGCCGGTCGGTCTAGGCTAAAAGCTGACAGTCCAGTCGCGGCATTCGAGCAAGCAACGTCCTGGCAATAGAACCAAGTCGACTGCCAATTCCTAACAGACTCGGACAACTGGAGAGCGGGATAGCTACTCTTCGTTTTCTTTTGGAAGCCTAAGCCCCCGGAGAGCTGGAGGAGATGGGTTTTATCATCCGACTGGCTAAGTCTTTTGACGGTTTGGGATCTAGCGGAGAAGATGTACTTAAAGAGCCCCCAATAGGGAGGACAACCGATAAAGCACTCGCAAAGCACGACGAAGACAGAAAGATGAGCTATTGCGTTGGGAGGAAAATGGTGGAGTTGTGCCCCGAAGTGGTTCATGATACCTCTGAAGAAGGGATGAGGAGGCAGAGAGAAGCCTCGGTACACGTGACTGGGAAGCAAGACGCGCTCCCCCTCCTGAGGCGCCGGCTCCGTCTCAACCTCCGCCGGCAGCCTCCACGATTTGTTTTCGATCAAACCTTGCTCCACCAGCTCCAGCAGGTCATCCTTCGTCACCGTGGAGGGGAGAAAATCCCCCTGGATCCAACCCGCCGGCAGAGCACGCTGTCGCCGCTGAGCAGGAGCCGCCGCCTTCCTCTTCTTCTTCTGCGACTCGAGCTTGCTCGTCTGCACCTTCGTCATGGTGGAGGGTGCACATCCACAGGGGAGGAGAGAAAGGAGGAGGCGTGGAGTGCGCAGGGAGCAATGGGAGAAGCGGGGCGAGTGCGAGTTATCAGGCGAGCGCAACGAGAAACCCTCACTGGGGAGGTTTAAATAAGGTACCGACTGGGTCACTAGCAGGTGGCCCCAAAATCTTATCCCTCGACCGGTTGCTGCGATATTAGTGGAGGAGATGAAGGCGCGGTAATCGAGGCGGCATAAACTACTCGATGACGATGTCGTCATCCCCGCTGAGCGTGCGGCAACCGAAATTTGAGGATCCCACAAAATCCGCCGCTGTCAGTTGACCGGTCACGTCCAAAGATTCCGCGGAAGCACTCGGTCTCTGACGGTTCGTTTCACAGACAGATCCACTCGGATCACTGGTCAAGAGGATAAAATGGATCGAGGCAAGCAACGCCAAAGCCGCATCCATACCAGTCGGATCCATACCCCAAGCATCGCCTCGTCGTTCCAACCCCGATCCATTCGGGGACTAATGATGGGGTTATTGTCCCAGGGTAGGGTCATAGGCCAGCCCTATAGGTCCTACCCCAGGACTACCCTTCATAAGGGACAAGGCCCTTAGTCAGTTCCGACTAAATTAAGGACTTCCCATCATCCAGTCGGTGACGATCCCTCCATCATCCAGTCGGTGACGATCCCTCCATCATCCAGTCGGAGACGTGCAATCGGAGAGTATCAAACTTACCGACTGGATTCCACTCTGTATATCGTAACCCCCCCTAGAGGACAATGGTCATACGTCTTCATGTACCTTTATTAGCATTTAGGGCATACGTTACCTGTAACGTAGGCATTTATTCGCCACTACTCCACCCCTGTGCATCGAACCGTTATGGAGGGCAGCGCACTCTATATAAGCGGCCCTTCCGTACTGGTGCAGGGGTAGACAATTCATTGTAATCCATATTCGACTCGACATCAAGTTCCCAAGAGCACTGAGACGTAGGGCTTTTACCTCCACCGTAGAGGGGCCTGAATTCATACAACCTCGCCGTAGCTAAGGCTCTGCCCATCGTTTCGTACCCTATACATCTACTGTCAGACTTATACCCACGACAGCGTATGAGCTAGACGTCGGGATTGCTAAACCTCCGGGTGACCAGAGGGGCGCCGGACATCGCTCAGGTGGGGCCAACACTCATGAGGAGCACTGGCCCGGGGGTTGATTAAATTATCCTCGGGTTATTTACTCCCTATGCAGTTCATTAGTTATTAGGCAAAAGTAGTACCAAAGTTGGGCCTTGCCAGACCAGCTTTAATCTAAAATGAATTATCAAGGGGGTCCCCATAACAACCCCGATCATGTTAGGAGCGCTCATTTATGGAACATAACACCGGTAGCCGAAAACTAAGGGGGCAAAGGTGGAACAAAACACCAGGCTAGAAAGGCCGAGCCTTCCACCTTTTACCAAGTATATAGGTGCATTAAATTAAATAGCATTTAAGTATGGTGATATGACAAGGAACCCATGTTATCACATGGCAGCATCTGCACCTGTAACTAGCAACGCTAACAACAAGGTTAAGCAAGCAGTAACATAGCCAATCAGTGGTTTGCTAGGTCGAATAGGTTGAAGTTAATCATGGCATTGTTGAGAGGCTGGAATTTAACATGTGGTAGGAAACGAGACATAATCGATAGCGTCGAAATAACTAGCATGGCAATGATAGTAATGGTATCTGGGGAAATGGTCATCTTGCCTGAGATCCAGCTTGGAAGAAGAACAACTCCATGGAGTCGGTGAACCAACGTAGTCGAACGGGTCCTCACATTCCGTCACGCTTGCGGAACTCTATCGAGACGGAACAAACCGGAAACAAACATCAACACAGATATTCACCACACGATGCACAACATGATGCATACACTACTATGATGCATGATCAGTTTAAAATGCAAGGGATGGCATGGCAATTCACCTCAAGCAAACACTACACATTAAATGAAGCTCGATACGCAACGAGTTAGATATCGACGAAACTCCATGTTTAATTATTTATTTCACTCCCGATTATTTACCACACAACATTAAACCGTTGTTAGCATGGCAAGGGGTGAAGCGTTGATCCTACGTGTCATCCTAGTCGGGTACACGCGAAACAAAGATCGGAGCTACGGCACAAGCGACATGCAACACAATATATATATACCATGAATGCCTCATGCATGCAAGTTCATCACATCACGACAAGGAGGGAAAATAAGCATGTATCGCCACGGCGAGCGAGAGGAAATCATGGCAGAAAAACGGAAATCATGGAGGAAATCATGGCGAGCGAGAGTACACAGTACACGACATGTCTCATCGGTATACCTTCGAAGCGTGCGAATCGGAGGGGTTCGGTTCGATGAAGGAGAACAACGGTCGTCGTGCTCATCGTGGAAGTAGAGGAAGTCGTGGTACTCGGGTCTCGTCGATGGTAGTCGTTCGCTCGACGTCGTGGTTCACGGTCTTCAGCGACGGTAGTCGAACTCGTTTCGCGAAGATGGTCGGGGTCGTCGAGGACGTCGTGGTACATGCGGTCTTGTTGGTCCCATGAAGGTGGGGATGGTGCTTACGAACTTTGCGGACGACCCCGAAAGACGACACAACAACACCTAGCGGGCAGTGGCCGACAACAACTACAACAACTAGCTTCGGGCACAACACAGCACGCTACAGCACCAACTAGCGGACCACAGCGATGACGGCATCTAGTAGGCAACAACTAGCAAAATTTACCTAGCAGCAGCAAAGCATCAGGCAGGCAAGCACAACTAGCATCTACTAATGGCAGCTAGCTATTGCAGCTAGAAGGCAAGCAACAACATCTCAGCCAACAGCTAGAGCATCAGCTAATTGCATGCCATCTAACAGTAGCAAGGCAAGTAAGCGGCATCTAGCAAGCTCGGCAAGGCAACTAACAGCATGCACAACCGCATAGCAGCAGCAAGCAAGCAAGCTAGCAGGAGCAAGGCACGGCAAGAGCAACACTTGCAGGCAACAGCAAGCTACATACAGGCAGAGGCAAGCAAGCACAGCGGCAGCAACAACAAACTAGCATCGCAGGCAAGCACAGCGGCAGCAACAACAAACTAGCATCGGCAGGCAAGCACAGCGGCGGCAACAACAAACTAGCATCGGCAGGCAAGCAATACGGCAGCAGCAGGACAGCAGCACGCAAACATCGACAACAGCAAGCAAGCAACGCAAGCAATCGGCAGCGACTAGCGGGCCACAGCAACAACAGCACGCAGCAACAAAACAGCGGCAACACCACCAGCAGAACAGCGACAGGCGACGGCGAGGGGAACTAACGGCAGCAGCACTACGGCGAGCGCCCGGCAAAGCAGTGAGGTCGGCGGCGGCAAGCTCGGCAAGGGCGAGGTCGGGCATCGGCAGCGCGGCAACCCCGGCGTGCGGCAAGAGGAGGCGAGGCCTGGAGGGTTGCTGGAGGTGGCGCGCACAGCTCCGGTAGGGTGAGGCCAATGCGGCGCAGCCGGCAGGAGGCTGAGGGCGACGGCGTGCTCGGCATGGGGCCGCGGGCACCCTGCAATAGACAACAGCAACAACGTGGGGTGAGCTCTCACGAGAGGAGGCAAGGTCGAGGGGAGAGGGAGGCCGCGGCGGCGGGGCTGACCACCGGTGTGCAGGGCGGCGCGAGAGGAGCCGCGGAGCTCGGGCAACGACTGGGTACAGACAGGGGAACAACTCCCCGGCTCGAGCGAGGCCAACGACGACAAGGACCCGGGGCTAGGGCGGCGCTGGGTGCCCAAGGATGGGATGGGGTTGGGACTGAGAGGAGAGGAGCGAGAGAGGAGACGCTGGGGGAGGACGACGGCGCACAGGGGAGGATGAGGGGATCGGACAGAGGAGCGAGAGGGCTCCCCCTGTCGCTAGGGTTGGGGTGCTGCTGGGCCTTGGCCGAACTCGGCCATATGCTGGGCTACCCCTCTTTCTTGCTTTTCCCTTTTTTTTTAAAAACATAAAACAACCACAAAAGAAAAGGCTTTAACAAAAAAAAATGCCTTTTGATTCCTTTAAAAATATACCCCAACTATAAAATAGATTGGGCATTTTTTTTAAACAAATAAAAATGAAACCTTTTTTTAATAATTAAAATAAAACCCTTTTCCTTTAAAGAATAAAATAAGAGCTCTTTAAAGAAGAAAAGAAAAAGAGACATTTTAGAAAAAAAATAAACAAAAGGGAAAAATAAAGGAAACCCAAGGGGTGGCCCTCACATTTAATAAAAGGGTTTTAAAAGAAGACACTTTTTTAGAAGGGTTAAACGGAAACTTTAGCAAACCGCAAAAACGAAATAAGAGGGGAGAGGGGGAGCTACTATCGCACTACGACTCGGTGATCACTCGAAGCACAACAGTCCAAACACCACACGCGACACACGATGCAAGATGCCATGCATGATGCGATGATGCAACTACATGATGATGCAACAAATAAAACTAATCACACGACGGAAACGGAGATAAAGGGCAGGATCTTCTGGAACGTCAGCATCGGGCTGTCACAACTCTCCTACACTACAAGAGGATCTCTCCCCGAGATTCAAGAATGAAAGGGGGAGAGGATGAGAAAGAACAAGAGGTAAAAACTTAGTCGCTTCTTTGACAAACGAGTGAAATCAATGATCCTTGAAAGTTGCAAGGCGATGAGGAATGAAATGAGAAAGATGCAAGAATTCACGGAAAATTTCGGCAGCACTTCGGTAGGAAAACGGGACAAAAAATTCGATAAGAAGAGAGAATTAGACAATATTCACAACAAACAAGTAAAATAGAGCAAGGGACACCATGAACTTGGTAGAACAACATGATAGACCCAAAAGAGCAACATCACAATGTCTCCGGAAGAAGAGAATATGAACTAGCACAAGCGGAAGAAGAGAATGAAGAAAAAGAATGACAACTACCATCACAATAGAATTGAAGAGCCTCCGGACAAAGAATTGACGTAGTAGTTGGAAAACGAACAACGAAAAGAACAAGATAGTAGTGGGCTTATGAAAATCATCTCAACATCTATGAGGTGACAACCAACCACTAAAAGAAACAAGGATAGATTGGGAGCAACAAGATATGAACAAACTTACACCAAGAGGATACATTGAGAACTAGGATTAATGACAACCATCATGATAGCAACAATCCATAGGAAAAGCTTTAGGTGATATACAAATCAAGATAGCTCAATGAAGGAATCATGGGATAACTTCAGCACTCCGGATGGAATAGAGAGAAATGACAATAAGAAGACTGATGAGAATTTCCAACATGGGAAAAATTACAAGGATGAATAGGATACAATTAACACGGATAATTAAATTAAATTCACCGGAAAAGATGACAAGAATGAACAAATATGACACGAATTTCCTGAGAATCTTCACAACGAATCACCGGGTAAGAGAGAAAAGAACAGATAACAGAAGCACATGAAAGAAAACTCTTGGATGAAAATTGAATGACTAAAGAAAAGGGTGGGAGGGTGGGGAAAAACAAAGACAACTCGGGACAGATGAGATGATCTCCGGAAAGAATTGAGAGAATGATCTGCAAAAACTGGAGAGGATTGAATCCACTTGGAGAGAAACACACCGGTTGAAAAAGAATTGATATGACAACTCCGATAGACAAGAATTGATATGACAATTTGAACGAACAAAAGAATTAGCATTCACATAAAAATTATGAGAACACCTCTTGGAAAGATCGGAAATCACCACTTGACATCAAAGCAACTTGAATTACCATATTCCAACAAAACAAGGATGCGGCTTATGAAACAAGCGAGAACAAATTCATGAGAGAAATTTCGTCCGATATTTTCGTGGACAGGATCGCACGGGCTCGAACCTTACAGTAGCCATCAAGTGCAAGGCAGTGCACCCGACATACGAAGCGTCCCCAAGTCGTGGCAAGCTACAAGGACTCTTTAAGACACAACGAGAACCGCTGTAAGTCGACCGTCAACAAACGAATCCACTAGATGTCGATCCCCAACCTAACATCATGCATTTGATGGAAGATTGTCCTATAAGTAACTACTTGAATTCCCACCTAAGAATTCCCGAAATTTCTGGTCATGCAATCTGGTACACGGATACAAGGAGTAATATCACACAACTCCTATATAGTAACCCGTCACCTGTATCACATCCGTCAACACACGACCAGAATCTCGGACCTTCATCTACAACAGACCCTCGTGATCACAACGATACACCGTATGGCAGTACTCCCGAATAATCTGCACCAGTACTGGGGACATCGGGGTTATCTCGCCACTACTAGTATTAAAGCAATTACGAACATCCTTCGTTCTGAGATACTAAGAAATCTGAATGATAACGATGTGCTCAAGAATCCCCTGGAGCTCAATTCCCCTGAAACTCAAAGCAGATAGGAGGCACCAAGACAGAACTCCGTCACATCGGCATCATATAGATTCCAAAAATATCCGCGCGATCCTAAATTTTTTTTTTGAGTGAGAAGAGGAGTAGATTTAAATTATTACATCAAGATTCCTCACCACAGCATAGAAGAGGAGAAAAAAGAATCCTACTCTCTGATATATAACTAGACTCAAAGCAGTTTTTCACTAGACTCGACTCGGCCAAGTTCGATCAATCAAGGGGGCTCCGAGGTCGGTACTGCTCTGATACCAACTTGTCACGCCCAAGATGCGACCCTATCATCAATTTGGCACGGGGGCCTCGTCAGGGATAGAAGCGCATCTCGTCGTGTCGCAAGAATGGATATCGTTACAAGTACATGTACTGAAAAGAAGAGATACATAAAGAATTGGCTTACACTCGCCACAAGCTACATCAGAGTCACATCAGCACATTACATATACATCAAGAGTAAGAGCAGGGTCCGACTATGGACGAAAACAAACGAGAAAAATAAGAACGACGTCCATCCTTGCTATCCGAGGCTGCCGGCCTGGAACCCATCCTAGATCGATGAAGAAGAAGAAGAAGAAGCAACTCCAAATGAACAATCAACGCGCTCGCGTCAAGTGACCTTTACGTGTACCTGCAACTGGTGTTGTAGTAATCTGTGAACCACAGGGGACTCAGCAATCTCATTTCCAAAGGTATCAAGACTAGCAAAGCTTAATGGGTAAGGTATGGTTAAGTGGTGAGGTTGCTGCAGCGGCTAAGCATATATTTGGTGGCTAAACTTACGAGTACAAGAAATAAGAGAGGGAAGATCTACGCATAACGGACGTGAACTACTGTTGATCAAATGAATGATCCTGAACACCTACCTACATCAGACATAACCCCACTGTGTCCTCGATCGGAGAAGGAACTCACGAAAGAGACAGTCACGGTTACACACACAGTTGGCATGTTTTAATTAAGTTAACTTCAAGTTATCTAGAAGCAGTGTTAAACAAAGTTTCCATGTTGCCACATAACCGCGGGCACGGCTTTCCGAAAAGATTTAACCCTGTAGAGGTGCTCCAACTAGTCCATCACAAATTACCACAAGCCGCATAGAAATCCTCAATCACGAAGCTCGCGATCTCGTCGGATTCCCTAGTGGAAAACCTCAACTCTGAGATTACCCAAAGCATCACCGGAATCCCGATGCACAAGATATTTCGTCAAAGGTAAAACTAATCCAGCAAGGCCGCTCGACGTGTCGACGATCCCGATAGGAGTCGCGTACGTCGTTCTCAGGACACGGCGGATGAGCTAGACGTCGGGATCGCTAAACCTCCGAGTGACCAGAGGGGCGCCGGACATCGCTCAGGTGGGGCCAACACTCATGAGCAGCACTGGCCTAGGGGTTGATTAAATTATCCTCGAGTTAATTACTCCCTATGTTGTTCATTAGTTATTAGGCAAAAGTAGTACCAAAGTTGGGCCTTGCCAGACCAGCTTTAATCTAAAACGAATTATCAAGGGGGTCCCCATAACAACCCCGATCGTGTTAGGAGCGCTCATTTATGGAACATAACACCGGTAGCCGAAAACTAAGGGGGCAAAGGTGGAAAAAACACCAGGCTAGAAAGGCCGAGCCTTCCACCTTTTACCAAGTATATAGGTGCATTAAATTAAATAGCATTTAAGTATGGTGATATGACAAGGAACCCATGTTATCACATGGCAGCATCTGCACCTGCAACTAGCAACGCTAACAACAAGGTTAAGCAAGCAGTAACATAGCCAGTCAGTGGTTTGATAGGTCGAACAGGTTGAAGTTAATCATGGCATTGTTGAGAGGCTGGAATTTAACATGTGGTAGGCAATGAGACATAATAGATAGCATCGAAATAACTAGCATGGCAATGATAGTAATGGTATCTGGGGAAATGGTCATCTTGCCTCAGATCCCGCTTGGAAGAAGAACAACTCCATGGAGTCGGCGAACCAACGTAGTCGAACGGGTCCTCACATTCCGACACGCTTGCGGAACTCTATCGAGACGGAACAAACCGGAAACAAACATCAAAACAGATATTCACCACACGATGCACAACATGATGCATACCCTACTATGGTGCATGATCAATTTAAAATGCAAGGGATGGCATGGCAATTCACCTCAAGCAAACTCTACACATTAAATGAATCTCGATATGCAACGAGTTACATATCGACGAACTCCACGTTTAATTATTTATTTCACTCCCGATTATTTACCACGCAATATTAAACTTTTGTTAGCATGGCAAGGGGTGAAGCGTTGATCCTACGTGTCATCCTAGTCGGGTACACGCGAAACAAAGATCGGAGCTACGGCACAAGCGACATGCAACACAAGATATATATGCCATGAATGCCTCATGCATGCAAGTGTTGGAATTATGCCCTAGAGGCAATAATAAATGTATAGTTATTATTATAATTCCTGTATCAAGATAATAGATTATTATCCATGCTATAATTGTGTTGAATGAAGACTCATTTACATGTGTGGATACATAGACAAAACACCGTCCCTAGCATACCTCTAGTTGGCTAGCCAGTTGATCGATGATAGTTAGTGTCTTCTGATTATGAACAAGGTGTTGTTGCTTGATAACTGGATCACGTCATTGGGAGAATCACGTGATGGACTAGACCCAAACTAATAGACGTAGCATGTTGATCGTGTCATTTTGTTGCTACTGTTTTCTGCGTGTCAAGTATTTATTCCTATGACCATGAGATCATATAACTCACTGACACCGGAGGAATGCTTTGTGTGTATCAAACGTCGCAACGTAACTGGGTGACTATAAAGATGCTCTACAGGTATCTCCGAAGGTGTTAGTTGAGTTAGTATGGATCAAGACTGGGATTTGTCACTCCGTATGACGGAGAGGTATCTCGGGGCCCACTCGGTAATACAACATCACACACAAGCCTTGCAAGCAATGTAACTTAGTGTAAGTTGCGGGATCTTGTATTACGGAACGAGTAAAGAGACTTGCCGGTAAACGAGATAGAAATAGGTATGCGGATACTGACGGTCGAATCTCGGGCAAGTAACATACCGAAGGACAAAGGGAATGACATACGGGATTATACGAATCCTTGGCACTGAGGTTCAAACGATAAGATCTTCGTAGAATATGTAGGATCCAATATGGGCATCCAGGTCCCGCTATTGGATATTGACCGAGGAGTCTCTCGGGTCATGTCTACATAGTTCTCGAACCCGCAGGATCTGCACACTTAAGGTTCGACGTTGTTTTATGCGTATTTGAGTTATATGGTTGGTTACCAAATGTTGTTCGGAGTCCCGAATGAGATCACGGACGTCACGAGGGTTTCCGGAATGGTCCGGAAACGAAGATTGATATATAGGATGACCTCATTTGATTACCGGAAGGTTTTCGTAGTTACCGGGAATGTACCGGGAATGACGAATGGGTTCCGGGAGTTCACCGGGGGGGCAACCCACCCCGGGGAAGCCCATAGGCTTGGGGGAGACACACCAGCCCTTAGTGGGCTGGTGGGACAGCCCCAAGGGGGCCTATGCGCCAAGAAAAGGAAATCAAAGGAAAAGAAAAAAAAAGAGGGAGGAAGTGGGAAGGGAGGGGGACTCCTCCCACCAAACCAAGTCCAACTCGGTTTGGGGGGGAGTCCTCCCCCCCTTGGCTCGGCCGACCCCTTGAGGGTCCCTTGGACCCCAAGGCAAGGTCCCCCTCCCTCCTCCTATATATATGGAGCTTTTAGGGCAGATTTGAGACGACTTTCTCACGGCTGCCCGACCACATACCTCCATAGTTTTTCCTCTAGATCGTGTTTCTGCGGAGCTCGGGCGGAGCCCTGCTGAGACAAGGTCATCACCAACCTCCGGAGCGCCGTCACGCTGCCGGAGAACTCTTCTACCTCTCCGTCTCTCTTGCTGGATCAAGAAGGCCGAGATCATCGTCGAGCTGTACGTGTGCTGAACGCGGAGGTGCCGTCCGTTCGGTACTAGATCGTGGGACTGATCGCGGGATTGTTCGCGGGGCGGATCGAGGGACGTGAGGACGTTCCACTACATCAACCGCGTTCTCTAACGCTTCTGCTGTACGATCTACAAGGGTACGTAGATCACTCATCCCCTCTCGTAGATGGACATCACCATGATAGGTCTTCGTGCGCGTAGGAAATTTTTTGTTTCCCATGCGACGTTCCCCAACAGTGGCATCATGAGCTAGGTTCATGCGTAGATGTCTTCTTGAGTAGAACACAAAAGGTTTTGTGGGCGGTGATGTGCGTTTTGCTGCCCTCCTTAGTCTTTTCTTGATTCCGCGGTATTGTTGGATTGAAGCGGCTTGGACCGACATTACTCGTACGCTTACGAGAGACTGGTTTCATCGTTACGAGTAACCCCCTTTGCTCAAAGATGACTGGCAAGTGACGGTTTCTCCAACTTTAGTTGAATCGGATTTGACCGAGGAGGTCCTTGGATGAGGTTAAATAGAAACTCATATATCTCCGTTGTGGTGTTTGCGTAAGTAAGATGCGATCCTACTAGATACCCTTGGTCACCACGTAAAACATGCAACAACAAAATTAGAGGACGTCTAACTTGTTTTTGCAGGGTATGATTGTGATGTGATATGGCCAACGATGTGATGTGATATATTGGATGTATGAGATGATCATGTTGTAATAGAAATATCGACTTGCACGTCGATGGTACGGCAACCGGCAGGAGCCATAGGGTTGTCTTTATACTAACGTCTGTGCTTGCATGTGCGTTTACTATTTTGCTAGGATGTAGCTTTAGTAGTAATAGCATAAGTAGCACGACAACCCCGATGGCAACACGTTGATGGATGATCATGGTGTGGCGCCGGTGACAAGAAGATCGTGCCGGTGCTTTGGTGATGGAGATCAAGAAGCACGTGATGATGGCCATATCATGTCACTTATGAATTGCATGTGATGTTAATCCTTTTATGCACCTTATTTTGCTTAGAACGACGGTAGCATTAGAAGGTGATCTCTCACTAAAATTTCAAGACGAAATTGTGTTCTCCCCGACTGTGCACCGTTGCTACAGTTCGTCGTTTCGAGACACCACGTGATGATCGGGTGTGATAGACTCAACGTTCACATACAACGGGTGCAAAACAGTTGCGCACGCGGAACACTCGGGTTAAGCTTGACGAGCCTAGCATGTGCAGACATGGCCTCGGAACACATGAGACCGAAAGGTCGATCATGAATCATATAGTTGATATGATTAGCATAGGGATGCTTACCACTGAAACTACTCTCGACTCACGTGATGATCGGACTTGGGATAGTGTAAGTGGATCATGAAACCACTCAAATGACTAGAGAGATGTACTTTTTGAGTGGGAGTTTAGCATATACTTTGATTAAGTTAAACTGTAATTATCTTGAACATAGTCTAAGTCCACTTTGAATATATTTGTGTTGTAGATCATGGCTCACGCGAGTGTCATCCTGAATTTTAATACGCTCCTAGAGAAAGCTAAGTTGAAAGATGATGGAAGCAACTTTGTAGACTGGGCTCGTAATCTTAAGCTAATCTTACAAGCTGGGAAGAAGGATTATGTCCTTAATGCTGCGCTAGGAGATGAACCACCTGCTACGGCTGATCAGGATGTTAAGAACGCTTGGTTAGCGCGTAAGGAGGACTACTCAATAGTTCAATGTGCAGTCTTGTATGGCTTAGAACCGGGACTTCAACGTCGCTTTGAGCGTCATGGAGCATTTGAGATGTTCCAGGAGTTGAAGTTTATCTTTCAGAAGAACGCCCGGATTGAGAGGTATGAGACCTCCGATAAATTCTATGCTTGCAAGATGGAGGAAAACTCGTCTGTCAGTGAACATGTGCTCAAAATGTCTGGGTACTCAAACCGTCTGGCTGAGCTGGGGATTGAACTCCCTCAAGAGGCCATCACTGACAGAATCCTTCAATCACTGCCGCCAAGCTATAAAGGCTTTGTGTTGAACTACAACATGCAAGGGATGAACAAGTCTCCCGGCGAGTTGTTTGCGATGCTGAAAGTCGCAGAGTCTGAACTCCGTAAAGAGCATCAAGTGTTGATGGTGAGCAAGACCACTAGTTTCAAGAGAAACGGCAAAGGCAAGAAGGGCAATTCGAAGAAGAGCGGCAAGCCTGTTGCCAATCCGCCGAAGAAACCCAAGGCTGGACCTAAGCCTGAAACAGAGTGCTTCTATTGCAAGGGTATGGGTCACTGGAAGCGCAATTGCCCCAAGTATGTGGCAGATAAGAAGGCGGGCAAAGAAAAATCAGGTATATTTGATATACATGTTATTGATGTGCACTTAACCGGCTCTCGTAGTAGTGCCTGGGTATTCGATACCGGTTCTGTTGCTCACATTTGCAACTCGAGACAGGAACTGCGGAATAGACGAAGGCTGGCGAAAGACGAAGTGACGATGCGCGTAGGAAATGGTTCCAAGGTTGATGCAATCGCCGTCGGCACAGTGTCACTTCAGCTACCATCAGGATTAGTGATGAACTTAAATCATTGTTATTTAGTGCCTGCGTTGAGCATGAACATTATATCTGGATCTTGTTTATTGCGAGACGGTTACTCTTTTAAGTCTGAGAATAATGGTTGTTCTATTTCTATGAGTAACATCTTTTATGGTCATGCACCGAATGTGAGAGGATTGTTCATATTGAATCTTGATAGCGATACGCATATACATAACATTGAGACCAAAAGAGTTAGAGTGAACAATGATAGCGCCATATTTTTGTGGCACTGCCGCTTGGGTCATATTGGTGTAAAGAGCATGAAGAAACTCCATGCTGATGGACTTTTGGAGTCACTTGATTTTGATTCACTTGACACGTGCGAACCATGCCTCATGGGCAAGATGACTAAGACTCCGTTCTCCGGAACAATGGAGCGTGCAAGTGACTTGTTGGAAATCATACATACCGATGTGTGTGGTCCAATGAGCGTGGAGGCACGCGGCGGATATCGTTATTTCCTCACCTTCACTGACGATTTAAGTAGATATGGTTATGTCTACTTGATGAAGCACAAATCTGAAACATTTGAAAAGTTCATGCAATTTCAGAGTGAAGTGGAAAATCATCGTAACAAGAAGATCAAGTTCCTACGGTCTGATCGTGGGGGTGAATATCTGAGTTTCGAGTTTGGTACTCACTTAAGACAACGTGGAATTGTTTGGCAGTTAACACCGCCTGGAACACCACAGCGTAATGGTGTGTCCGAACGTCGTAATCGTACTTTGTTAGAGATGGTGCGATCTATGATGTCTCTTACTGATTTGTCGTTATCATTTTGGGGTTATGCATTAGAAACAGCTGCATTCACTTTAAATAGGGCACCATCAAAATCCGTTGAGACGACACCATACGAACTGTGGTATGGCAAAAGGCCAAAGTTGTCGTTTCTTAAAGTTTGGGGATGTGATGCTTATGTCAAAAAGCTTCAGCCTGAAAAGCTGGAACCCAAAGCGAAAAAGTGCGTCTTCATAGGTTACCCAAAAGAGACAGTTGGGTACACCTTCTATCTCAAATCCGAGGGCAAAGTGTTTGTTGCTAAGAACGGAACTTTTCTCGAGAAGGAGTTTCTCTCGAGAGAATTGAGTGGAAGGAAGATAGAACTTGACGAGGTTGTCGAACCTCTCATCCCTCTGGATGGTGGCGCAGGGCAAGGGGAAACCTTTGTCGTTGCGACGCCGGTTGAGGAGGAAGTTAATGATGATGATCATGAAACTCCAGTTCAAGTTTCTGTTGAACCACGCAGGTCGACGAGATCATGCGCTGCTCCGGAGTGGTACGGTAATCCCGTCTTATCAATCATGTTGTTAGACAACAATGAACCTGCAAATTATGAAGAAGCAATGGTGGGCCCAGATTCCAACAAATGCCTAGAAGCCATGAAATCCGAGATAGGATCCATGTATGAGAACAAAGTGTGGACTTTGGAGATACTACCTGAGGGCCGCAAGGCTATTCAGAACAAATGGATCTTTAAGAAGAAGACGGACGCTGACGGTAATGTGACCGTTTATAAAGCTCGACTTGTGGCAAAGGGTTTTTCACAAGTTCCAGGAGTTGACTACGATGAGACCTTCTCACCCGTAGCGATGCTTAAGTCCGTCAGAATCATGTTAGCAATAGCTGCATTTTTCGATTATGAAATCTGGCAGATGGATGTCAAAACGGCGTTCCTTAACGGTTTCCTTAAGGAAGAGTTGTATATGATGCAACCCAAAGGTTTTGTCGATCCTAAAAATGCTGACAAGGTGTGCAAGCTCCAGCGATCCATTTATGGACTGGTGCAAGCATCTCGGAGTTGGAACAAACGCTTTGATGAGGTGATCAAAGCATTTGGGTTTATACAAGTGGTTGGAGAATCTTGTATTTACAAGAAAGTGAGTGGGAGCTCTGTGGCGTTTCTAATATTATATGTGGATGACATATTACTGATTGGGAACAACGTAGAGCTTTTGGAGAGCATAAAAGGTTACTTGAATAAAAGTTTCTCTATGAAGGACCTAGGAGAAGCTGCTTACATTCTAGGCATTAAGATCTATAGGGATAGATCAAGACGCCTGATAGGACTTTCACAAAGCACATACCTTGATAAAGTTTTGAAGAGGTTCAAAATGGAACAGTCCAAGAAGGGGTTCTTGCCAGTTTTACAAGGTACGAGATTGAGTAAGACTCAGTGCCCAGCAACTGATGAAGATAGAGAGCATATGCGCTCCGTCCCCTATGCTTCAGCCATAGGTTCTATCATGTATGCGATGCTGTGCACTAGACCGGATGTTAGCCTGGCCATAAGTATGGCAGGTAGGTTCCAGAGTAATCCAGGAGTGGATCACTGGACAGCGGTCAAGAATATCCTGAAGTACCTCAAAAGGACTAAGGAGATGTTTCTCGTGTATGGAGGTGACGAAGAGCTCGCCGTAAAAGGTTACGTCGATGCAAGCTTTGACACAGATCCGGATGACTCTAAGTCGCAAACCGGATACGTATTTATTCTTAATGAGGGTGCAGTAAGCTGGTGCAGTTCCAAGCAAAGCGTCGTAGCAGATTCTACATGTGAAGCGGAGTACATGGCTGCCTCGGAGGCGGCTAAGGAGGGTGTCTGGATGAAGCAGTTCATGACGGATCTTGGAGTGGTGCCAAGTGCACTAGATCTAATAACCTTGTTCTGTGACAACACTGGTGCCATTGCTCTGGCAAAGGAACCAAGGTTTCACAAGAAGACCAGACACATCAAACGACGCTTCAACCTCATCCGCGACTACGTCGAGGAGGAGGACGTAAATATATGCAAAGTGCACACGGATCTGAATGTAGCAGACCCGCTGACTAAACCTCTTCCACGGCCAAAACATGATCGACACCAGAACTGTATGGGTGTTAGATTCATTACAATGTAATTCACATGGTGATGTGAGGGCTAGATTATTGACTCTAGTGCAAGTGGGAGACTGTTGGAATTATGCCCTAGAGGCAATAATAAATGTATAGTTATTATTGTAATTCCTGTATCAAGATAATAGTTTATTATCCATGCTATAATTGTGTTGAATGAAGACTCATTTACATGTGTGGATACATAGACAAAACACCGTCCCTAGCATGCCTCTAGTTGGCTAGCCAGTTGATCGATGATAGTCAGTTTCTTCTCATTATGAACTAGGTGTTGTTGCTTGATAACTGGATCACGTCATTGGGAGAATCACGTGATGGACTAGACCCAAACTAATAGACGTAGCATGTTGATCGTGTCATTTTGTTGCTACTGTTTTCTGCGTGTCAAGTATTTATTCCTATGACCATGAGATCATATAACTCACTGACACCGGAGGAATGCTTTGTGTGTATCAAACATCGCAACGTAACTGGGTGACTATAAAGATGCTCTACAGGTATCTCCGAAGGTGTTAGTTGAGTTAGTATGGATCAAGACTGGGATTTGTCACTCCGTATGACGGAGAGGTATCTCGGGGCCCACTCGGTAATACAACATCACACACAAGCCTTGCAAGCAATGTAACTTAGTGTAAGTTGCGGGATCTTGTATTACGAAACGAGTAAAGCGACTTGCCGGTAAACGAGATTGAAATAGGTATGCGGATACTGACGGTCGAATCTCGGGCAAGTAACATACCGAAGGACAAAGGGAATGACATATGGGATTATACGAATCCTTGGCACTGAGGTTCAAACGATAAGATCTTCGTAGAATATGTAGGATGCAATATGGGCATCCAGGTCCCGCTATTGGATATTGACCGAGGAGTCTCTCGGGTCATGTCTACATAGTTCTCGAACCCGCAGGGTCTGCACACTTAAGGTTCGACGTTGTTTTATGCGTATTTGAGTTATATGGTTGGTTACCGAATGTTGTTCGGAGTCCCGGATAAGATCACGGACGTCACGAGGGTTTCCGGAATGGTCCGGAAACGAAGATTGATATATAGGATGACCTCATTTGATTACCGGAAGGTTTTCGGAGTTACCGGGAATGTACCGGGAATGACGAATGGGTTCCGGGAGTTCACCGGGGGGGCAACCCACCCCGGGGAAGCCCATAGGCTTGGGGTAGACACACCAGCCCTTAGTGGGCTGGTGGGACAGCCCCAAGGGGGCCTATGCGCCAAGAAAAGGAAATCGAAGGAAAAGAAAAAAAAAAGAGGGAGGAAGTGGGAAGGGAGGGGGACTCCTCCCACCAAACCAAGTCCAACTCGGTTTGGGGGGGAGTCCACCTCCCCTTGGCTCGGCGACCCCTTGAGGGTCCCTTGGACCCCAAGGCAAGGTCCCCCTCCCTCCTCCTATATATATGGAGCTTTTAGGGCAGATTTGAGACGACTTTCTCACGGTGCCCGACCACATACCTCCATAGTTTTTCCTCTAGATCACGTTTCTGCGGAGCTCGGGCGGAGCCCTGCTGAGACAAGGTCCAACCTCCGGAGCGCCGTCACGCTGCCAGAGAACTCTTCTACCTCTCCGTCTCTCTTGCTGGAGCAAGAAGGCCGAGATCATCATCGAGCTATACGTGTGCTGAACGCGGAGGTGCCATCCGTTCGGTACTATATCGTGGGACTGATCGCGGGATTGTTCGCGGGGCGGATCGAGGGACGTGAGGACGTCCCACTACATCAACCGCGTTCTCTAACGCTTCTGCTGTACGATCTACAAGGGTACGTAGATCACTCATCCCCTCTCGTAGATGGACATCACCATGATAGGTCTTCGTGCGCGTAGGAAATTTTTTGTTTCCCATGCGGCGTTCCCCAACAGCAAGTTCATCACATCACGACAAGGAGGGAAAATAAGCATGTATCGCCACGGCGAGCGAGAGGAAATCATGGCGGCAAAACGGAAACGATGCCACGGCAACGTTCCTATCCCGATAACTCGTCGAGATATCGATGCCACGAATAGGGAGCGCGTGCGGGAACGTCAAATAAAGATGGGGTGATCCCGTATATCGGGTTCCCATGTGTCGGGGCACAACATAGAGGGACAACGTGCAACGGTCAAACATATGGTGCTAACATACATACATCTCATACATCACTAGTACACGGTACATGACATGTCTCATCGGTATACCTTCGAAGCGTGCGAATCGGAGGGGTTCGGTTCGATGAAGGAGAACGACGGTCGTTGTGCTCGTCGTGGAAGTAGAGGAAGTCGTGGTACTCGGGTCTCCTCGACGGTAGTCGTTCACTCGGCGTCATGGTTCACGGTCTTCGGCGGCGGTAGTCGAACTCGTTTCCCGTAGATGGTCGGGGTTGTCGAGGACGTCATGGTACACGCGGTCTTGTTGGTCCCATGAAGGAGGGGATGGTGCTTACGAACTTTGGCGACGGTCCCGAAAGACGACACAACAGCACTTAGCGGGCAATGGCCGACAACAACTACAACAACTAGCTTCGGCCACAACACAACATGCTACGGCAGCAACTAGCGGACCACAGCGACGATGACATCTAGTAGGGAACAGCTAGCAAAATCTAGCTAGCAACAGCAAAGCATCAGGCAGGCAAGCACAACTAGCATCTACTAACGGCAGCCAGCTATTGCAACTAAAAGGCAAGCAACAACATCTCAGCCAACAGCTAGAGCAGCAGCTAATTGCATGCCATCTAACAGCAGCAAGG
Organism: Hordeum vulgare subsp. vulgare; assembly: GCF_904849725.1. Classification (NCBI taxonomy): domain Eukaryota; kingdom Viridiplantae; phylum Streptophyta; class Magnoliopsida; order Poales; family Poaceae; genus Hordeum; species Hordeum vulgare. The sequence goes on from NC_058519.1 coordinate 288,870,945, forward strand.
CAAGTAAGCAGCATCTAGCAAGCTCGGCAAGGCAACTAACAACACGCACAGCCGCATAGCAGCAGCAAGCAAGCAAGCTAGCAGGAGCAAGGCACGGCAAGAGCAACACATTAGGCAATAGCAAGCTACATACATGCAAACGCAAGCAAGCACAACGGCAACAACAGCAAACTAGCATCGGCAGGCAAGCAATACGGCAACAGCAGGACAGGAGCATGCAAACACCGACAACAGCAAGCAGCAAGCAAGCAACGCAAGCAATCGGCAGCGGCTAGCGGGCCATAGCAACAGCAACACGCAGCAACAAAACAGCGGCAACACCACCAGCAGAACAGCGACAGGCGACGGTGAGGGGAACAAACGACAGCAGCGCTACGGCGAGCGCCCGGTAACGCAGTGAGGCCGGCGGCGGCAAGCTCGGCAAGGGCGAGGTCGAGCATTGGCAGCGCGGTAACCCCGGCGTGCGGCAAGAGTAGGCAAGGCCTGGAGGGCTGCTGGAGGCGGCGCGCACGGCTCCGGGAAGGCGAGGCCAAGGAGGCGCAGCCGGCAGGAGGCTGAGGGCGACGGCGTGCTCGGCATGGGGCCGCAGGCTCCTTGCAATAGACAACAGCAACAACGCGGGGCGAGCTCTCGCGAGAGGAGGCAAGGTCGAGGGGAGAGGGAGGCCGCGGCGGCGGGGATGGCCACCGGCGTGCAGGGCGGCGCGGGAGGAGCCGCGGAGCTCGGGCAGCGAGTGGGTACAGACAGGGGAACAACTCCCCGGCTCGAGCGAGGCCAACGACGACAGGGACTCGGGGCTAGGGCGGCGCTGGGTGCCTGAGGTAGGGGATGGGATTGGGACTGAGAGGAGAGGAGCGAGAGAGGAGACGCTGGGGGAGGACGATGACGCACAGGGGAGGACGAGGGGATCAGGCAGAGGAGCGAGAGGGCTCCCCCTGTCGCTAGGGTTGGGGTGCTGCTGGGCCTTGGCCCAACTCGGCCATAGGCTGGGCTACCCCTCTCTCTTGCTTTTCCCTTTTTTTTAAAAACATAAAACAACCACAAAAGAAAAGGCTTTAACAAAAATAAAAAAATGCCTTTTTATTCCTTTAAAAATATACCCCAACTATAAAATAGATTGTGCATTTTTGTAAAACAAATAAAAATGAAACCTTTTTTTTAAGAATTAAAATAAAACACTTTTCCTTTAAAGAATAAAATAAGAGCTCTTTAAAGAAGAAAAGAAAATGAGACGTTTTAGAAAAAAATAAACAAAAGGGAAAAATAAAGGAAACCCAAGGGGTGGCCCTCACATTTAATAAAAGGGTTTTAAAAGAAGACGCTTTTTTTAGAAGGGTTAAAACGGAAACTTTAGCAAACCGCAAAAACGAAATAAGAGGGAAGAGGGGGAGCTACGATTGCACTACACTCGGTGATCACTCGAAGCACAACACTCCAAACACCACACGCGACAGACGATGCAAGATGCCATGCATGATGCGATGATGCAACTACATGATGATGCAACAAATAAAACTAATCACACGACAAAAATGGAGATAAAGGGCGGGATCTTCTAGAACGTCAGCATCGGGCTGTCACATGCATGCATGCAGCGACTTTGGACTTTTTGAAAGTTTGTAGATCTTGAACTGAGTAGTGTATCCCGCAAGTATCGGGTCGTTTTCCTGCAACTACTCGGGACTTACATGTACTTCTCCTTTGAAAAAAAAACATGATATGATGTAGCCACCAAGTGTCCGGTCGCATGCGTGTAGTGACTAGGGACTGAGTAATATAGCCCTTTTGTATTTATATAACCCATGTTGAATCAGGTCAGAATTGATTGATGTAACCCCAAGCTTTGGGTCACTATTGATAGAGTGGATTGGGGCTTGTGTTTTTGAACTTCTAAATTTTAATATGAGCAACTGGTAGCCCCCAAGGGCCGGCTCAGCAATATGTGATAGGCCGACTCGGCAACATGTAATAGGCATGCTCAACAATATGTAATATACCATCTCATCAATATATGATAGGTTGGTTCTTTATGAATAGCCATTTCTCCTGAGCTGGCTTGAATACCCCAATCATTTAATACTGGTTCTGATAAACCATGATGAAGATCTCGCCATTTTGGCTCTCAAAGATTTATTTGTTCCTACCAATGTTACAATGTAACCCGGTTTGAAGACCGGCTTTCTATAACATAAAAATATAGATATGTATATATGATGCATTGTGCAATGATGCAATGCAGGATGATTTATGTATATGATAACACAGTATAAAAATGACAGCTTTCAAGGCATGATATAAGACCGGCTTTTAAGGCACGAGTGTGATTCGCTTATGTGAAGCAGGCCTGGTAGGCTCTTATGGTTTATCCTAGCTCTCTCAAAATTGACTCTCATGTGACTTATGCCGGCATTTTAACTTTGATAAGTTCAGGGTCAATAAATATTGACTTATCAAGAGTATGCCGGGTCACCGTTTCGGAGTAGCATCAAGTTAACAAACTGATTTAACCAAGTTTTCACGATGGCATATGTCGGGTCAAGAGGGATATTAAAGGCTACCTCGATGAGTCGGGAGACCCTTAGTGGCCATCAGATCATGGAAAAGCTCAATGTAGGATATATATAGGAGACAATGCTACTACTGCAAAACATCTGGGGTCCAGATAATTCGACTTTATTCTAGTGATCATAATATGATGAGCCAACAAGGAAGGATACCTATATTTGAATTGTGCATCATGACAACTAGTCCTCTTTGGCAACCTTTAATTTTTTGCCAATAAGGCAGGGCACCCATGTTTAAACTATCCATCATGGCAGCTAGTCCTCTTTGGTAGCCTTTAATTTCTCGCCAATAAGGAGACAACCCCCAGGACCGGGTTGTCTTCCCTGCAATCACCCGAGGTTCTTGTATTTGTTGAAACTAGCTAAATCTGCAGAGTCATGTTTGTGTAGCACCCGAGTCTTAATTCGACTCGAGGAGTCGGCTTGAGATTCTTCATATTTGGTTGTGATATAACTAGGCATAGAGTTGAGGAGTGAAAACATGAAATTTGTTTAAGCCGAAGGCAATGTGGCGAGTTGATGATTTTTGCGATGATGCTGCATATGATGTCTCTTGAACCATTCATTTCCATTCTCTATTGGTCTGGCTCTCCTGGATCCTCTAGGGCTTTTTTCCCGCTAATGGCTTTGAATTTCCGGACTCTACTCTGGCCGGTTCTTTTTGCTCTTTCACGGATGTTTCCTTAATGGCAAACTCCCATGTTTCTCTTGATATGTTGAATTAGACTAGACCGCGAGGATAGCAGGCCAATGCGCCTATCCTTTTGGCAACCCAACGCGGATGGAGACTGACACGGGCTCTAATAATATTTTTTTTCAGCTCCAGCGTTCTTGGAGTAGACTGGGCCATAGGAGCAGCGGCTTGCGCGCGTCCATTGGATAGCTCGTACGGGCGGTCCCGACCCCGTCGCGTTGATGTAGACCAGAGTCCGTGGACGACGGCTTGGGCACATCCATAGGGCAGCTCAGGCAAACTGGCGTAGCCCTGGTGTTGACGTAGACTGGACCGCAGGTGCGGCGGCTTGCGTTCGTGTGTGTCAAGCAGTGTAGCATGAATGGACGCTCGCGCATGAGGATGTTGTCGCGAGCTCCGTATCTACGATATTACAGATGATTCGTATGTAGACCTTGGTACCACTTTCAACTGGACCTTCAAATTTGTGCTCATGTGATGCATGGCTGCCGTGGATGACACATGATCCATACGCAAGCATGAATCAATTGACGAGATAGGTTATGCAACTTACGCGGCATGGTTGCCTGCTTCTCTCGAAATAGGCTTTCGTCCCGCTATATGCACCGCTGTGGCGGACAACACAAGCACGTCCAAAAGAAAATACAAGAGAAATAAGAGAAAAAATACCAACAATGCTGGATCAACGAAATCTGCGACTCCCCGCGACCGCTGTGCCCATCGAAGATAACCACCACGTTCCAAAGCCACCGAGTTGTCATGTACCAAGCACCACCTTCAAGAAGGAATGCGACGATGTCGACGCTATTGACCGGACGAATCCTAGGATTTCTTCCGGTACACGGAGGGTGGTGGGGTGAGAGGGTCACCCGACGCCCTTCAAGAAGGATGGTGGCGCCCGTAGGCGTCACCGCGTTGGTGCCGGCAAGATCCGACAGGGATTTCTCTCGACCCCTCACACCCGCCACCCAGGACCAACCTACGGCTCCACCACACCCGCCGCCCACCAACATGCACCAACACAGTCACGAGGAAGCCGTCGTTGTCTCACCACGGCCAACGAAGCAAGGCCGGTCGGATCCAAACGAGACACCCGTAAATAAGGACCGACAACACTGCAGCCACGAGAGAGGGAACAACCTCCACCGGCTTAGGTGATAGCAGACCGGGCATAGCAGCAGAGGCACACTAGACAAAATGTCCAGCCGGGCCCAAAACAGGCCCGTGAAGCTCCGCCGCCACGCTGCAGTAGTCGCGGCATAACAACCGCCGTCCCTGTCGCGAGGAGCTCGCTAGAGCCACCGGAGGACAACCCATCACGGGCCCAGCAGGCCCGCCCCGACCCAGATCGGGCCCCTAGGTACTAGATCTGAGCCAGCGGGGCGCCGCATGCCAGGGCCATCACCGCCGCCAAGGGGCAGCGCCTCCGCACCGCCGTCGTTCAGATCCACGCCAGAGCACCGCCGGCCGAGGGATTCCGTCGCCAGAACCGCCTGCCCGAGCTGGGATCCAGCGACGGGGGAAGAAGGGGGGCCGCCACCGCCGAGCTGCGGGGCGCCGCACGGGCAACGCCGGGCCGCGCCCGCCGGCCGCAGCGGCGAGGGGGAGGGGCGGTGGCGGCTCGCTGGGAGGGGAAGGAGAGGGGAGCCGCCCCAGTCGCCTCGCTCGGGGAGGGCGACGCGGGGGGCCTCGGGGGATTATCTCGGCTTAGTCAGCTAGCCTATAGAGACCACCTCGAATGAGCCCCGGTTGCCTGCTTCTCTCTTTTTTAGCTTGATTTTTATAGGATTCGTTTTTATATTTTGCTTTACTGTCGCGGCGCTGAATGCAGTCCATACCGGTGCTCCTGATTTAATTCCTCCGGGTCGCCCGAGATGGCCCTGCCTTTTTTTTGTTGGGAACGCGGATAGCCTAACACGCAGGAGATGTCCGACCACGACTGAGCAGATTAGAGAGAGATCGTATTTCACAAAAGAGATGAGTAGATAAATCTGCGTACACATATTTCATAAAAAAGATGAATAGATAAATCTACGTACGTACAGGTCTAAAAATATATATTTGATAGAACTTTAAAGGATTAGACTAGGTAGCGACGCCGCATAAAAGACACTCACATGCGGCGGTTGATATATACGCACACAAACACTCGCAAAAGGAAAAAAAGGCATGCATGCATCTAATTGTACTACTTGCAACCATGCCGCACCTAATTCTCCCTCTCTTCATCATGCATGCGTTTAATGATGTCATCAATATTCTCCCTCGTGCTTGAATTCAAAAAGTTTTATCTTTAAAATCGTTAATTCAATTGATGATCCGCTTTCATCATTGACTTTGTCGCGATGAGTTCTTCAAAACTAGATCTCATGTTGACATGTTCTATCAACTATTTTTTTTCGTTCGTACTTGCCATATTTATTAACCCACTTGTCATATTATTAACCACTTATTTACGTGAAAAAAATAACTTAATTGTTATTTTTTAATGTTGTTTCGTACAAAGTCTTGTAACAGTTTTCATTATACTTGATATAAAAGCATGTCAAAGGTTGTGTTTGCCAATTTAAATATGTCAACTTATCATATATACATACAACTTTGCGAGAAAACTATTTTGTGTTTTGGTAAGTTTAACTATGTTGAGTTCTCATATTTACAAACGATGACAAAAGAGATTTCTTGTGGTCATCGTTTTTAAATATGTTGAGTTGTCATATTTTTTGCGCGTAATCGCCTAAAAAAAGTACTTGGTACTTATCAGTTTGATTATGTCGAGATGTCATATTTATACGCAATTTCCAAAAATATGGCGATTAAGTTATTTTTTATCAAACAAATAAGTACCTACTAATATGACAAGTAAGTGCAACAAATGTGGTGAGTACGAGAAAAAAAAGATATCGTCGAAACATATCGACATGGATCTAGTTTTAAAGATTTCGTCGAAACAAAGTCAATGACGAAAACGGATCATCGATCGAATTAATGGTTTAAGAGATAAAAGTTTTTGAATTCTGCTCATAGGGACAAAATCCAGCGTGTGTCCGCCCGCATGGGAGCATTCATATGCACACGCTTCTCTTTAGATTTTCCCAACTTTAATTTGCATGGAAAAACAAAAACTCAAATAGATAGCACCTGGTATGCTAGGCTGCACGTGCTCTCAATATTGATCTTGTATCGAAACTAGTACAAATGTCCGTTCATTACAACGGGCTATAAATTTAATAGAAGTTGGCCGTTGTAATTTTTTTATAATTAATTAATTTCTATAACTAACAGTTTCATTTACAATTTTGTTTTGTTAATTAATGACCGCATATGCATTAGAACATTATTTTTATGGTGTTGATATATATGTTTGCATTTGTAATCTAAGTGAGTCTTAATTTGGTTGCAAACATATTAGACAGCTACATCAAAAACAATTAATTCGTAAGTACATGCATACCAAATGTTTCAGGTTGCGTATCAATATCGATATTCTTAAAAAAGTAATTAGCAAAACAGTTTATATATATGAAAAATCAAAGCTCAGCCATTTGTTTACGTAAAGCTTGTATAAATAACATTGTATATTTTTTATACATTAGAAACATTTTTTTGCGTGTGACATCACAAACATTATTGAGTTTGTATGCATTTTACATTTTTTTTGGGTGTGACATCACAAGCTTGTATCTAAGTGATGTCTAATTTTTTTAATATGCATTTTACATATTTTGTATGCATCATGATTTTTTTTATATACATGTTTTACATTATTCAAATACACGATTAACATTTTTGAAAAGTTCTCTTTTTTATGTCTACTTTGTTCCATATACATTATATATATTTGTATATGTTTTCTTATACACTGGAAACATTTTCCTCTGCACATTTAAAGTCTTTTAAGTACACGATTAATATTTTACCGCTATGTATTATAATTTTTTAATACACATTATATATTATTTATTGTCCATACGCATTGTACATTTTTTTGTCTATAAATTTGACATTTCTTTAATCCATGATTAACATGTGTGCAAAGTTTATCAAAATAAAGGCAAAAGAGAAAAAAAAATAGGAAAAATGTGAAATAGAAGAACAAAAAGGGTTGTACATTTTTTTATTGTCCATATGCATTGTACATTTTTTTGTATATGTGGGAACTTTTTTGCCTTTTTATATCCACTTTGTTTCATACGCATTATATATTTTTGTATATGTTTTCTTATACACCGGAAATATTTTCCTATGCATATTTAAAGTCTTTTAAATACACGATCAATATCTTACCGCTATGTATTATAATTTTTTTAATACAGATTATATATTATTTATTGTCCATACGCATTATACACTTTTTTGTCTACAAATTTAACATTTCTTTAATCCACAATTAACATGTGTGCAAAGTTTATCGAAATAAAGGCAAAAGAGAAAAAAAATAGAAAAAATGCGAAATAGAAGAACAAAAAGGGTTGTACATTTTTTTATTGTCCATACGCATTATACATTTTTTTGTATATGTGGAAACTTTTTTGTCTACAAATTTGACATTTCTTTAATCCATGATTAACATATGTGCAAAGTTTATCGAAATAAAGGCAAAAGAGAAAAAAATAGAAAAAGTGTGAAATAGAAGAACAAAAAGGGTTGTAGGCCGCAGTCGGGATCGAACCTGGGTCTCCTGGGTGGGATGGCGCGGATCCAACCGGTTCACCTAGCCTGTTCTTGTGCTAAAATACGGGAAGGACAACCTTTAGAATGAGAAACAAAGAGTCGAGTCAAGTTAAAAAAATGAATCGTTTTTGTCACTTACGGATGGCATTGATGGGTAATTTTGGCAAACTTTAGGGGCAAATTTAATGACGTACCACAGAAGCAATAGGTGCTTTATTAGTACGTATAGACTTCAATCGTACTTCACAAAACAGATGCCTAATGCACCTAGGTTGCACGTGCTCTCAATATAGATCGTGTATCTGCCGCTCAGCCTGCTTGGTGTGATGATGTAGATCCTTCTACATCGTTTTTTCTTTATCCAGCCTATCGCAAGCTTCTCGTTATGTGAAGAGCTCCCTTAGCACAACATCATTGTGCGCTGGCCCCATGATGGGCACCAATTCTCGTTGTTTTGTCATGGCAAAAAGTCCTCGTGAGAGAATTTAGGTATGAGACCATCACAACTAGGTGGTAGCTTGAACCGGGTTGGTTGGATCCTAGAGACACGAGTTTTACCCAGGTTCGTCCCTTCATGGTGGAGGTAAAAGACTACATCCCGCTTGATTTGTATTGATGATGATGGTCTTGATTACGAGGCACTATTTTGCTACCTCTAGTCTCGAGTGTTTTTAATCTATCTATCTCTAATGACTTATCTCCCTCTTATGGTGCCTTGTCCCTTCTTATATAAGTTGAAAGGGCAAGCTTACATGTAAAGCCCTAGTAGTAATACAACTAGGTTCTTTTCTGTTACAAATTGAATCCTAGTTCGAGTCCCTCTTACCTTTTCAAAGAAATTTTCCTCTTCCTGGACCTGCTCTGCAAGCCGGCCCTCCAGGCGTTTTCGTGAGCCGGCCTTCTATCGGGTTGTAGAATGGGTGTTAGTCCTTGTCACCTAGGCCGATCCGGTAAGCGAGGTGACCCATGAGTCGTCAAGTAATAGGCTAGGGTTATACCTCCTGAACGGGTCAAATCATGAGGAATATTCCCAACAAGGCATGACCTCCGCCCCACACCATGTCACGTAGAGTGAAGAGGGCCAAGGGTGAGGGAGCTCGGTGTGGAGGTGCATGGGCAGAAGCGCACTGCAGTTGGACCGCCCGAGGCATCAAATTCCCATCCAAAATCTAACAAAAAAAGGTATCCCTTCATGAACTGCACGGGCGCCCTCGTCTCCGTTGAACATCAACCCACGCTCGTTGCACCATCGGGATATTGTCGTATTGTCGAGGTTGAGCACACGCACACGACTGCCCCTCGGGCGCCGACACCCCTACTGTTGCAACTTGCATTAGATATCACGGGGCAACGGGATGTTGATAGAACCTGTAGATCGACTAGGCTAGATATGTCTGGTAGAGGGAATGCGCGATGGGGATGATTACCTTCTCCCTGGTGGGATAAACTGCCGCCGGTGGCCATGGTTGAGGGCAACGTCGGTGGTTATAGAGAGATAGGTGGTGGCTGAGGTGCTTCCCGTTGTCGCGCGCTAACCCTAGATCGTTTGGAGTGTAGGTGGGGTTTGGCAGAACACGGTAAACCTTGTGACTCGTGCAGCCGGCACCCGACGACTTTATATAGCGTTGCGACAGGGGGCCATCAACCATAGATGGGTTGAGCGCCCCCGATCAGGGCACATTGACCAAGGGGTCCGGTGGGCCGTTGGGCCCACATGAGAGATATCAACCTAGCATTCTCCCCCTTGATCTCAACTTTTACTTTTAGCTTTATACTTTCTAGTTTATTTGTTTGATCACATATTGGTACATAGAGCATGTCTCATCGTCACAACTTAAGTGCCGATAGAATCATACAGCTACAACATACGTTTTGTTTAGAAACAAATTCTGTTCCTTTTGGGACTCTCATGATCCAGGAATCATAGGCTTTCCATTAAACCCATACCGGCTAAGTGTTCCATAAACACATTGGATGGTAAGCCTTTCGTAAGCGGATCCGCAAGCATATCCTTTGTCCTTATATACTCGAGACTTATAGTGTGATCCTGGATTTTATCTTTCACAACATAATACTTTATATCTATTGTTGTAACAGCCCAAATGCTTTCTTTCCTCTTTTGTAAGCCTTTCCAATTGTGGCAACCTTGTTGAACCTATGTTATGGAGGTGGTTATCATTTCATGTGCATCTCATGCATCATGCATATCTTGCATCTTCCTTGTGCTAGTCTTGTTCTTGACTACCTTAGTGATGTGATTGCATGTGGCTTGTGTTGTTGTTGTGAAGTGTGGTGTGGGTGCAACAAGGGCCTTCAAAATCTTAGTTGCACCATAGACCAAACAAACCCCCTCTCCTTTATATTTTGCGGCAGAATTAAGTTTATGTTTTTGGGCATTAAAAAGTTCATCTTCTTTGGAAATATTGTTTAATATTTGCGGGTGACAACCCTCACTTAATTGGAGTTATTTTCCTTCTTGTTTTAATTTAAAATAGGGACAGATTTAACTAAGCGAGTAATTTTACTTTGCTCTAAAATGCCTCAACAATTTTTATAAATAGGAGAAGCATTTTAGAAGCTTATTTGTATTTTCAGTTTTATTCCTTTTTATTTCTTCCTCGGAGGTTTTATTCCAAACTGATTGTTTTATTTTTAAAAAGAAAACCAGAGTGTGTATTTTTAAACGGGTGTGAGGGAGCAGAATGGGCCTTGGCCCATTGCTTTCTCTCTTGCGCTAGAGCCCATTCCCCTTTCCTTCTTCCTCCTCATGCCGTGTTCCCCTTATTGCTTTCCGTCAGAGAGCTGTGAGAGAGAGGCCGCGTGGCCGTGGCACGGACGCTGACGCCGTCAAGCCGTCCCATCCATGCCTATTTAGAGCCCCCTCGGCGTGCATGCTCTAGGGTTCCCTCTCCCCTCCGCCAGCCTCTCTTCCTCCTTATTTTCCCCTCCGCAGGTACGGTTTCAGAGAGAGATTCAGAGAGAGAGAGGTTCAGTCAGTGCCGACGTCGCCTCAACGCCGTCCCTCCTCGTCGCCGGTGCTTCTCCATCAAGCCCAAGCGCACAGGAAGGATGTTGTATCCTCCCTCGATCCGTTCCCGTTGTTAGGGGAGTGGATCCTCTCCTCGGCCGGCCTCTCCTCGTCGTCCTCGTCAGGAGACGGAAGGAAGCAGGGACGTCGCCGTCGCCCCGCCTTTTCTTCCTTCTTCTCGGCATCGAGCGCCTCCGAGTACCCCAGGGTGAGCGCCATCTCCCCCCGCTTCCATCCCCCGCACGTAGTTCCCTTCCCTCTCGAGCGGCGGTCGCCGGATCGAGCGTCGCGTGGCCGGTGTAGTGGCTCCGTCGAGCCGCCGTTGCGGGCTCCCTCCCATGGAGTTAGGCACGGGAATGGAATCCCCAAGATCCTCGTAACCCCCGCTGATGGTCCCCTGCCACCGTTGTGGTCGCGTCGCTCGCTGATGTCGAGGTTTTCTTCCTTGTACTTCCGGCTGGAGGTAGGAAAAGACCCGGTGTGATTTGTTTTTGAGGAGCAGAAACCCCCCTTTGGTTCAGACCACCCCACCTAGCCCAGTGGCAACCGACCCATCCGCGCTTGTGCAATGACCAGAGAGGTCATGGGTTCGAATCCATGCACCCCCCCCTTTTTATTTCCTCTGTTTTCCCTTCGTGAGCTAGATTGAGTTGCACTGTAACCTTATCTATGTTTGTTTCCCCTATTAAAGCAGCAGTCAACTGCTAGCCCGGCGGTAGCTGGTGGGGTGTGTTATGAGGAGGGTGTGGGTTCGAATCCCCCCTGGCACCTATTTTTTCTCCTTGTGCATGTCAGTGTAGAGCAGTGTGTATGACAGTGGGCCACTACGAGGACCCATATGTCACCCTGTGAGGGCCACTGCCAGGTGAACCCCCTCACTATGTATTTTTCCCTATGATTGTTTTGTTTTTTGTGGAGGTAGTAAGATTTTTCCCCAAGTGTTGCAACTTAGGATTTCATGCCCTGTTTAGAGCTTTGTATTAAGTGGAGCATTGATCTTTTGATGTTGATTCCTTCGTAGATTGTAGTGGGTGAACCCCTCTACAACTTGGGAAAGATATTTTGCTCATAGGTTTTTTGCATGTTCTTATTACACCTTGTCAAAGTGGGCACTTGGCTGAAAATGACAGTTTTGTGAAAAACTGTGAATTTCACTAAGTCTGGGAATCTAGGGTTATTTTCTTGCCCTATGGTGTTGTTCATATTTGCTCCTCCGTTGGGAATCAGCCCAAGCAACAAACTAATGTTTCTTTTTCTGTTATGTTTGTCTAGCTCTCTGTCAAATTTCATGCCAAGATACCTCCTGTAGCTATCATTTTGGAGGCTGCCAAAATGGTTCAGAGCATAAGCAGGTGGTGAAAATATGCAATTTTCACTAAGTCCCAATCTATGATATTTTGTCCAAGTTAGAAGTCGTATATCTGCTGATGTGTGATCCTTTTGCCTTAGCTACTTGTTAGAGATTGTAATGCAGTTGGATGGCTTCAGTTTAATGTCTTGTCTAAATTATTTAGAGGGATGTAGCTGCTATAGATATTGTAGTCAAAGTGCTATCTTGCTGTTAAAAACATGTGCGTCAAACTAGTTTTTGAGCTTGTGTGAGCTATGGGTGATGGTTTTGTGTGTTCTCAAACACCATACCACTTGGATTTTGGTGCTTCCTCATTTGGCAACCTGGTTACACCAGTGAGTGCCCATATAATTGTGTTTGTGGCTGTTTTGAACCCGTAGACCTTTGTAACTTGTTTTGTAGTTTCCGGTTGATCCGAGACTCCGTTCACGACGTTCTTTATAGGTTCTTGCATCGTTTTCTCGTGATGCATATGCTTATGCCATGTTCATGCATGTCAAGATAACTTAACATGAGGTTCTGTCCAGAATAATAAACAACTCCTCTAATGCATATGAAAGTGGCTAGAATAGTGATGCATGCCCTCTTAATCACACATGCATCATATTGGTTGTTGCGTTATGTTTTGTTGGTGTTCATTTGCTGTTATCTTATATTTGGGTAGCATCGGGAATGGAGAGCAAGTTCGTGGATTCTAGAGAGTGCGTGCAGGAAGAACAAGAGCAGTTCCAGTCTGAAGAAATCACACACAAGATGACCGTGACCTTGACATCGTTTCTAGCTCTGTTATGTTTAGAGTTACGTTTACTTCGTTACATGCCTGCTGTCTACCACATGATATATAAGCCATCCGTATTTTCCATGAAAACTCAAACACTTCCGTTCCTAGCAAATATTGCTTGGCTAAGTAGGCTTGCTCAACCTCTAATTGATATCGTTGCTAGTTGTAGGTGCCAGCTGGCCCATGTGGTAACATGGGCAATTTGATATCATTATATTTACCTGCTATTTAATTAATGCACCTATATACTTGGTTAACAACGGGAGGCCTAGCCTTTTGCCGGGTGATTTGTTCCGTTGTTGCCACCTTAGTTTCGGCAACCGGTGTTTTATTCCATAACTGAGAGCTCCTAACACGTTCGGGGTTGTTATGGGGACCCCCTTGATAAATCGTATAGTGTTAAGGATTGTCTCGCAGGACCCAACTTTGGTTTTAATCTGTTAATAACTTAATAATTAAATGCATAGGGAATAGCTACCCCGAGGAATCTAATCAACCCCGAGCCAGTGCTCCTCATGAGTGTTGGTCCAAACTAGAGTCGTGTGCGGGGACAACCAGGGCAACTCGGGAGATTTGTATCAGGCCACTATACGCTGCGCTCATCCAATCGTGTCCTGAGAACGAGATACGCGGCTCCTATCGGGTTCGTCGACACGTCCGGACATCTTTCCAGATTTGTCGTATCTTAGCGATATATCTTGTGCATTGGGATTCCGGTGAAACTTTGGGTCTCCTCCAAGGAATCTGACGAGATCACGAGTTTCATGATAGCGGATTGCTATGCGGCCTGTGGTAATTTGTGATGGACTAGTTGGAGCACCCCTGCAGGGTTTAATCTTTCAGAAAGCTGTGCCCGCAGTTATGTGGCAAATATGGATATTTTGTTAACATCCGGTTCTAGACAACTTTAAGTAATTCTAATAAAACTGCCAACTAAGTGCGTAACCGTGACTGTCTCCTTCAGAGCTCCTTCTTTGATCGAGAACACGGTGAGGTTATGGTTGATGTAAGTAGGTGTTCAGGATCACTTAGTGACCAATCTAGTCTTCGACCGACTTGCGTAGACCACCATATGTTTACTCTAATCATCATAAGGTAGCCACCATATATGCTTAGGTTGCTGCAAACCCATGCACTTAATCTTACTCACCCATTAAATCGGCTACATTCGATACCAAGGTCATTCAATTGCTGAGTCCTCGTGGCTCACGGTTTACTACAAACACCCACATGTACATGTATGTCTCATGTAGGAGATCCCGATGACAGCCAGTTGAAGTGGGAGTTCAATGAGGACAGCGCCAGGCTGTACGTGACTTATCCGGAGGACAAGAGGCCGTGGTCGTGATCTTGGGTCCATCATGCGGGATATCGTAGCTTTATCTATTTTCATCTTGTCCGTAGCTGGACCATACCATGTTCTAAATAAGTGTGTTTGTATGACTACATGACTATGTTCTTATCATATGGCAAGTGTATGCCCTACTTGTCACTCTTTCAGTTATGTAATGTTATGATTATCTCGCTTGCGAAACGTGTAGATGCACCCTTTCCCTTTTGAGGCCTCGCCCCCAAATAAGGAAACGACCGCATATTAGTCGTTATAATTGTCTTGGTAGCATTACTCGACTTGGTGTTGTGAGCATAGAATACTGCAGGTTGGTTGTCACAGTACATCTTCAGTGGTTTGTGAATACAATCTACCACTTTCAAGTCGGGTATAAATTTCTTTAACCATATCACCTACATGAGCTTCAAAACATGCTATAAACCTTTCTTGCATCATGGACGATGCAACTATGGACTGTTTGAATCTTTTCCACGAAATAGCCCCTCCAGCGAGAGTGAACACGTATCCTGGTGTGGATTTTCTATCGTCTCTGACCCCGTAAAATCTGCGTCTGATATTTTTGGAATCTATATGATGTCGATGTGACGGAGTTCTGTCTTGGTGCCTCCTGTCTCACTTGATTTCTTCCGGGGAGTTGAGCTCCACGAGATTCTTGAGCACATCGCTATCATTCATATTTCTTAGTATCTCAGGACGGAGGATGTTCGTAATTGCTTCAATACTAGTAATGATAAGAGGAGTGGTCCAGAGAGTTCCGGATGTATCGCCACACTTTGTATCATTGTGATTACGAGGGTCTGTGATAGATGAAGTTCCGAGATTCTGGTTATGTGTTGACGGATGTGATACATTGGACGGGTTAGTATGGAGTTGAGTGATATATTACTCCTTGTATCCGTGGACCAGATTGCATGACCAGATATTTTGGGAGTTCATAGGTGGGATATCAGGTAGTGACTTATAGGACAATCTTCCTACAGATGCATGATGTGAGGTTGGGATTCGACATTCAGTGGGTCCGTTTGTTCACGGTCGTCTTACATCGGTACTCGTTGTGTCTTATGAGTCCTTGTAGCTTGCTACGACTCGGGGACGCTTCGTATGTCGTGTGCACTGCCTTGCACAGGATGGCTACTGCAAGCTCGAGCCCGTGCGATCATATCCACGAAGATATCGGATGGAATCTCTGTCATGCGTTTGTTCCGAGCAATCCTAGCTCATACTTGGTTTGCCAGTGGACTTTAATCAGATGTTGTCGATAGTCACTTCAAGGAAGCATTCTTACTAATTATTGTTCGAATGGAATTGCTAAGTATTCTTGTTCAGATATTTCTGCCGATTGATTCAACTTTACCTTGAATGTTAATCTCTGGTGTAACGTGTTGTACGTCTTTAGGATGGCTCCACCAACTCGCCAGAATCCGGGTCGTGAGGGTGCTGATGCTCCGCCACCGCCTCCTCCACCTCCTCCACCGCCGTTGCCTCCTCCTCCAGAGGCATGGAAAGCGGTGACGGCTGCAACGAATGCCAACACCCAGATGTTACTTCAGCTGTTGAAAGAGAGGAACAATCAGCAGCAGGGCAATTTCAAACATGGTGGTCATCAGTTTGCATCTCTGAATCAATTCCTGGCGAACCAGCCGAAGTCCTTCACGTCTTGTGATCAGCCATTCGATGCTGAGGACTGGATTCGTGACATGAACAAACACTTTGAGTGCAGCAATGTCCGACCAGAGGACTTCATCAAGTTTGCAAGGTTTCAGCTCAAGGGGCAGGCAGCAGTATGGTGGCAGCAGTTGAAGGACTCCACGGGAGGCATAATGATCAGCTGGGACGATTTCTGCAAAGATTTCAGGTCTCACTATATCCCGTCTAGCTTTGTGGAAGAGATGTGTGAGAAGTTCAGACGCTTGAGGGAAGGAGGTTATTCTATGTACAAGTACAACGTCGAGTTCCACGAGCTGGCTCGATATGCTTTGCAGGACATTCTAGATCACAAGAGCAAGATCTATCAGTTCAGAGGTGGTGTGAGGGAAGACTTGCAGTTGGCCCTTACCTTGCATGATCCCGATGCGTTTGATAAGTTCTATAACTTGGCTCTCAGGGCTGAAGCAGCTTTGCTCAAAGTGGAGAATTCGAGGAAGTGTTTCAAAGACTCCAGTTCCTCGCCCTCAACTCATGTGGTCTAGAAACAACAGAAATATTGGGTGTCTCCTCCTCCTCGGCAGATTCAGCAGTTCAAGCAGTCAGGTGGTCGTGGTTATTCCCACCCACCCAACCCGGCTTTCTAGCACAGGTTTCAGCAGCAGAAGCAAGGGAATCGTCAAGTGCAATTCCGTCCGCTGTGAGATGTCACTTGTCACAAGTGTGGGCAGAACGGTCACTACTCCAACAAGTGCACCTCTCAGCAGCGTCTTCTGCCCACTCCTCCAGGGAAGCCTCTAGGCAATGCTATGGTGAAGTTCAATCCCAGGTCTGTGAGAGTCCATATGGTGAATGCAGCAGAAGCAGAAAACTCCTCGGACGTGATAATGGGTAATCTCTTGATTAACGATTCTCGTGCAAAAGTATTGTTTGATACTGGTGCTTCGCATTGCTTTATGTGAAAGTCATTTTTCGTCAAGCATGAGTTTGATCATCAAGATTTGCCTAAGCCTATGTCAGTGGTCTCTCCTGGTTTGATTTTGAATTCTAGTCACATAGTTTCGGATATCTTTGTCAAGATGGGTGATTATGCCTTTCTGGCTTCTCCTATTGTCCTTGGCAACTCTGATATTGATCTGATCATTGGGATGGATTGGTTGGCTATGAACAAGTCATCTATTGATTGTGAAGCTAAGGAAGTGAAGCTAACTCATCCTTCAGAGGACGTGATTATCTTCGCGGCGCGTGATGACACGATCCATCTGTTTTCCTTGAATGAGAAGGGTGAGATCTCTCCAAGTTCTCAAGTACCAGTGGTCTGCGAGTATTAAGATGTATTTATGGAAGAACTGCCACGAATGCCTTCGCACCGAGCAGTTGAGTCCGTAATTGAGCTTGAACCGGGTACTGAACCAGTATGCAAACGGCCGTATAAACTGGGTCTAGAAGAGCTGAAGGAGCTGAAGAAGCAGCTTGATGAGCAAGAGCATCTGGGTCTGCTCAGACCAAGCTCATCTCCTTGGGGTTGTGGAGTTCTTTTCGTCAAGAAGAAGGATGGCACGGACCGACTCTGTGTCGATTACTTCCCATTGAATAAGAAGACGATCAAAAACAAGTATCCACTTCCCAACATCAATGAGTTTTTTGAGCAATTGAAAGGTGCTAAGATCTTCTCTAAGCTTGATCTCAGGATGGGCCATCATCAGATTCACATTCGTGAAGAGGACATTGCCAAGACTGCATTCAGAACAAGCTTTGGCTCGTATGAGTACACGGTGATGTCTTTCGGTCTCGCCAATGCTCCACCGACCTTTTGTCAGATGATGAATTATATCTTCTCCCCATTCAATAATGAATTTGTCTTGTTGTATCTTGATGACATAATGGTCTTTTCTGAAACTGAGGAAGAACATGAAGAACATATCCGGCTTGTGCTTGATAAGCTAAGAGAACATAAGTTCTATGCTAAGTTTTCCAAATGTGAGTTCTGGTTGAAGGAAGTTGTGTACCTTGGGCACATCATCTCTGCTGATGGCATCAAAGGTGCAGGCCATTATTGAGTGGTAACCTCTTCAGAATGTGAAGCAACTTCGAAGCTTTCTTGGGCTTGCAAGCTATTGTAGAAGATTCGTTGAGAATTTCTCCAAGATTGCTAAGCCTCTCTCAAGCCTTCTTCAGAAGAGTGTGAAGTTTTTTGGTCTCCAGAGTGTCAGTTGGCCTTCGACACACTCAAAGAGAAGCTCACTTCTACTCCAGTCTTGATTCCTCATGATGATTCCAAGTCTTATCAAGTGTTCTGTGATGCCTCTCTTCAAGGTCTTGGTGCAGTTCTGATGCAAGAGAAGAAAGTGGTAGCTTATACCTCGAGGCAGTTGAAGCCAAGTGAGAAGAATTACCCCACTCATGATCTTGAGTTGGCGGCAGTGGTATATGCTCTCATGACTTGGAGACATCTCTTGTTGGGCAGACAGGTTGAGGTCTACACCGATCACAAGAGTCTAAAATATATCTTCACCCAGCCTAACCTCAATCTTCGGCAAACTCGTTGGGTGCAAATGCTCCAAGATTACAATACGAGCGTTGACTACACTCCAGGAAAAGCTAATGTTATTGCAGATGCTTTGAGCAGAAAGGCTTACTGCAATAGTCTCATTCTGAAGCCTCTCCAGCCTGATCTTTGTGAATCTTTCAGGAAGCTCAACCTTTAGTTAGTACCTCAGGGATTTCTTGCTAACCTCCAGATTTCTCCTACCTTCGAATACAAGTCCGACAAGCTCAACTTCTTGATGCAATGGTGAAGAAAGTTAAGATTGGCTTGGCAAAGAGCATTCCCAAATAAAAGTGCTTCCGTGTTGATGACACAGATACCTTGTTCTTCGAGGATCGCCTTGTCATTCCGAAAGGGGATCTCAGGAAGGTTATCATGGAGGAAGCCCATAATTCCCTTCTCTCGATACATCCAGGAAGTTCCAAAATGTATCAGGATCTGAAGTAGACTTTCTGGTGGACTCGCATGAAGCGTGAAATTGCTCAGTTCGTGAATGAATGTGATGTTTGTCGCAGAGTGAAAGCAGATTATCAACGTCCAGCAGGTCTCTTGCATCCCTTGCCCATTCCCGAGTGGAATTTCGATCATGTTGAGATGGATTTCGTCACTGGGTTTCCGAAGTCCAAGAAAGGCAACGATGCCATCTTCGTCGTCATCGACAAGTTGAGCAAGGTCGCTCATTTCCTTCTAGTCAATGAGTCCATCTCGGCAGCTCAGCTTGCATATTTGTATACGTCAAGGATAGTCTCATTGCATGGTGCTCTGCTACGGCGACAGAAACCTTTTGTCATCTCTTGAGCTTGCATTGGTTTTTCCCTTGAAGAGGAAAGGGCGATGCAACACAGGAGCAGTAAGTATTTCCCTCAGTTTGAGAACCAAGGTATCAATCCAGTAGGAGAATCGCGTCAAGTCCAGAGTACGTGCACAAACACAAAAGAGCTTCTACCCAACACAATAAAGGGGTTGTCAATCCCTTCAAGATTGATTGCAAAGTGAGATCTGAAGGTAGAAAGTGCAACGAAGTAAAAGTGTAAGGCTGAAAATATGGTGTGAAGTAGACCCGGGGGCCATAATGTTCACTAGAGGCTTCTCTCAAAATAGCAAATATTACGGTGCGTAAACAAATTATTGTCGAGCAATTGATAGAACCGCGCAAATTCATGACGATATATAAGGCAATTGATCATACATATAGGCATCACGTCCGAGACAAGTAGACCGATACTTTCTGCATCTACTACTATTACTCCACACATCGACCGCTATCCAGCATGCATCTAGTGTATTGAGTTCATGACGAACAGAGTAACGCCTTAAGCAAGATGACATGATGTAGAGGTATAAACTCAAACCAATGATGAAAACCCCATCTTTTTACCCTTGATGGCAACAACATGATGCGTGCCTCGCTACCCCTTCTGTCACTTGGTGAGGTCACCACACGGTATGAACCCAAAACCACGCACTTCTCCCATTGCAAGAATCATAGATCAAGTTGGCCAAACAAAACCCACAACTCGAAGAGAATTACAAGGATATGAAATCATGCATATAAGAGATCTGAAGAAACTCATATAAGATTCATAGATAATATGATCATAAATCCACAATTCATCTGATCTCGACAAACACACCGCAAAAGAAGATTACATTGGATAGATCTCCATGAAGATCATGGAGAACTTTGTATTGAAGATCCAAGAGAGAGAACAAGCCATCTAGCTACTATACATGGACCCGTAGGTCTATGGTGAACTACTCACGCATCATCGGAGAGGTTATGGTGTTGATGAAGAAGCCCTCCGTATCCGAATCCCCCCTCCGGCAGGGCGCCAGAACGTGCCCCAGATGGGATCTTGCGGAGACAGAAGCTTGCGGCGTCAGAAAAGTACTTTCGATGATCTGCTGATTTTTTCTGGGATTTTAAGGAATATATGGGCGAAGGAGCTAGGGCAGAGGAGGCCTAGGGAGCCCACAAGCCTGGGAGGCGCGGGCCCCCTGGCCGCGCCATGAGGGCTTGTGGGGTCCCTGGTGACCCTCTGCCTTGGTTCTCAAGTCTCCCGATCGTCTTGTGTTTCGGAAAAAATCTTTTCAGAAGTTTTATTCCGTTTGGACTCCGTTCAAAATCCTCCTCTGAAAAGGGTCAAAAACACGAAAAAAATAGGAACTGCCACTTGGCACTGAGTTAATAAGTTAGTCCCAAAAAAGATATAAAAGGCATACAAAACATCCAAAGTTTGACAAGATAATAGCATGAAACCATCAAAACTTATAGATACGTTGGAGACGTATCAAGCATCCCCAAGCTTAACTCCTGCTCGTCCTCGAGCAGGGAAGTGATAAAGACTGAATTTTTGATGTGGAATGCTACCTAGCATAGTTGTCCTTTGTAACTTCTTTCATCTGACATGAATGTTTAGATCCGTAAGATTCAGAACAATAGTTTGCTATTGACATGAAAACAATAATACTTCAAGCAAACTAGCAAGGTAATCATGAACTTTCGAAATAACAAGGCCAAAGAAAGTTATACCTACAAAATCATATAGTCTGGCTATGCTCCATCGTCCCCACACAACTAATTTAAATCATGCACAACCCCGGTATTGGCCAAGTAATTGTTTTTGCACTCTTACTTTCTCAAGCCTTTTACAACTATCATGCAATACATGAGCGTGAGCCATGGATATAGCACTATAGGTGGAATAGAGTGTGGTGGTGGTTGTGAGACAAAAAGGAGGAGATGGTCACATTGACTCGGCGTATCAAAGGGCTATGGAGATGCCCATTAATAGATATCAATGTGATTGAGTAGGGATTGCCATACAAAGGATGCACTAGAGCTATAAGTATGTGAAAGTTCAAAAGGAGAACTAGTGGGTGTGCATCCAACTTGCTTGCTCACGAAGACCTAGGGCAATTTGAGGAGGCCCATCATTGGAATATACAAGCCAAGTTATATAATAAAGATACCCACTAGAATATGCTGGTGACGAAACGAGAGGCTCTCAATCATGAAGAACATGGTGCTATTATGAAGCACAAGTGTGGAAAAATATAGTAGCATTGTCCCTTCTCTCTTTTTCTCTCTTTTTTTTATTTGGGCTCTTTGGCCTCTTTTTTTTTCTCTTCTCTCTCTTTTTTTATTTGGGATCTTTGGCCTCTTTTTTTTATTTCCTCACATGGGACAATTCTCTAATAATGATGATCATCACACTTTTATTTACTCATAGCTCAAAGCTCAGAACGATGATGACTCTATAGAAAATGCCTCCGGCAGCGTACCGGGATGTGCAACGATCTAGCTTGGCGTATGACGTTGAAACATCGCGCTAGCTATCTTAAGATGATGCAAATGCAATATGAGAGTGACGGCACAAGTCATGAGACGGAACGGTGGAAGTTGCATGGCAATATATCTCGGAATGGCTATGAAAATGCCATAGTAGGTAGGTATGGTGGCTGTTTTGAGGAAGGCATATGGTGGGTTTGTGTACCGGTGAAAATTGCGCGACACTAGAGAGGCTAGCAATGGTGGAAGGTGAAAGTGCATCTATACCATGGACTCACATTAGTCATGAAGAACTCACATACTTGTTGCGGAAGTTTTTATTAGTAATCGAAACAAAGTGATAAACGCATACTCCTAGGGGAAGGGTTGGTAGGTGTTAACCATCGCGCGATCCCGACCGCAACACAAAGGATGACAATCAATAGATCAATTATGCTCTGACTTCCTAACATAGCGGTTCACCATACGTGCATGTTACGGGAATCACTAACCTCAACACAAGTATTTCTAGATTCACAACACCCTACTAACATAACTCTTAATATTACCAAATCCACGTCTCAAAACTAATTGAGAGGAATCAAAACTTCTCTTTCTATTCAATGCACATGAAGATGGAGGTTTTTGTATACTCTTTGGGTACCTATCACCTTTGGGACTACTTTCATAGCACAAGCCAACTACCAAGTTACTCATCGCCGTGCTCTAAAAGATATAAGTGAAGCACATAGAGCAAAATTATCTAGCTCAAAAGATATAAGTGAAGCACGATGAGCATTCTAGCAAAATCATGATGAGTGCATGTGTCTCTCAAAAGGTGTGCAGCAAGGATGATTGTGACACAACAAAAATAAAAGACTCCTACGATACAAGACGCTCCAACAAAACACATATCATGTGGTGAATAAAAATATAGCTCCAAGTAATGTTACCGATGGATTGAAGACGAAAGAGGGGATGCCTTCCCGGGGTATCCCCAAGCTTAGGCTTTTTTATGTCCTTGAATTTGGCTTTGGATGCCTTGGGCATCCCCAAGCTTGATCTCTTTCCACTCTTTATCTCTTTGTCCATGAGAATATGACCCAAAACATGAAAACTTCACAACACAAAACTTAAACAGAAACTCGTGATATCATTAGCACAAGAAAACAAACTACCACCTTTTTAGGTACTGTAGAAATCTTTATTTCTATTTATATTGGTGTTAGATTACTATATTCTCACTTTTCCATGGCTAGTACCCCCGATGCAATCCATAGTTTCATCAAAACAAGCAACCAACTCAACAAAAACAGAATCTGTCAAAACAGACCAGTCTGTAGCAATCTGTATACTTTGTATACTTCTCGTACCTCAACAATTCTGAAAACTTAGAAATGCTTGGGAAAAAGGCATATCAACCAGCTTCAAAAAGAATCAACTCAAAATCTCATTCTGAATAAAACTGAAAAATAATCTTGTGAGAGAAAAGTTTCTGTCTTTTTCGAGCAGGATCAAACAACCATCACCAAGACTAGTCATAAATGTTTTCCTTGGCTCAAACACAAAAAGAAACACAAAAGACACTATCATAACATAATTATGATGGTGTGGACGCAACAAAACAGAAATAAAAAAGTAAATTCATTCGGTTGCCTCCCAACAAGCGCTATTGTTTAACGCCCTTAGCTATGCATAAAGCGATAGAATCACGTATCATCGTCTTTGGTGCTCAAACCATAAGTAGCGTGACCACTCATCATCTTAAGGTCTTCATATTTCTTACTAGATAATTCACCACTATTTTTGGGAACAAAAACAGACTTGGTGACCTTATTATGGGCAAAATTTGGAGTATTCTGCACAGCGGCAAAAGCGGAACCCAAGTTGGTTATAACATCCTCTAGTTTGCCAATCCTAGCGGAATCATGACCTAGTTTTTCGTTAACTGTGGGTTCCTTCTCCTTTAGATTTTTCAAATCCATTTCCACCTTGGATCCATACTGAGTGATTTGGTTGTGGATCTTTTTATCCAAATTCTCAATAAGTTCGATCGTAGCAACTTTATTTTCAATGACGTCCAGCCTATGCATCACATGTTCCAGAGTTAAGGTAGTTCCATTAACCATGAGTGGGGGTGAGCCTACCAAATTTATTACAACTCCGTAAGAATCAACGGTATTGCTACCCAAGAAATTTCCGCCTACGATGGTGTCAAGAATATACCTATTCCAAGGAGAAATACCCACATAAAAACTGCGAAGCAGGACGGTAGTAGATTGCTTATGAGTAGATCTACTCTGAGCATTGTAAATCCTATACCAAGCGTCCTTTAAGTTTTCTTCCTCAATTTGTTTGAAATTGAGAACTTCGTTCTCGGGACTATCATTTGAAATGGTGGATCTAGCCATGAGGATAGGTAGACTATCCCACACAAACGAACAGAAAGCAAGCGAGAGAAAAGGGCGATCGAAAAAGGCAAACGAAAAAGGAAAATATTTTTTGTAACTTTTTTTTATTCAAAAGTGGGGGAGAGGAAAACGAGAGGCAAAAAAGGAAATGCAAGAGATGAGTTTGCGACACTTACTTGGATGAGTTCTTGACTTGATCCTCCCTCGCAACGGCGCCAGAAATCCTTCTGCTACGGCGACAGAAACCTTCTGTCGTCTCTTGAGCTTGCGTT
This sequence comes from Hordeum vulgare subsp. vulgare, assembly GCF_904849725.1. Lineage (NCBI taxonomy): Eukaryota > Viridiplantae > Streptophyta > Magnoliopsida > Poales > Poaceae > Hordeum > Hordeum vulgare. The sequence goes on from NC_058519.1 coordinate 288,895,534, forward strand.
GATTTTTCCCTTGAAGAGGAAAGGGCGATGCAGCACAGGAGCAGTAAGTATTTCCCTTAGTTTGAGAACCAAGGTATCAATCCAGTAGGAGAATCGCGTCAAGTCCGCAGTACCTGCACAAACACAAAAGAGCTTGCACCCAACACTATAAAGGGGTTGTCAATCCCTTCAAGATTGATTGCAAAGTGAGATCTGTAGGCAGAAAGTGCAACGAAGTAAAAGTGTAAGGCTGAAAATATGGTGTGAAGTAGACCCGGGGGCCATAGTGTTCACTAGAGGCTTCTCTCAAAATAGCAAATATTACGGTGGGTGAACAAATTACTGTCGAGCAATGGATAGAACCACGCAAAGTCATGACGATATCTAAGGCAATGATCATACATACATGCATCTACTACTATTACTCCACACATCGACCGCTATCCAGCATGCATCTAGTGTACTGAGTTCATGACGAACAAAATAACGCCTTAAGCAAGATGACATGATGTAGAGGGATAAACTCAAACCAGTGATGAAAAACCCATCTTTTTACCCTCGATGGCAACAACACGATGCGTGCCTCCCTACCCCTTCTGTCACTGGGTGAGGTCACCGCACGGTATGAACCCAAAACCAAGCACTTCTCCCATGGCAAGAATCATAGATCAAGTTGGCCAAACAAAACCCACAACTCGAAGAGAATTACAAGGATATGAAATCATGCATATAAGAGATCTGAAGAAACTCAAATAAGATTCATAGATAATCTGATCATAAATCCACAATTCATCGGATCTCGACAAACACAACGCAAAAGAAGATTACATCGGATAGATCTCCATGAAGATCATGGAGAACTTTGTATTGAAGATCCAAGAGAGAGAAGAAGCCATCTAGCTACTAGCTATGGACACGTAGGTCTATGGTGAACTACTCACGCATCATCGGAGAGGTCATGGTGTTGATGAAGAAGCCCTCCGTATCCGAATCACCCCTCCGGCAGGGCACCAGAACGTGCCCCAGATGGGATCTTGCGGAGACAGAAGTTTGCGGCGGCGGAAAAGTACTTTCGATGATCTCCTAATTTTTTCTGGGATTTTAGGGAATATATAGGCGAAGGAGCTAGGGCAGAGGAGGCCCACGGAGCCCACAAGCCTGGGAGGCACGGCCCCCCTGGTCGTGCCATCAGGGCTTGTGGGGTCCCTGGTGACCCTCTGCCTTGGTTCTCGAGTCTCCCGGTCATTTTCTGTTTCGGAAAAAAATCTTTTCGAAAGTTTTATTTCGTTTGGACTCCGTTCAAAATCCTCCTGTGAAAAGGGTCAAAAACACGGAAAAAACAGGAACTGACACTTGGCACTGAGTTAATAAGTTAGTCCCAAAAAGATATAAAAGGCATACAAAACATCGAAAGTTTGACAAGATAATAGCATGAAACCATAAAAAATTATAGATACGTTGGAGACGTATCATGTTCCAATGCTGATATCTTCGGATCGCGGAAGCATCTTTACTTCCAAGTTCTGGGATTCTTTTCAGTCTGTGATGGGTACTAAGATTCGATTCAATACAACTTCCCATCCTCAGACTAGTGGGCAAGCTGAGAGAGTCAATCAGTTCCTCGAGGTTATGCTAAGAGCCTGTGTGATTTCGTTTGGCATGAAGTGGGAAGACTGCCTACCTTTTGCTCTGTTCTCATACAACAAAAGCTAACAGGCAAGCTGAGGCAAGGCTCCATTCGAGATTCTTTATGGCAGGAAATGCAGTACCCCGCTCAATTGGTCAGAGACTGGTGATCGTCAGATTCTTGGGAATGACATGATTGCTGAAGCAGAAGAAATGTGCCGTGTAATTCGGGATAATCTCAAAGCAGCGTAGTCCCGTCAGAAAAGTTACTATGATAGCAAGCATCATGACATGACTTTTTAGCTCGATGATTTCGTGTATCTCAAAGTGTCTCCCATGAAGGGCACTCAGCGCTTCGATATCAAAGGGAAGCTTGCTCCTCGTTTTGTTAGTCCTTTCAGAATTGTTGGCAAGAGAGGCGATCTTGCATATCAGTTAGAGCTCCCTTCCAACTTCTCAAATGTTCATGACGTGTTTCATGTCTCTCAGCTCCGGAGATGCTTCAAGACTCCCAAGCGCACAGTTGATATCTAGGATATCAACCTCCAGCCCGACCTATCCTACCATGAGCATCCAGTTGTAGTTCTTGAAGTGGCTGAGCGCAAGACCCGCAATAAGTCAATCAAGTTCCACAAAGTGCAATGCTCACATCACTCAGACAAAGAAGCCACTTGGGAGCGAGAGGATCACCTCCATTCCGAATTTCCAGAGTTCTTCCAGTCCTAGATCTCGGGTCGAGATCTTCTTGTAGTGTGGGAGAGTTGTAACAGCCCAGATGCTTTCTTTCCTCTTTTGTAAGCCTTTCCAATTGTGGCAACCTTGCTGAACCTATGTTATGGAGGTGGTTATCATTTCATGTGCATCTCATGCATCATGCATATCTTTCATCTTCGTTGTGCTAGTCTTGTTCTTGACTACCTTCGTGATGTGATTGCATGTGGCTTGTGTTGTTGTTGTGAAGTGTGGTGTGGGTGCAACAAGGGCCTTTATATTTTGAGGCAGAATTAAGTTTATGTTTTGGGGCATTAAAAAGTTCATCTTATTTGGAAATATTGTTAAATATTTGTGGGTGACAACCCTCACTTAATTGGAGTTATTTTCCTTCTTGTTTTAATTTAAAATAGGGACAGATTTAACGAAGCGAGTAATTTTACTTTGCTCTAAAATGTCTCAACAATTTTTATAAATAGGAGAAGCATTTTAGAAGATTATTTGTATTTTCAGTTTTATTCCTTTTTATTTCTTCCTCGGAGGCTTTATTCCAAACTGATTGTTTTATTTTTGAAAAGAAAACCAGAGTGTGTATTTTTAAACGGGTGTGAGGGAGCAGAATGGGCCTTGGCCCATTGCCTTCTCTCTTGCGCTAGAGCCCATTCCCCTTTCCTTCTTCCTCCTCATGTCGTGTTCCCCTTATTGCTTTCCGTTAGAGAGCTGTGAGAGAGAGGCCGCGTGGCCGTGGCACGGACGCTGACGCCGTCAAGCCGTCCCATCCATGCCTATTTAGAGCCCCCTCGGCGTGCGTGCTCTAGGGTTCCCTCTCCCCTCCGCCAGCCTCTCTTCCTCCTTATTTCCCCCTCCGCAGGTACGGTTTCAGAGAGAGAGAGGTTCAGTCAGTGCCGACGTCGCCTCGACGCCGTCCCTCCTCGTCGCCGGTGCTTCTCCATCAAGCCAAAGCGCGCAGGAAGGATGTTGTATCCTCCCTCGATCCGTTCCCTTGTTGCTTTCCGTCATAGAGCTGTGTGAGAGAGAGGCCGCGTGGCCGTGGCACGGACGCCGACGCCGTCAAGCCGTCCTATCCGCGCCTATTTAGAGCCCCCCTCGGCGTGCGTGTTCTAGGGTTCCCTCTCCCCGCCGCCAGCCTCTCTTCCTCCTTCTTTCCCCCTCTACAGGTAAGGTTTCTCAGAGAGATTCAGAGAGAGAGGTTCAGTCGGTGTCGTCGTCGCCTCGCCGCTGTACCTCCTCGTCGCTGGTACTTCTCCGTCAAGCCCAAGCGCGCAGGGAGGATGCTGGATCCTCCCTCGATCCGTTCCCGTTGTTAGGGGAGTGGATCCTCTCCTGTACCGCCCTCTCCTCGTCGTCCTTGTCAGGAGATGGAAGAAATAGGGACATCACCGTCGCCCCGCCTCTTCTTCCTTCTAATCGGCGTCGAGCGCCTCTGAGTACCTAGGGTGAGCGCCATCTCCTGCCGCTTCCATCCCCCGCGCGTAGTTCCCTTCCCTTTGTGAGCGGCGGTCGTCGGATCGAGCGCCGCCTGGCCGGTGCAGTGGATCCGTCGAGCCGCCGTTGCGGGCTCCCTCCCATGGAGTTAGGCACGGGAATGGAATCCCCAAGATCCCCGTAACCCCCGCTGGTGGTCGCCTGCCGCCGTTGTGGTCGCGTCGCTCGCTGACGTCGAGGTTTTCTTCTGTGTACTTCCTGCTAGAGGTAGGAGAAGACCCGACATCATTTGTTTTTGAGGAGCAGAAACCCCCTTTGGTTCAGAACACCCCACCTAGCGCAGTGGCAACCGACCCATCCGCGCCTCTGCATTTCCATGCACCCCCTTTTTATTTCCTCTGTTTTCCCTTCGTCAGCTAGATTGAGTTGCACTGTAACCTTATCTACATTTGTTTCCCCTGTTAAAACACCAGTCAACTTCTTGCTCAGTGGTAGTTGTTGGTGTGTGTTAGCAGGAGGGTGTGGGTTCGAAATCCCAGTGGCACCTTTTTTTTCTCCTTGTGCATGTGAGTGTAGTGAAGTGTGTATGACAGTGGGCCACTGCCAGGATCCACATGTCACCCTGTGAGGTCTAGTGCCAGGTGAACCCCCTCACTATGTATTTTTCCCTATGATTGTTTTGTTGTTTGTGGAGGTAGTAAGATTTTTCCCTAAGTGTTGAACTTAGGATTTCATGCCGTGTTTAGAGCTTTGTATTAAGTGGAGCATTGGTCTTTTGATGCTGATTCCTTGGTAGATGGTGGTGGGTGAACCCCTCTACAACTTGGGACAGATATTTTGCTCATAGGTTTTTTGCATGTTATTATTACACCTTGTCAAAGTGGGCACTTGGCTGAATATGACAGTTTTGTGAAAAACTGTGAATTTCACTAAGAATGGGAATCTGGGTTTATTTTCTTGCCATGTGTTGTTGTTCATATTTGTTCCTCCGCTGAGAATCAGCCCAAGCAACAAACTAATGTTTGTTTGCTGTTATGTTTGTCTAGATCTTTGTCAAATTTCATGCCCAAATACCTCTTGTCGCTATCATTTTGGAGGCTGCCAAAATGCTTCAGAGCATAAGCAGTAGGTGAAAATCTGTAATTTTCACCAAGTCCCAATCTGTGATATTTTGTCCAAGTTAGAGGCTGTATATCTGCTGATGTGTGATTCCTTTGCCTTAGCTACTTGTTGGAGGTTGTAATGCAGTTGGATGGCTTCAGTTTAATGTCTTGTTTGAATTATTTAGAGGGCTCTAGCGGCTATAGATATTGTAGTCAAAGTGCTATCTTGCTGTTGAAAACAGGTTCTGCGTCAAACTAGTTTTCGAGCTTGTGTGAGCTATGGGTGATGGTTTTTTGTTTTCTCAAACACCATCCCACTTGGATTCTGGTGCTTCCTCATTTGGCAACCTGGTTACACCAGTGAGTGTCCATATAATTGTGTTTGTGGCTGTTTTGAACTCCTAGACCTTTGTAACTTGTTTTGTAGTTTCCGGTTGACCCGAGACTCTGTTCACGATGTTCTTTATAGGTTTTTGTATCGTTTTCTCATGATGCATATGCTTATGCCATGTTCATGCATGTCAACATAACTTAACATGAGGTTCTGTCCAGAATAATAAACAACTCCTCTAATGCATATGAACGTGACTAGAATAGTGATGCATGCCCTCTTAATCAGACATGCATCATATTTGTTGTTACATTATGTTTTGCTGGTGTTCATTTGCTGTTATCTTATCTTTGGGTAGCATCGGGAACGGAGAGCGAGTTCGTGGATTCCGGAGAGTATGTGCAGGAAGAACAAGAGCAGTTCTAGTCTGAAGAAATCACACGCAAGATGACCGTGACCTTGACATCGTTTCTAGCTCTGTTATGCTTAGTGTTACGTTTCCTTCATTACATGCCTGCTGCCTACCACATGATATATAAGCCATCCGTCTTTGCCATGAAACCTCAAACACTTCCCTTCCTAGCAAATATTGTTTGGCTAAGTAGGCTTGCTCAACCTCTAATTGATATCGTTGCTAGTTGCAGGTGCCAGCTGCCCATGTGATAACATGGCAATTTGATATCATTGTATTTACCTGCTATTTAATTAATGCACCTATATACTTGGTAAATAATGGGAGGCCTAGCCTTTTGCTGGATGATTTGTTCCATTGTTGCCACCTTAGTTTCGGCTACCATGTTTTATTCCATAACTGAGCGCTCCTAACATGTTAGGGGTTGTTATGGGGATCCCCTTAATAAATCGAATAGTGTTAAGGCTTGTCTGATAGGCACCAACTTTGGTTTTAATCTGTTAATAAATTAATAATTAAATGCATAGGGAATATCTACCCCGAGGAATCTAATCAACCCCGTGCCAGTGGTCCTCATGAGTGTTGGTCCAAACAAGAGTCATGTGCGGGGCCAACCCGGGGCAACTCAGGAGATTTCTATCAGGCCACTGTACGATGCGCTCATCCGATCGTGTCCTGAGAATGAGATACGCAGCTCCTATCGGGTTCGTCGACACGTCGTGAGGTCTTGCCAGATTTGTCTTACCTTAGCGGTATATCTTGCGCATTGGGATTCCGGTGAAACTTTGGGTCTCCTCAAAGTTGAGGTTTTCCTCCAAGGAATCCGACGAGATCACGAGTTTCGTGATAGAGGATTGCTATGCGGTTGTGGTAATTTGTGATGGACTAGTTGGAGCACCCCTGCAGGGTTTAATCTTTCGGAAAGCCGTGCCCGCGGTTATGTGGCAAATATGGATATTTTGTTAACATTCGGTACTAGACAACTTAAAGTAATTCTAATAAAACTGCCAACTAAGTGCGTAACCGTGACTGTCTCCTTCAGAGCTCCTTCTCCGATCGAGAACACGGTGGGATTATGGTTGACGTAAGTAGGTGTTCAGGATCACTTAGTGACCAATCTAGTCTTCGACCAACTTGCGTAGACCACCATATGTTTACTCTGATCATCGTAAGGTAGCCACCATATATGCTTAGGTTGCTGCAAACACATACACTTAACATTCCTCACCCATTAACTCGGTTAGATTCGATACCAAGGTCATTTGATTCCTGAGTCCTCGTGGCTCACGGTTTACTACAAACACCCACAGGTACAGGTACGCTTGGTGTAGGAGATTCTGATGATAGCCAGTTGAAGTGGGAGTTCGATGAGGACATCGGTAGGCTGTACGTGACTTATCTAGAGGACTAGAGGCCGTGGTCATGATTGTGGGGCCAACATGCGGGATATCGTAGCTTTATCTGTTTTCATCTTGTCCGTAGCTGGACCATACCATGTTCTGAATAAGAGTGTCTGTATGACTATATGCCTATGTTCTTATTAGATGGCAAGTGTATGCCCTACTTGTCACTCTTTCAGTTATGTAATGTTATGATTATCTCGCTTGCGAAACGTGTAGATGCGCCCCTTTCCCTTTTGAGGCCTCGCCCCCAAATAAGGAAACTGCCGCATCTTAGTCGTTACAATTGTCTTGGTAGCATTACTCGACTTGTTGTTGACAGCATAGAATACTTCAGGTTGGTTGTCATAGTACATCTTCAGTGGTTTTTGAATACAATCTACCACTTTCAAGTCGGGTATAAATTTCTTTAACCGTATCACCTTCTCGAGCTTCAAAACATGCTATAAACCCTTCTTGCATCGTGGACGATGCAACTATGGACTGTTTGAATCTTTTCCACGAAATAGCCCCTTTAGCAAGAGTGAACACGTATCCTGGCGTGGATTTTCTACCATCTCTGTCCCCGTAAAATCTGCGTCTGAATACCCTTTTATCTCTAGGTAATCTGATCTTCTGTATGTTAGCATGATGTCCTTTGTTCCTTGCGCATAACACAATTCTTTCTTTACCATCTTCCAATGCTCTAGGTCTGGATTCTCTTGATATCTACCGAGCACCTCGGTGATAAAAGCTAAGTCAGGGCGACTGCACACTTGTGCATACTGTAAACTTCCAACAGCCAAAGCATATGGCACTACTTTCATTTGATTGAGCTCGTACTGGTTCTTGGGACATTACAATTTCCCAAAACTACCGCCCTTGACTATAGGAGCAGGTGTGGCCTTACTCGCATGCATATTATACTTTTTGAGAACCTTCTCTAAATATGCTTTCCGCGATAGTCCTAAGACTCCATTTTTCTTATCTCGGTGAATTTCAATGCCCAAAACATACGAAGCATCACCAAGATATTTCATATCAAAGTTTGAGGATAAAAACTTTTTTGTTTCTTGTAGTAGACCAACACCATTGCTAGCAAGCAAGATATCATCCACATACAAGATTAAAAAAATGTATTTCCCATCTTTGAACTTTGCATAAACACATGAATCCTCAATATTTTCTTTAAATCCAAAACTTTTAATTATATCATTAAATTTTAGATACCACTCTCTAGAGGCTTGCCTTAGTCCATAAATGGATTTCTTCACGCGGCATCCCATATCTTCCTTGCGTTCCATGATAAAACCCTTGGGTTGTCTCATGTAGACATTTTCTTCTAAATCCCCGTTTAGAAATGTCGTCTTTACATCCATTTGATGTGACTCTAAATCAAAATGTGCAACTAATGCCATTATGATCCAGAAGGAATCCTTACATGAGACTGGGGAAAAAGGGTCATTGTAGTCTACCCCTTCTCTTTGTGTAAATCCTTTTGCCACAAGTCGTGCTTTATATTTTCTATATTCCCATTAGAGTCATACTTAGTTTTGTAGACCCAATTACAACCTACTATTTTAGCGCCTTTAGTAATAATTTCTAAGTCCCAAATATCATTGGAACTCATCGAGTTCATCTCGTCTTTCATTGCCTCCAGCCACTTCGATGACTGAGTGCTTCTCATAGCTTCTTCATATGAAGCGGGATCACCTTCCGTATGAACAAGTTCTCTGTTATAAACTTTATAATCAGTATAACTGATCTTCTTGTTGTGTTAGACCTTCTAAGTGCCTCATTCTCTGGCACCTGTTGTGCCTCAACTCCTGGCATGCATTCTAAAAATGGCTCATGCATCTCCCTTCCATGCTCAACAACAGGTTCAGTCGGATCTTGAAGGACAGGTTTCGGGTCTTCTCCGATAGTTGTCATGGTTGGATTCACAACAGGTAGTGAGAAAAATGGCTCTTGAATCATCGGATTAGGTGCATGCACCCTCTTGTTCTCAAGATTAATTTTCCGAGCTACCATGCTCGCCCTCATCATTTCGTCCTCTAAGAAGACTACATGTCTTGATTGTACAAACTTTATGTATCTTTCTGGACAGTAGAAACGAAACCCCTTTGATCTATCAGGATAGCCAATGAAGTGGCAACTTACTATTTTGGGATCTAACTTTGCAACGTCTGGATTAAACATTTCGGCCTCAGCTGGGCACCCCCACACCCTGAAGTGTTGCAGGAATGGCACTTTTTTCAGTCCATAGCTCGTACGGTGTTTTGGGCACCGACTTGGTTGGTACTCTATTGAGAATGTGAATGGCGGTTTTAAGCGCCTCCATCCATAAGCCCAATGGCAAGTTGGAGTAACTCATTGATACGTCTCCAACGTATCTATAATTTTTGATGGTTTCATGCTATTATCTTGTCAAACTTTGGATGTTTTCATGCCTTTTATATATTTTTGGGGACTAACTTATTAACTTAGTGCCAAGTGCTAATTCTTGTTTTTCCATGTTCTTGACCCCTTTCAGAGGAGATTTTGAAAGGGAGTCCAAACGGAACAAAATCCCCGAAAAGATTTTTTCCGTAACGAAAGAAGATCGGGAAGCTTGAGAGCCAAGGCAGGGGAGCCTCAGGGGACCCACAAGCCCGCAACCCGCAGCCAGGGGTTAGGCCGCGGCCCACAGGCTTGTGGGCCCGTGGGCGCCCTCTGCCTTAGGGGTTGCGCCTATATATTCCCTAAAAATCCCAAAAAAATCGTGAGATCATCGAAATCACTTTTCCACCGCCGCAAGCTTCTGTCTCCGCAAGATCCAATGTGGGGCACGTTCTGGTGCCCTGCCGGAGGGGGGATTCAGACACGGAGGGCTTCTTCATCAACACCATGACCTCTCCGATGATGCGTGAGTAGTTCACCATAGACCTACGGGTCCATAGTTAGTATCTAGATGGCTTCTTCTCTCTCTTGGATCTTCAATACAAAAGTTCTCCATGATCTTCATGGAGATCTATCCGATGTAATCTTCTTTTGCGGTGTGTTTGTCGAGATCCGATGAATTGTGGATTTGTGATCAGATTATCTATGAATCTTATTTGAGTTTCTTCTGATCTCTCTTATGCATGATTTCATATCCTTGTAATTCTCTTCGAGTTGTGGGTTTTGTTTGGCCAACTAGATCTATGATTCTTGCAATGGGAGAAGTGCTTGGTTTTGGGTTCATACCGTGCTGTGTCCTCACCTACTGACAGAAGGGGTAGCGAGGCACACATCGTGTTGTTGCCATCAAGGGTAAAAATATGGGGTTTTCATCATTGGTTTGAGATTATCCCTCTACATCATGTCATCTTTCTTAAAGCGTTACTCTTTCGTCATGAACTCAATACACTAGATGCATGCTGGATAGCGGTTGATGTGTGGAGTAATAGTAGTAGATGCAGAAAGTATCGGTCTACTTGTCTCGGACGTGATGCCTATATGTATGATCATTGCCTTAGATATCGTCATGACTTTGCGCGGTTCTATCAATTGCTCGACAGTAATTTGTTTACCCACCGTGATATTTGCTATTTTGAGAGAAGCCTCTAGTGAACACTATGGCCTCCGGGTCTACTCCACACCATATTTTCAGCCTTACACTTTTTACTTCGTTGTACTTTCCGCCTTCAGATCTCACTTTGCAAACAATCTTGAAGGGATTGACAACCCCTTTGAAGCGTTGGGTGCAAGCTCTTCTGTGTTTGTGCAGGTACTCTGGACTTGACGAGACCCTCCTTCTGGATCGATACCTTGGTTCTCAAACTGAGGGAAATACTTACTGCTCTTGTGCTGCATCACCCTTTCCTCTTCAAGGGAAAAACCAACGCAAGCCCAATCTCCGTCAACGTGTCAATTTCTGGCGCTGTTGTTTGAGAATTAGCAGAAGGATTTCTGGCGCCGTTGCCGGGGAGGAAGATCAAGTCAAGAACTCATCCAAGTAGGTGTTGCAAACTCATCTCTTGCATTTACTTTGTTTGCCAGTTGCCTCTCGTTTTCCTCTCCCCCACTTCACCAATTTTCCTTTTTCGTTCGCCTTTTTTGTTTGCCTTTTTCGTTCGCCTTTTCGTCCGCCCTTCTTCTCGCTTGTTTTCTGTTCGTCTGTGTGGGATAGTCTACATGTCCTCATGGCTAGATCCACCACTTCAAACGATACTCCCGAGAGCGAAGTTCTCAATTTCAAACAAATTGAGGAAGAAAACTTAAAGGACGCATGGTATAGGATTTGCAATGCTCAGAGTAGATCTACTCATAAGCAATCCACTACCGTCCTGTTTCGCAGTTTTTATGTGGGTGTTTCCCCTTGGAATAGGTATATTCTTGACACCATCGTAGGTGGAAATTTCTTGGGTAGCCATGCCGTTGATTCTTACGGCGCTGTAATATATTTTGTAGGCTCACCCCCACTCATGGTTAATGGAACTACCTTAACTCTGGAACATGTGATGCGTAGGCTGGACGTCATTGAGAATAAAGTTGCTAGAATAGAACTCATTGAGAATTTGGATAAAAAGATCCACAATCAAATCACTCAGTACGGATCCAAGGTGGGAATGGTTTTTAAAAATTTAAAGGAGAAGGAACCCACAGTTAACGAAAAGCTAGGTCATGATTCCGCTAGGATTGGCAAACTAGAGGATGTTATAACCAACTTGGGTTCCGCTTTTGCCGCTGTGCAGAATACTCCAAACGTTGCACACAATAAGGTCACCAAGTCTATTTTTGTTCCCAAAAATAGTGGTGAATCATCTAGCAAGAAAGATGAAAACCTTAAGATGATAAGTGATCACTCCACTTATGGTTTGAGCGCCAAAGACGACGATACGTGATTATATCGCTTTTATGCCTAGCTAAGGGCGTTAAACAATAGCGCTTGTTGGGAGGCAACCCAATGAATTTATATTTTTTTTTCTGTTTTGTTGCATCCACACCATCACAATTCAGTTGTGGTTGTGTTTTTTGTGTTTCTTTTTGTGTTTGAGCCAAGCAAAACCTTTATGACTAGTCTTGGTAATGGTTGTTTGATCCTGCTGGAAAAAGACAGAAACATTTCGCTCACGAGATGATTTTTCATTTTTATTCAGAAAGAGATTTTGAGTTGATTATTTTTGCTGCTGGTTTATATGCTTTTTTACCAAGCCGTCGTAATTTTTCAGAATTTTTGAGGTACCATAAGTATACTAAGTATACAGATTGCTACAGACTGGTCTGTTTTTGACAGATTCTGTTTTTTGTTGAGTTGGGTGCTTGTTTTGATGAAACTATGGTTAGTATCGGGGGTACTAGCCATGGAAAAGTGAGAATATAGTATCCCAACATTAATATAGATAGAATTCAAGTTTGCTACAGTATCAAAAAGAAGTGGTAGTTTTTTTTCTTATACTAATGTTATCGCGAGTTTCTGTTTAAGTTTTGTGTTGTGAAGTTTTCAAGTTTTGGGTGATGTTCTCATGGACGATGAGATAAGGAGTGGAAAGAGCTCAAGCTTGGGGATGCCGAAGGCATCCCAAGCCAAATTCAAGGAAACCAAAAAGCCTAAGCTTGGGGATGCCCCGGGAAGGCATCCCCTCTTTCGTCTTCAATCCATCGGTAACATTACTTGGAGCTATATTTTTATTCACCACATGATATGTGTTTTGCTTAGAGCGTCTTGTATCTTAGGAGTCTTTTATTTTTGTTGTGTCACAATCATCCTTGCTGCACACCTTTTTGAGAGATAGAGACATGCACTCATCGTGATTTTGCTAGAATGCTCATAGTGATTCACTTATATCTTTTGAGCTAGACACTTTTGCTCTATGTGCTTCATTTATATCTTTTAGAGCACGGCGGTGCGTGACTTGGTAGTTGGCTTATGCTATGAAAGTACTCCCAAATGTGATAGGTACCCAAAGAGGATACAAAAACCTCCGTCTTCATGTGCATTGAGTAGAAAGAGAAGTCTTGATTCCTCTCAAATAGTTTTGAGATGTGGATTTGGTAATATTAAGAGCTATGTTAGTAGGGTGTTGTGAATCTAGAAATACTTGTGTTGAAGTTAGTGATTCCCGTAGCATGCACGTATGGTGAACCGCTATGTTAGGAAGTCGGAGCATAATTGATCTATTGATTGTCATCCTTTGTGTTGAGGTCGGGATCGCGCGATGGTTTACACCTACCAACCCTTCCCCTCGGAGTATGCGTTTAGCACTTTGTTTCGTTTACTAATAAAAACTTTCGCAACAAGTATGTGAGTTCTTCATGACTAATGTGAGTCCATGGTATAGATGCACTTTCACCTTCCACCATTGCTAGCCTCTCTAGTGCCGCGCAATTCTCGCCGGTACACAAACCCACCATATGCCTTCCTCAAAACAGCCACCATACCTACCTACTATGGCATTTTCATAGCCATTCCGAGAAATATTGCCATGCAACTCCCACCGTTCCGTCTCATGACTTGTGCCGACACTCTCATATTGCCATTGCATGATCGTAAGATAGCTAGCGAGATGTTTTCAACATCATACGCCATGCTAGATCATTGCACATCCCGGTACATTGCTGGAGGCATTTCCTTTAGAGTCATCATCATTTTGAGCTGTGAGTAAATAAAAGTGTGATGATTATCATTATTAGAGCATTGTCCCATGTGAGGAAATAAAAAAAGAGGCCAAAGAGCCCAAAAACAAAAAAAAGGAGAAAAGAAAAGAAAAGAAAAAAAAGAGGCCTAAGAGCCCAAATGAAAAAGAGAGAAAAAGAGAGAAGGGACAATGCTACTATCTTTTTCCACACTTGTGCTTCATAATAGCACCATGTTCTTCATGATTGAGAGCTTCTTGCTTTATCACTACCATATGCTAGTGGGAATCTTCATTATATAACTTGGCTTGCATATTTCAATGATGGGCTTCCTCAAAATTGCCCTAGGTCTTCGTGAGCAAGCAAGTTGGATGCACACCCACTAGTTTTCCTTTTGAGCTTTCACATACTTATAGCTCTAGTGCATATCTTGTATGGCAATCCCTACTCATACACATTGATATCTATTAATGGGCATCTCCATAGCCTTTTGATACGCCTAGTCAATGTGACCATCTCCTCCTTTTTGTCTCACAACCACCACACTCTATTCCACTTATAGTGCTACATCCATGGCTCGCGCTCATGTATTGCGTGATAGTTATAAAAAGTTTGAGAATGTAAGAGTGGGAAAACAATTACTTGGCCAATACCGGGGTTGTCCATGATTTACACTAGTTGTGTGAGGATGATGGAGCATAGCCAGACTATATGATTTTGTAGGGATAACTTTCCTTCGCCTTGTTATTTTGAAAGTTCATGATTACCTTGCTAGTTTGCTTGAAGTATTATAGTTTTCATGTCAATATCAAACTATTGTTTTGAATCTTGCGGATCTGAACATTCATGTCACATGAAAGAAGTTGCAAAGGACAACTATGCTAGGTAGCATTCCACATCAAAAATTCATTCTTTATCACTTCCCTATTCGGGGACGAGTAGGAGTTAAGCTTGGGGATGCTTGATACGTCTCCAATGTATCTATAATTTTTGATGGTTTCATGCTATTATCTTGTCAAACTTTGGATATTCTGCATGACTTTTATATATTTTTTGGGGACTAACTTATTAACTCAGTGTCAAGTGCCAGTTCCTGTTTTTTTCCATGTTTTTGACCCCTTTCAGAGGAGATTTTGAAATAGAGTCCAAACGGAAGAAATTCCCTAAAAGATTTTTTACGTAACGAAAGAAGATCGAGAAGCTTGAGAGCGAAGGCAGGGGAGCCTCAGGGGGCCCACAAGCCCCCACCCCACGGCACACAGGCTTGTCTCCCCCTGGGCGCCCTCTGCCCTAGGGGTTTTGCCTATATATTACCTAAAAATCCCAAAAAAATCAGGAGATCATCGAAATCACTTTTCCGCTGCCGCAAGCTTCTGTCTCCGCAAGATCCCATCTGGGGCACGTTCTGGTGCCCTGCCGGAGGGGGGATTCGGACACGGAGGGCTTCTTCATCAACACCATGACCTCTCCGATGATGCATGAGTAGTTCACCATAGACCTACGGGCCCATAGATAGTATCTAGATGGCTTCTTCTCTCTCATGGATCTTCAATACAAAGTTCTCCATGATCTTCATGGAGATCTATCCGATGTAATCTTCTTTTGCGGTATGTTTGTCGAGATCCGATGAATTGTTGATTTATGATCAGATTATCTATGAATCTTATTTGAGTTTCTTCTGATCTCTCTTATGCATGATTTCATATCCTTGTAATTCTCTTCGAGTTGTGGGTTTTGTTTGGCCAACTAGATCTATGATTATAGCAATGGGAGAAGTGCTTGATTTTGGGTTCATACCGTGCGGTGACCTCACCCAGTGACAGAAGGGGTAGCGAGGCACGCATCATGTTGTTGCCATCAAGGGTAAAAAGATGGGGTTTTCATCATTGGTTTGAGATTATCCCTCTACATCATGTCATCTTGCTTAAAGTGTTACTCTGTTCGTCATGAACTCAATACACTAGATGCATGAAGGATAGCGGTCGATTTGTGGAGTAATAGTAGTAGATGCAGAAAGTATCGGTCTACTTGTCTCGGACGTGATGCCTATATGTATGACCATTGCCTTAGATATCGACATGACTTTGTGCGGTTCTATCAATTGCTCGACAGTAATTTGTTTACCCACCGTGATATTTGCTATTTTGAGAGAAGCCTCTAGTGAACACTATGGCCCCCGGGTCTACTCCACACCATATTTTCACCTTTACACTTTTTACTTCGTTGCACTTTCCGCCTTCAAATCTCACTTTGCAAACAATCTTGAAGGGATTGACAACCCCTTTGAAGCGTTGGGTGCAAGCTCTTTTGTGTTTGCGCACGTACTCTGGACTTGACGAGATCCTCCTTCTGGATCTATACCTTGGTTCTCAAACTGAGGGCAATACTTACTGCTCCTGTGCTGCATCACCCTTTCCTCTTCAAGGGAAAAACCAACGCAAGATCAGTCTCCATCAACGTGTCAATTTCTGGCGCTGTTGTTTGAGAAGTAGCACTCAACAGGCTGCGTACCATATCCATAAGTGCACGCTTACGCCTTTCAGCTACTCCATTTTGCTGAAGCTCGCCCGGCTACTATGCCAGTCTCCTGCAAGAACTTTGCAAAAGGTCTAGGTACTTGGCCATATGGAGTGTGCCGACCGTAGTACTCCCCCCACGGTTAGATCTCACTATCTTTATTCTTTTGTCTAGCTGATTTTCAACTTCAGCTTTGAATATTTTAAATTTATCCAATGCTTCATTTCTCTCCTTGGTTGGATAAATATAAGAAAATTGGGAGTAGTCATATGTGAATGTTATGAACGAGTCATAGACATCCACACTTTACACACGAAATGGTCCACAAATGTCAGTGTGAATTATTTCTAGTGTTCCTGTGCTTCGGTTTGCACCCTTTTTGATTTATTTTACATACTTTCCTTTAACGCAATCAATGCATTGTTCTAAATCTAAGAACTCTAGTGATGGAAGAATCTCACTTTTAATTAGTCTTTCTATTCTCCCCTTCGAAATATGGCCGAAGCGACAGTGCCATAATTTCGACGAGTTGTGAGTTCTCTTTCTTTTCTTTTGTTCTTTGTTCGACGAGGAAACTTGCTCATTCACATTTCACACATAATGCACTTTTTCACGAAGTGATAATAAATAAAGCTCATTGTGAAGTAAAGCATCACCCGCATACGCATTATTAAACCATATTGCACACTTGCCATGTCCAAAATAACATTCATAATGGTCTTTATCCAAACATGAAACACTAATTATAATTCTGTGACATGAAGGGACATATAAAACGTCTGTAAGCAAAATATTGAATACGTCATCTAACTCCAAGGAGATGTCGCCGACACCTTCAACTTCTGCTTGGACACCATTTGCGACTTCAATGCTTCTTTCGCTTATTTGCGTTGTCCTCATCGAATGGAATCCGTGTAATGAATTTTCAACATGAACAATTGCACCTGAGTCAATCCACCAAGTAGATTTCAAAAACTATGAATACATGGATTCATTTACAAAGGAAACAATGTTGTTACCTCTCTTTGCCATTATGGACTTTAACCAATCGGGGCAATCTTTCTTGTAATGAGACAAGAATCTTTGTCCACTAGAAAAGACTTCTGCTAATGGTGATAGTGCATGGAATATTTTCCATGTGGCTTTGAAGGGGAACCATTGCTATTGTGATTGAAGTTCCTTTTCATTTCCTTCACATAGTTCAGAGAGCCACCATGAGAGATTTTAAGTCTCTCCTCTTCTTGAACGCACATGGCTATGGTCTTTTCTATGTCCTATTTTTCATGTGACATATTGTAGTTGACAATAAAGGTGTCGAACTCTTTCGGAAGTGAAGCCATGACCAGGTGGACCAGGAGAGGAGGTTTGAGCTCCAAATCCGCATCCATGGGCTTTAGCTTGGCTGCCATGTTGCTCATCCTGAGGATGTGCTCTCTAATTCCATGACCACGGCCAGTGTAATTCTCTGTCACCAGTTGCTTCAGGAACTGGGTGGCATATATCTTTGAAGAGCCAGTGCACTGACTCTTTATCTTTGCAAGAAACTCCCCTGCGGAAGTGCACTCTCTAATTCAGCCAACAATGACGTTCTCAATTGTATTCTTTATAAATGCCATGCATTTCTTGTTGGTGGTGATCCACTTTCAATTTTCGAGGGTAAACAACATCTCCACTGGAGCATGATCCCTCAACTTTTCCCTCCATGCACCATCATCATTATTGGCGTCTCTCACTGGCTTTGTAGGTCTGACTAGCTGTCGGGTGTCCACAACCCAGTCCACCTCAGCACAGATAAAGGCGAAATCAACTTTCTTCCTCCACTCAGTGTAGTTATCACCTCTGAGTGTTGGAACATCTTTTATGCAACTCATCAAGTCAAACCCTTCTGAAATCACAATTGAAGTGAGATCATTATAAGAATCATATGCATTAATCTAACGTTGGTCAAATTAAACATACAATTGACTATGCAATTAAATCTATATTACCGTTGGGCAAAAATAGTAATAAATGCACTTTTCATAACAATAAAACACGATGATGTTATTAATAATGTTGGTCATAAAAATAACATAATCATATTTATTTTAATAATCATTTTAATATGCTCTTTAAATTGATGCTCTTTAAATTGTTATTTTCTTTGTAAAATAGCACTATAATTTACTTTGGAGTAGAAAAACGTAAATATAAAATTCATGAACATTTTCTACTTTAGAGAAACTTTTCTTTGACCAAATAAAAATTCATGAAGTTTTTTTATTGTTTTCTTTATAAAATTCATGAACTTTTTCTTTTTCTGAAAATGTATTTATTTTTATTTTCAGAAACTATTCTTTTTCTTTCAGAAACATTTCTATTTACTTATTTGTCTTCTAACCAAATTTTTTGTTGGAAAAATATGCACAGAAAAAATTCTTTGAAATCTGCCCATAAAAACTGGAGAGAACAACAACTTTAATAGAAAAACGGCCAAGGCCTCTCTGGGTCGGAAACGAGCCTGGCCCGTGAAGGGCTCCCGTGCGACTCCCGGCCTGCTTCGGCCTGGGCCGTCGGCCAGATCCTGGGGTGCCCCTCCTTCCTTTGGCCCAAGCGGCTTGCTCGAGGGGTTAGGGTTTGCACCGCTCGATCGGGGCCGTCGGATTCAATCTGACGTTCGCCTGCTCCTTGAGCCCGAATCATAAGTGGCTCTAGCGCCTGCGGGAGGGAAACACCCTAGTCCATCCCCCCACCCCCCAGCGCCTCTCCCTGTCCCGCCTCTCACCCTCGAGGCTGTAAGTGCAACTAGTAGCCCTTAGTGATTTTGGTGGTTTGAAGACTTATAGGTTAAGTATCTAATGTGTTCATGAGTGTAGAGAGGATCTATAAGTCGCTAAGGAGTTTGAAATATTCGATGAATATCGACCCCTAAAAATGTATATCTTCGTCTGAAGAATTTGGTCTTCTGTTGAAGAATTGAATCGCGAAGAAATTGCGATGAAATTGCTATTCCTCATGAAGATATTGAGGATGAGGAATTCGGTGTGTCCTGAAGAAAATCAATCTGAAGACTTTGAAGCATGAAGATTTATTCTTTCTATTTTATTTTCTTCACTCTTGAGTCATAGGAACACCGAACTGTTAAAGGGGTCGAGGTAACACTTTGGAATGAATTTCCTCATGATGCTCAACCCAAGCCTAATCCTACCAAAAGCCTCATGTGAGGAATACAAGAGACATGAGGACTCTCACAGTTGAGGGTCCCGACCGTTACCGCAATTGGCGCCACATCACTGATCTTATCCACACCAACGGTCATATTATTTAAGGGCATTAATGTCAAATCATGTCGGGATGGTCCCATGCAATAAATAGCCGCCCCCACAACCATTAGCTGGTTGGCTGCTCCGTTAGAAACTGACACTTGTCATGAGAGAAACCCAAATTCCTCAAAGTCTTCAAGAGTAATTCATCAGTGAGGAAATACCCCAAACACCAAACCACAAACCAAAAACCAAGTGATTGAGCATCACTGAAGAAGTTTTTCCTGTGTGGGACTGAAGCCTTTTACCTTTGAGTACTATGCATCCTCCATACGGTTAGGCGTCATGGTCTGGATCGCGAGGTGACCAAGTTTGTGAGGGTTTGGAAGTCTGCCCTGAAGACTTACCACGAGTGTTGGGTGAGGACTGTGTTCTTAGCTCAAGGAGAACACGGTACGGATTGTGTGTCCCGGCACTGTGTGTCTTTTGGTTTCAATACCAAGCCGCTCCAAACCAGATGTACAACTGTCACAACAGTTGGAACTGGGTCATCAATCACTGTCTTCACCGTGAAACGGGTTCTATTTCTTCAACTCTTTCAATTCCTCATATTGTATGATTGAAGATTTTCATTGTCACTGTTTGAAGAATTTCCTGAAGACTTTCTCTAAAATTCCTCAACTCCAAATCTTCACGCGAGTTAATCCTCACCTGTTTTCCCCTGTGTGTGCACACTGTGCAAATTGCTTTTCATACTCTTCACCTTGAAAATTGTTGTAGTGATACTTTGTGATGTCCTACAAACGTATGGGATCGCAATAGTTTTCGAGGGTAGAGTATTCAACCGAAATTTGTTGATTCACCAAGATGGGAAGCAAAAGAATATTCTCAAGTATTAGCAGCTGAATGTGTCAGATTCAACCACACCTGAAAGATTAGTGTCTGCAAGCAAAGTATCAGTAGCAAGGTAGTATGATAGCAACGGTGCCAGAAAAATCATTGTTGACGGGACGTTAGTGCCGCTTACCTGGCCTCCCCGACAATGGCGCCAGGAAATGACTTGCAACAAGTAACAACAGAGTAGCAAGTAACAGCAGTAGTGACAGTAGCTGCAAAGTAACAAGTAACAGCAGTAGTGACAGCAACAGCAAAGTGGCCCAATCCCTTTGGTAGCAAGGGACAAGCCTAGGCAAAGTAACGTAGCGAGAACGAGTAGTAAAAGACTCGTAGGCAGTGGATCGGTGATGGATGAGTGTCACGGATGTGATTCATCATGTAACAGCTATAACACGGCGAGATATGTAACTAGCTCCCGTTGATTAATCTAATGTAGGCATGTATTCCGTATGTAGTCATACATGCTTAGGGAAAAGAACTTGCATGACATATATTGTCCATCCCTCCCGTGGCAGCGGGGTCCTAATGGAAACTACGGGATATTAAGGTTCTCCTTTTAATAAAGAACCGGACCAATGCATTAACACGCGGTGAATACATGAACTCCTCATACTATGATCATCTCTGGGACTGGTTCCGGCTATTGTCACTCCGGGGTTGCCGGGTCATAACACATAGTAGGTGACTACAACTTGCAAGATAGGATCTATAACACACACATATTGGCGACAACATAATAGGTTCAGATCTGAAATCATGGCACTCGGGCCCTAGTGACAAGCACTAAGCATAGCCAAGTAGTATCAACATCAATCTAGAATATAGTGGATACTAGGGATCAATCCCCGTCAAGAACTAACTCGATTACATGATAGATCTCATCCAACTCATCACCGTCCAGCAAGCCTACGATGAGATTACTCATGAACGATGAAGAGCATCATGGAATTGTCGGTGGAGAAAGGTTGATGATTACGATTTCCCCTCTCCGGAGCCCGAAACGGACTCCAGATCAGCCTTCCAGATGAAGAACAGGATGTGGCAACGCCTCCGTATCGCAAAACGCGATGAAACCTTCTCTCTGATTTTTTTTCCAGGCAAAACGGAAGATATAGAGCTGTGTTTAGGGGTGGTGGTGCCACGTGGGCCCCACAAGCCTGCATGGCGCGACCATAGGGGGTGGCCGCGGCCTGTGGGCTTGTGGCCCACTGGCACGCCCCCTCCGGTGGATCTTTGTGCAGGTATTTTTCTTTTATTCCAGAAAAAATCTCCGTAAATTTTCAGGATGTCCCGAGAACTTTTATTTCTGCACAAAAACAACACCATGGCAATTCTGCTGAAAACAGCGCCAGTCCGGATTAATTTCATTCAAATCATGCAAGTTAGAGTCCAAAACAAGGGCAAAAGAGTTCGGAAAAGTAGATACGACGGAGACGTATCACTTTGCACTCCTGATCCTTTGCTGTTTCCGCTGCAGCTTAGTCTTCAGTGAGGAATTTCCTCAACAGGAATTTCCTCAGTGATGAAATTCTTAAAATCTCCTATTCACCCCCTCTAGTCGATATAACGCACTTTCAATTGGTATCAGAGCAAGGTACCCCCTTGTTCTCTGTGATTTTGGTTTAACCACGTGGAGTTTTAGTTATGTCGACTGAAGACATGATCAAGGTTACTGCAGGATGTCCTACTTTCAAAGGAAAGGACTTTCCCTTCTAGAAGACCAAGATGCAGATGCATCTACAAGCTATTGACAATGATCTTTGGTATATTGTGGAACGTGGCGTCCCTATCATCACTGCTACTGTCTCCGTCGCTGATGTGAAGAAATTCAAGAAACTTGATTCTCAAGCGAAGAATATCATCTGTGGCCATCTGAGCAAAGGTCAGTATGGTAGAGTGAGTGCTTTGAGCTCACCAAAACTTATCTGGGAAAGGTTGTCCAAAGTTAATGAAGGAGTATCAAACCAGCGTGATTCTCGTGTTGATGTTCTTCGCAATCTCTTCAATCGCTTCAAGAGGCTTGACAATGAAAGCTGCCAAGATACCTTTGATCGCCTCACTGACATATCAAATGAACTGCAAGCACTGGGAGCTCGAGACATTACTAACCATGAAGTTGTGAAGAAACTGCTAAGATCTTTTGATTCTTCATTTCACTTTAGTTATGATGATTCAAGAAAGACCAGACTACAAGATGCTTGATCCTGCTGATATACTCGAAAGACTCAATACTCATGAATTCCAACAAGAAGAAAAGAGAGATCTATATGGACCAAGCTATTCTAGACCTCGTGCACTGAAGGCCAAAGCAATTTCCTCATCCGAAGAAGAAGACTCGGATGGTAGCATTGGTGATCCTGAAGAATTTGGACAGGAGCTTGCAATGCTTGTGAGGAAATTCCAGAAGTTTACAAGACGTGGCCAGTTTGGTAAATCTTCAAGAAGAGATATGAGGAAATCAGAATCTTCATCTGAGGACTACAAGAAAAGAACCTGCCACAAATGCAAGAAATCGGGTCACTACATTGCTGATTGTCCTCGTTGGGTGAAGGAATCAAATAAGAAGAAATACAAGGATGAAAGTTCTGATGACTTGAAGAAAAAGAAGAAATCTTCAAAATCCTCATCCTCAAAGTCCTCATCGCACAAGAAGCCTAGTTTCAGAAAGGCTCGGGCACTTATTGGCAATGAAATGGATTCTGAGGCAGAATCCGAGGAATGTGATGAAGAGGAGGGTTCTGATGAAGACTCACAATCTGGAGAGGCTAGCCTTGCACTTGCAACCACATTCGTCAGCAAGTGAATCTTCAACCTTGAAGAAAATGATAACACCAACCACACTGATGACTATGCTGATGACTTCGCTCCAACATATTGCTTCATGGCAAAAGGTTCATAGGTACCGAATGATGCTTCCTCCTCTAATTCAAGTGACTGTGAACCTGATGATTATAAAAAACCCAGTTAAAGTATACTTGCTATCATTGCTACTAAACAACAAAATGCTCTAGAAAAGCTTCAGAAACTGCTAGACAGAAGCGATGATCTGTTGAATGATGAAATGAATCTTACCCAAATCCTCACTGAAGATATGAAAAGTCTTCAGTCCAGATTTTATAATCTTCAAGATCGTCATATTACACTCCTCGCTGATCATGAGAAACTTTCCTATGCATTTCTTCAAAGGAAACTGGATCTTGAGAAGCTGAGGATTTCTCATGATGATCTTCGTATGGAAAATGATTCATTACTAGCTCAACAGATCAGTGCTGCTCAGGCTGAATTCATTCCTCCATATCTTAAATGCATCGAACGTGAAACTGCTAATTCTTCACCAGAACCATCAAATGCTTTTATTGCTACAAATTCTTCAACTGCTCCTTTAGTGTCAAATTCCTCAGGTGAGGAAACCACAGATGTCACTCATGAAAATGCAGGGCTGAAGGAATTGTATGTGACAAGCATATACAAAAGTCTCAAAGGACACCAAACCCTTTGTGTTGTGCTCAAAAAGCAGATCTTGAACAAGAACCCGAGGTTAGAAGGAATTGCCTTTGAAAGGAAATTGAATGCTGATGGATCATACTAGAAACCTAAGCAGTATCCCAAAACCTCATGGGTTGCTGCTAAAGTGCCTCCTTTTGATCCATCCAATCTAACAGGCTTCGCATGTGAAATATCCTATTCCTCAGATGAGTCATTTGACTCCAACTATAAACTGTTCAAAAATCAATCTGGTAAAGTATTTGCTCGATATGTTGGAACTAACTGCACGAATGGGCCTCCCCTGAGGAAAAACTGGGTTCCCAAAAGATGCCTTGAAAATCTTCACGTGAATGTCCTCATGACAACACCTATGAAGAATTTGAACCCCAGATCAAATTCCTTAGGAGGACCAAAGTCTTCAAGATGATCAAAATCCGCAACTGGTCAAAACAATGCTCGTACCCGTGCTAATGCTTCTAACATGCAGGGAAATTACAAGGAATGTGCATATGAGCGTTATTCTTCAAATCATTATGTTCATAAATCCTCAAAGAAATTCTCTGCATATTCATTTGAGTACTTTAACCCCCTACTGTTAAGAGAAGTGCGTTAGCTTCAATGCCCCCTTTCTCATATGGTGCTCGCACGATGATGAATGCTTTGCTACCCCTTCAGATGTGGGTGGTGAAGAAATTGAACTAATCACCTGTGCAGGTCAGGTCTCCAGATGAAAATCATCATCTGAAGAATTTGCTGGAGACCTGAGGAACATGCTTGATAGGATGCAAGCTAATATTAATGAAATGAAATATTTCACTCGTCCTCAAAATTAATGTTTATGATGAAAGTCCTATCTCATGAAATTGATATCATATTCTTTATGTCTGAAGCATACGAGATGGTAAGCTATACTAATTCATCTGCAGGATGACAAACCCAAGAGTACTGAGTGGGTTCTTGATAGTGGCAGCACACATCACATGACTGGTGAAAAAAGCTTGCTGATGAATATGCCACTAACTCCATCACTCCTGAAGCAAATCACTTATGTTGGCAAAGGTAAAAGCAAGGTATTGGGACTTGGCAAGGTGGCTCTTTCCAAGGACAGGCACATGGACAAAGTAATGCTTGTCGAATCCCTTGGGTTTAAGCTCATGTCAGTCTCAATGCTTTGTGATCTTGATATGATTGTTATCTTTGGAAGATATAGATGTGGTGTCATCATGGAATCTGACAAATCCAAAGTCTTCGAAGGTGTTAGAAGAGGGGATTTGTACATTGTTGATTTCTCTACCGGTCCTCAACCAGCCACTTGCTTACTAGAAAAAACCTCATAAGGGTGGCTATGGTATTGAAGACTTGGTCATGCAGGCATGAGGAATTTGCACACGCTCACGAAGAAGAAGCATGTCATCGACATCGAATCAGTCAAATTCCTCAAGGACCACCTCTGCGGTGTAAGTGAGTCTGGGAAAATGACCAGATCTAAGCACCCCTCGAAGAACATCATGACCACTACTCGTCCATTTGAATTGCTTCACATGGATCTATTTGGACCTACTCATTATGCCACTCTAACAAATGCAGCATCTTTATATGGCTTTGTCATAGTTGATGATTATTTCAGATACACTTGGGTGCATATCATGTTGTATAAAACTGAAGTGCAGGAAGTCTTCAAACGATTTTCCTCAAGGGCCTCGAGAACTTCGGCGTCAAGATCAAACACATCAGGAGTGATAATGGAACAGAATTCAAAAACACTGGTCTTGATAATTATCTTGACGAACTTGGTATTACTCACGAGTTGTCTGCTCCTTATACTCCTCAACAGAATGGCGTCGTTGAAAGGAAAAACAGGACTCTGGTTGAGATGGCATGAACCATGCTTGAAGAATATCAGACTCCTCGTCGTTTTTGGCCTAAAGCAATCAACACTGCCTGCCATATCATCAACATGGTATATCTTCACAAATTCCTCAAGAAAACCTCATATGAACTCCTCACTAACAAGAAGCCCAATGTAAGTTATTTCAAAGTCTTTGGTGCAAATGCTGGATTAGAGATCCTCACCATAGCTCAAAGTTTGCACCTAAGGCACATGAGGGTTTTATGCTTGGTTATGGAAAGGACTCGCACACCTACAGAGTCTTCAACACCTATCACAACAAGGTTGTTGAAACTGTTGATGTGTGGTTCGATGAAACTAATGGCTCGCAAAGAGAGCAATTGCCTCCTGATCCAGATAAGCTGTCTCCTTAGGAAGCAATAAAGCTCAAAGCTACTGAAGACATTGTTCCCACTGAGGAAATTGCTGAAGAAATCATTCCTGGCACTGATGAAAATCAAGAAGACACTCCTGAGGAAATTGCTCCAGAACCAATTCCTCAGCCCAGACAAAATCCTCAACCAGCTCATCCGAGGATTGCAAATGAAGTAGAACTTGACAATATCCTCGATGACATCAACGCGCCAGGTCCTCTCACTCGGTTGAAAGCTTCACATTTATTTACCTTTTGCGGGTATTTTTTCCTTTGTATCTATCACAAAACCTTCAAAAGTTGTCGAGGCTTTCATGGAACCGGAGTGGATTCAAGCCATGCAAGACAAACTTCTTGAATTCAAGCCGAATGACGTATGGTAGCTCGTCAAACGACCAGATCCGCACAAGCACAATATCATCGACACCAAGTGGATTTTCCGAAACAAGCATGATGAGGATGGTCAAGTGGTGAGGAATAAGGCATGACTTGTAGCCAAAGGCTACACACAGGTTGAAGGAGTTGATTTCGATGAAACATTTGCACCTGTTGCTAGACTTGAAGGTATTCGAATACTACTTGCTTATGCTAATCATCATAACATTATCTTATATCAAATGGATGTGAAAAGTGCATTCCTCAATGGTAAGCTTGAGGAAGAAGTATATGTTGCTCAGCCCCCAGGTTTTGAGGATCCAAAGAATCGAGATAAATTCTTCAGACTCAAAAAGGCGCTCTATGGTCTCAAGCAAGCCCCTCGGGCGTGGTACGATACATTGAAGGAATTCCTCATGAAGAAAGGCTTCAAACCTGGTTCACTCGATCCAACTCTTTTCACAAATCCTATGATAATGAACTATTTGTGTGCCAGATATATGTTGATGACATCGTATTTGGTTGTATTGACAAACGTTATGGTGATGAATTTGCTTACATGATGAGTGAAGAATATCAGATGTCTATGATGGGGGAGCTGAAATTCTTCTTAGGCCTTCAAATTCGTGAACAACGCAATGGGATCTTCATATCAAAGGAGAAATACCTCAAGGATGTTCTGAGGAAATTCGACATGCATGAATGCAAAGGTGCCAAGACTCCCATGCCTACCAACGGCCACCTATGCACTGACGAAAATGGTAAAGAATTCGATCAGCAGGTATATCGCTCCATGATTGGCTCTTTACTGTATTTGTGTGCATCTAGGCCAGATATAATGCTTAGTGTTTGCATGTGTGCATGTTTTCAAGAAAAACCGAAGGAATCACACCATAAGGCTGTGAAGCATATTCTTCGATACTTAGCTCACACACCAATACTAGGATTATGGTACCCCAAGGGCACAAATCTTCATCTTGTGGGATATTCTGATTCTGACTATGCTGGTGACCATGTGGATCGCAAGTCAACTTCTGGCACATGTCATTTCCTCGGAAGATCACTAGTCTGCTGGTCCTCAAAGAAGCAGAACTGCGTTTCTCTCTCCACTGCTAAAGCTGAGTACATTGCTGCTGGTTCATGTTGTGCTCAATTGCTATGGATGAAGGAAACCCTCAAGGACTACGGCATCAACATGAAGAATGTGCCTCTCTACTACGACAATGAGAGTGCAATCAAGATTGCATACAACCCAGTACAACACTTGAGGACTAAGCACATCCAGATTCATCATCATTTTCTTTGGGACCATGTCCTCAAGGGAAATATTCTCATCGACCATGTGAAGACTGATGATCAACTAGGAGATATCTTCACTAAGCCCTTGGATGAGAAAAGGTTTTGCAAGTTGCGGTGTGAGCTAAATATCTTAGAATCTTCAAATGTTTCGTAAAAACATGCACACATCCTAACACTTATGCAAAATTGATGACTTAGATGTGCAACACACGAATAATCGATTTTCTTCAACCAATGGAGAAGATCACTCTTAGTGTGAGGAAATTAACGAAGAAATTGATTCTCACGGCCCTACGACAATTGTACGCAGCGTCTGAAATCAACATTCTTATACGGTGGGTCACGCCACCACCCAACTTGAAATTCCTCAAGTTGAATTTCTTCAAAGCTGAATTTCTTCAAAGTTGTTTTTCTTCAAAGCTGTTCTTCAAAATTGTTTTTCTTCAAAGCTGAAATTCATCAACATAATGCTTTGTCACAAAATCCTCAAGTTTATCAAAATCTTCAAAAAACACTTGATGATTTTCATATATATATATATATATATATATATATATATATATATATATATATATATATATATATATATATATATATATATAGACTGTGATTTCGGAGTCTTCAACAACATTTACTTATAGCTATTTCTTCAACTTGATATTTCATCTAAGTGAATGTGAGCGGACCCTACTTCCCCTCTATGCTATACTCATCCAGTCTATTCAATTCGTATATGCATTCTACTTCAAACTTTGTTAAAAATCCTCACTGCGTCCTTGTCAGCTGATGATTTTGTGACAAAATCCTCAAATCCTCAAAAATGATTTTTATATTGTTACACAGTAACTGAACCCCACTTCCCACGATCAGATAAGCATGATCTCCACCGCTTTAAACGGTTGCTACACGTGTCCTGCGGAGACGATAGGGCAGGGGTAGTTTGGTCCGAAAGAATCGGTCGGACAGTTTTCACCTGAGCTATAAATATGTCCTTACCCCCTCCGGTCAAAACTCTTCGTTCTCTATCGACCTCCTCTCCGCTAAAGCAAAGCCCTAGCGCCACCGCTAGAAGTTTCGTCGGCAGCGAGGAAAAGCTTCACTGCCTCAACCTCTCCGTCGCCGAAATCACGCCGGAACCGGAACATCTTCGTCCGCCGCCGCCGTAGCCGTCCTGTGTTGCCAAGTTAGGGCGTAGTGGATTCGCACCGAAGAGCATCGACTGCTATCTCGTCCTCTGTTATTCGTGCGCGCTATATAGGGTAAATAAAACCCTATTTTTACAGTCCCTTTCAATCTACTATTTTACCTTA
Source organism: Hordeum vulgare subsp. vulgare (assembly GCF_904849725.1). Taxonomy (NCBI): domain Eukaryota; kingdom Viridiplantae; phylum Streptophyta; class Magnoliopsida; order Poales; family Poaceae; genus Hordeum; species Hordeum vulgare. The sequence goes on from NC_058519.1 coordinate 288,924,505, forward strand.
GATTCATGGAATCTGTTTTTCCTCAAGTGTCTATCAGTCTCTATTCCTCAAACACTGCTTATTCCTCAACTGTTAGTAAATTTCACTAAGCAACTAAAAGTCTTCACGAGATTCCTCAATTGTGCAAATTTTCGAATCCGTACAACTCTGGAACCCAAGATCAGAGTGCTTAGACAAATTCCTCAACCCACTGGTCAAATTCCTCAACTTTAAAATTTTCAATTTCTTCAAATCCGAGAACGCATATGACCTCTCCAAATTCCTCGCAACTATACTCTGTTCACAGGTGCAAAAATGTCAGCTGATGAATCTCTAGGTTCTCATCAACTTAACTCATTTGGAGCATTTCTTGAAGAAAATCTGCCAATTTCATCGGAATCCTCAAGAGTTCAATTTCCTTAGCAAAAGCCTCAACTGAAGAAAATGGAAGATGACAAGAAGCAAAAGGGTGGCAAGAAGCTCGAAGAGAACACTGCCATCGATATCCCTAGGGATATATACTTGGAATATTGCACACCAGATGAGCAAGAAACAATGCCCAAGAGGAAAATAAGGCTTCAAAAGATAGAACGCCGGTGGGCTAGGGAGTGGAAGAATACAGATTCGTCACTCCAAAGTACGCAAAGAAATTCGCACTTAAGCCACCTGGCATAAGGCCTCCTCTCGAGGATTATCCAGGTGCCCATCCTTCAAGCCTCAAGATGATTGATGACTATCCTGAGGAAAAGACAAAAGACTTGTCAAAGCTTCAGAAGCAAGCAGAAGCCTCTGTGAGGAAATTTAATGAAGAATCTGCTGTTGCTGCTGCTACCGCAGCCACTTGCTCAGCCGCTGAAACTTCTGGCACGGCTATTCCTCAAGTGAAGCATGTGCCATAGAAAGCAAAGGCTTCAAAGCCTCAGGAGAAATTGCTTCAGAGGGTTGCGCCGGCATCTGCGCCAAAACCCTCAGCAACACCAAAGGCTTCAAAGCCTGAAAACAAGCAGATTGTGAAGCAACTGCCTACTGTCTCCAGCTCCTCCGTTCCTTCTGCAACGAGCTTAGAGAGAAAGTCTTCACCAACACCAATGAAGACAAAGGTGACTGATGGAAGAGGAACAAGACCCAGCCCAGGCAAAATCATCAATGTCCCTTCTGCATCAGAAGGCAGTGATGAATATGATGATGAGACAGTGCAAGTAATAATCAGAAACAAGCAGGAGCGGGTCGCTCAAGCTTCAGGCAGCGCCATTCCTCTAGCCATGGACCCAAAAGTCCTTTTGGACTACATCAATGTTTGGTATGATGACCCCAACACACCTATTGATGACTTGAAGCTTCCCCCAGGCATTAGCCACATGGTGGCCACATTCATCAATGAGGCCAAGTGGAAGGAGACGCAAGCCAAACAAGCAAAGGATGTGAAGCTGAAGAAGGAGAAATTCCTCAAACAAAATCTCCTCAGCTTGACGCTTGATGCTCTTGTGTCAACACAGGCAGAATTGAAGACTTTCACAGACAAGTATACCAAGCTATCTGATCGTCAAAGTCTCAAGAACAATTTCATCAAGTTTTCTACCAGCGCAGTTGACGATTACAACAAAAAGGTTGCCCCTCCAGCAACACCTCAGCAGCCTGAGATTGAGGAAGAACAACCCACCCCTGCTGAGGAAATGCCTCAAGAAAGCCGTGCTGATGCACCGGCTACTGAGGAAATAGCTAAGGAAGTTCCAGCAGATGCATCTAAGACAACTGATGCATCTAAGACAGCTGATGAACCTGCTCCAGCTGAAGAACAAGCTTGAGCTGAGGAAACTGCCAGGATGGATACAACTCCGCCTCCCGAAGAGAAAATGTCTTCACCAAAATCTTCAAAGGTGAAGAAAATGACTCCGTCTGCATCAGACGTGAAGAAAACCAAGGCTGCAGAAAAGGAAGCTAAGAAAAGAAAAGCTTCCTCAACATCAGAATCAACTGAGGCCAAGAACCACAAATCCCTTGAAGAAAATGCTCCTTTGGATGTTGTGCCTCTCCAGATTGCTCCTTCCTATGAAATGATTCCCTTCAGAGCGAAGACAAGGAGCATCTGACTGATGAGGAAATGAAGAATGCAGAGTCTGAGGAACACACTGATGAGGAAATTCAAATTGATGACAGTCCTCAGACATTCATTCCTCTTGAAGAACCTACTCAAGGATCAGCTCCAACAACTGATGAATTTGGCTCCTCCTCCAAGAAAATTCCTCAAGCTGAGGAAAACCAAGGAGAAGATCCTCAGCCTGAAGAAAATCCAAATCCTAAGCAAAACCCTCAACCTGAGGCTCAACATGAAGAGATTCCTCCTCTTGAGCAAAACCCTCAACCAGAGGCTTAGGATGAAGAAAATCCTCACCCGGAGAAAAATCCTCAACCTGAGGCACAAACTGATGAAATTCCTCATCCTGAGGAACATGCTGAAGAAAATGCCCCTGCGCCAAATATAGAGACTGCTCTTGTAGTTGTCAATCCGGAGACTGCCATGATTGTCTCTCCTCAAGGGAAGAAGCAAAATCTTCCGCCGATGCAGCACCAACCCTTCTCCAAGCGACCAAAGTTTCAGAAGGAAGCGTTCTATGAAGAACGCATGTATTTCATTGGAGAAAATCCTTAGGACAAGCCTCGCATCAGGAACATGAAGTTTTGGACAAGGACTCAGCTCAACTATTATGCATCTGTGCTTTGTGGAAGAAACAAAATATTTCAGCACATGCATATTCCTCATGTTGAGCTTGAAAAAATTCCTTGCTTCGCCCCAGTCCTCAATGTCGTTCATGAAGCAGGACTACTCCCACTCTGCACTGATATCTGTGATTGGAACAACGACATCGTTCTTCAATTCTATCCAACTTTGCATATCTCCGTAGATCCAACAGATATCAACACTTGGGTGCTGGATTGGATGATGCAGCACACACACACACACTACAAGGCCCCTGCAAATGAGCTGCTGCGAGAACTTCCTGTGTCAATTCCTTCAGAACAGGGCGTGAAGATGTATGATGAACGGGAGCTGCCCAATAAGCTGATGGAAGTCCTCATGAAGCCTTTGGCCAAGGACCAACCACCAAGAACAACTTTCCTGGTCCATGAACTGAAGTATGAACCTAGGACTGTTTACAGAATCCTCTGCAGTGTTCTTGCGCCAATCAAGGGCCATGATGATGAAGAAGATGTCATAGGCATCATGAAGAATATCATGTTCAACATCATCCATGTCATCCCCATAAACCTTCACGATTTGTTCTTGAGGACTCTGGATGACAATGCTATGTCACCTTTTGACCTGAAGATTTACGCTCCATGGATCATGAGATTCATCAGACGCAGGTCAGGCATCAACTATCATGGTGATTCCAATAATCACCTTGGATATATGCCTCCGATCAGAGTCAACAAGAAGACTTTCAAGCCAGTTGAAGGAAAAGGCAAGTCTGTGATCGATGAAGGCAGCCAGCCCCTTGATGGCCAGTTTCGTGAATAAAATGCATATTCTTCATGGGATGATACTGAAACACAGCTGCCAAGTCCAGTTGCTCCAAGGCTGTTGAATAACAGAGACTATTCCTCAGTCTTCACCAAAAGGTCGATCGCAATCACAAGTGGGTCAAACGCCAACTCGACGCCATTGTGAAAACCCTCAATGAGACTCAAAATGCAGTGAAGCTTAATCATCACTATCTTCATGAGGTTTTTGATCTCACCTGGGCCACACTGGCTCATTTGAAGACTCCAGCAGAACTTGAAGGATTGGAGTTTTCACAGGACTTCGACTGGTCATGGCCACCAAAGAAGAAATTCAGGTCAATTCCAGTGCCAGACCTTGAGGACAATTCTTTTTCTTCCTTCCGCACTACAGAATCTGATAAAGATCAACAAGACACTGTCACTGGTCCAAGGAGGAAGCCTGCTCCCAAGAATCCTCACGCGTCTGCCTCAACTGCCAAGAAGTGAAAGTCTTCAGGGGGTGTTAGTCCTCAGTTTTATCCCTTTTCGTCACTTGATGACAAAGGGGGGGGAATCTGAGAGTTAGTCTTCACGCGGGATATATTTTGGGGCTTATGAACTTTATTAAGTTGAAATATAATAATAACTATTTTATCATTGCCTCTAGGGCATATTTCCAACAGTCTCCCACTTGCACTAGAGAAAATAATCTAGTCTCACATCGCCATGCGATTTACATTGGAATGAATCTAAGACCCATACAGTTCTGGTGTTGATCATGCTTCGCTCGTGGAAGAGGTTTAGTCAACGGATCTGCTACATTCAGATCCGTGTGCACTTTGCAAATATTTACGTCCTCCCCTTCGACGTAGTCACGGATGAGGTTGAAGCGTCGTTTGATGTGTCTGGTCTTCTTGTGAAACCTTGGTTCCTTTGCTAAAGCAATCACACCAGTGTTGTCATATAATAGAGTTATTGGATTTAGTGCGCTCGGCACAACTCCAAGATCCGTCATGAACTGCTTCATCCAGACACCCTCGTTAGCTGCTTCCGAGGCAGCCATGCACTCCGCTTCACATGTAGAATCTACTACAACGCTTTGCTTGGAACTGCACCAGCTTACCGCACCCTCATTAAGAATAAATACGTATCCGGTTTGAGACTTAGAGTCATCCGGAAGAGTGTCAAAGCTTGCATCGACGTAACCCTTTGAGACGAGCTCTTCGTCACCTTCATAAACAAGAAACATTTCCTAAGTCCATTTCAGGTACTTCAGAATATTCTTGACCGCTGTCCAGTGATCCATGATACTTCTCCAATTTATCTATTATTTTTTATGGTTCCATGCTATTATCTTGTCAACTTTGGATGTTTTACATGCATGGATATGCTATTTTATATTTTTTTGGGACTAACCTATTAACTCAGTGCCAAGTGCCAGTTTCTGTTTTTTTCGTGTTCTTGACCTTTTTCAGAGAAGAATACTAAACGGAGTCCGAACGGAATAAAACCTGCATGGTGATTTTTTTCCATAACAGAAGATACGCAGGGGACTTGAGAACCAAGGCAGCAGGCCTCGGGGGAGGTTACAAGCCCCCTAGCCGCGGCCTGGGGGGCGCCTACCAGGCTTGTGGGCCCCGCATGGCTCCTTTGCCCTACCTCTTTCGCCTATAAATTCTCTAAAATCCCAAAACTTCCAAAGAGAGCCACGAAAATACTTTTCCGTCGTCGCAAGCTTCTGTGTCCGCAAGATCGCATCTGGGGACCGTTCTGGTGTCCTGCCGGAGGGGGATTCAGATACGGAGGGGTTCTTCATCAACACCATTGCCTCTCCGATGATGCGTGAGTAGTTCACCACAGACCTTCGGGTCCATAGCTAGTAGCTAGATGGCTTCTTCTCTCTCTTGGATCTTCAATACAAAGTTCTCCATGATCTTCATGGAGATCTATCCGATGTAACCTTCTTTTATGGTGTGTTTGTAGAGATCCGATGAATTGTGTACTTATGATCAGATTATCTATGAATATTATTCGAGTCTCCTCTGATCTCTTATATGCATGATTTCGTATCCTTGTAATTCTCTTCGAGTTGTTGGTTTTGTTTGGCCAACTTGATCTATAATTCTTGCAATAGGAGAAGTGCTTGGTTTTGGGTTCATACCGTACGTTGTCCTCACCTAGTGACAGAAGGGGTAGCGAGGCACGCATCATGTTGTTGCCATCAAGGGTAAAAATATGGGGTTTATACCATATTGCATGAATCTATCCCTCTACATCATGTCATCTTGCTTAAGGCGTTACTCTGTTTGTTATGAACTCAATACACTAGATGCATGCTAGATAGCGGTCGATGTGTGGAGTAATACTAGTAGATGCAGAAAGTATCCTCTACTTGTCTCGGACGTGATGCCTATATGTATGATCATTGCCTTAGATATCATCATGACTTTGCACGATTCTATCAATTGCTCGACAGTAATTCGTTCACCCACCGTAATACTTGCTATCATGAGAGAAGCCTCTAGTGAACACTATGGCCCCCAGATCTACTTCACATCCTATATTTAGATCTACAAAATTACTTTGTTGCACTTTTCGCCTTCAGATTTCACCTTGCAAATAATCGTGAAGGGATTGACAACCCCTTTATAGCGTTGGGTGCAAGTTTGTTTGTTTTTGCGCAGGAACATTGGTGCCTCATCTTGATACTCCTACTAGATTGATACCTTGGTTCTCAAACTGAGGGAAATACTTATCGCTTCTGTGCTACATCACCCTTTCCTCTTCAAGGGAAAAAACAACGCAAGCTCGAGAAGTAGCAAGAAGAATTTCTGGCACCGTTGCCGGGGAGTATTCAAAGTGAAGCATATCCAAGTAACTATCGCAAACTTATCTCTTGAATTTACATTATTTGCCTTTTGCCTCTTGTTTTCCTCTCCCCCATTTCTAAAAAACAAAATTTACAAAAATATTTGCCTTTTTCGTTCGCCCTTTTCGTTCGCTTGCTTTCTGTTCGCTTGTGTGCTTGTCTACTTGCTAAGTCACCATGACTGAAAACACCAAATTGTGTGACTTCTCGAATACTAATAATAATGATTTTATTAGTACTCCGATTGCTCCCGCCACTAATGCGGAATTATATGAAATCAATGCTGCCTTGCTGAATCTTGTTAAGAAAGAGCAATTTTTCGGCGTTCTTAGTGAAGATGTCGCATCCCATCTTAATACCTTCATTGAGTTATGAGATATGCAAAATAATAAAGATGTGGATAATGATATGTTTAAATTGAAGCTATTGCCGTTCTCATTACGAGATCGAGCAAAAACTTGGTTTTCATCTTTACCCAAAAATAGTATTGATTCTTGGAACAAGTGTAAAGATGCTTATATTTCCAAGTATTTTCCACCGGCTAAGATTATCTCTCTCCGTAAGGATATCATGAATTTTAAGCAACTAGATCATGAACATGTTGCACAATCTTGGGAGAGCATGAAATTGATGATTAGAAATTGTCCCGCTCATGGCCTGAGTCTTTGGATGATTATACAAATCTTCTATGCTGGTTTGAATTTTGCTTCTAGAAATATCTTGGATTCCGCCTCCGGTGGAACTTTCATGGAAATCACACTAGGAGAAGCCACAAAACTCCTAGATAATATCATGACAAACTATTCTCAATGCCACACTGAAAGGTCACCTACTAGTAAAAAAGTGCATGCTATAGCAGAAATTAACTCTTTGAGTGCTAAGATGGATGAGTTAATGAAATTTTTTGCTAGTAAAAGTGCTCCTTTAGATCCAAATGATATGCCTTTGTCTTCCGTGATTGAGAATAGCAATGAGATCTTGGATGTTAATTTTGTTGGCAGGAATAATTTTGGCAACAACAATGCATATAGAGGTAACTTTAATACTAGGCCTTTTCCTAGTATTCCCTCTAATAAGTTTGGCAATTCCTAAAACAATGCTCATGGAAATTACAATAAATTACCCTCTTATCTTGAGAGTAATATTAAAGAGTTTATCAACTCGCAAAAGATTTTCAATGCATGCATAGAAGAAAAACTGCTCAATATTGATGACTTGGCTAGGACCGTTGATAGAATGTCTCTTGATATTGATGCTTTGAAATTGTGATGTGCTCCTCCCAAGGTTAATATGGATGAAACTTTGAAAGCTATGCATGTTTCCATGAATGAGAGTAAAGAAAGAACCGCCCAAATTCGTGATAGACATGAATGGCTTAAAAAGGCGTGTTCTCATGATGAGAATCACGAAGATCTAAAAGTGCTTTGTGTGACTCCTATTGAATCCTTGTTTTCTAATGTCAATCCTAATGATGATGGAGCTAGATGTGAATCCACTTTGGTTGAAAAATGCCCTAATGATTCGGAGTCCACTTATCTTGATGCTAAAAATACTGAAAGTGGAGTAGAGGATATCAAAACATTGAGTAGTGATGAAATTACTACTTTGGATTTCAAGGAATTCAATTATGATAGTTCCTCTTTGATTGAATGTATTTCCTTGATACAATCCATGCTAAACTCTCCACATGCTTGTAGCCAAAATAAGGCTTTTACCGATCATATCGTTGATGCTATGATGAAATCTCTTGAAGAGAAACTTGAGTTGGAGATATCTATTCCTAGAAAACTTCATGATGAGCAGGAACCTACTATCAAAATCAAGATTAAAAACTATGAATGCAATGCTTTGTGCGATTTGGGTCCTAGTGTTTCCGCTATTCCAAAGTCTTTATGTGATGTTCTAGGCTTCAATGAGATTGATGAGTGCTCTCTTAATTTGCATCTTGCGGATTCTACTATTAAGAAACCTATGGGAAGGATCAATGATTTTCTTATTATTGCAAATAGGAGCTATGTGCCCATAGATTTCATTGTGCTTGATATTTTTTGGAATCCGACATGTCCCATCATTCTTGGTAGACCTTTCCGTAGGACTATTGGTGTTGTCAGCGGTATGAAGGAAGGGAATATTAGATTTCAATTTCCATTAAAGAAGGGCATGGCACACTTCCCTAGAAATAAAATAAGATTGCCTTATGAATCCATGATGAGGGCTACTTATGGTTTGAGCACCAAAGATGACGATACTTGATTCTATCGCCTTATGCCTAGCTAAGGGCGTTAAACAATAGTGCTTGTTGGGAGGCAACCCAATAAATTTATATTTGCTTTTTCCTTTCTGTTTTGTTGTGTCCACACCATCATAATTCTGTTATGATTGTGTTTTTTATGTTTCTTTTAGTGTTTGTGCCAAGTAGAACCTTTATGACTAGTTTTGGTGATGGTTGTTTCATCTTGCTGAAAAAGACAGAAACTTTGCGCTCACGAAATTATTTTTAATTCCTATCCAGAAAGAGATTTTGAGTTGATTCTTTTTTATGATCGTTGACATGCGACTTTCCCTAATTTTCATAATTTTTCAGAAGTTTTGGGATACCAGAAGTATAGGAAGTATACAGATAGCTACAGACTCGTCTGTTTTTGACAGATTCTGTTTTTGTTGTGTTGATCGCTTATTTTGATGAAACTATGGATAGTATCCGGGGGTACTAGCCATGGAAAAGTGAGAATACAGTAATATAACATCAATCTAAATAGAAATCAAGTTTACTACAGTACCTAAAAAGAGTGGTGGTTTGTTTTCTTATGCTAATGATATCATGAGTTTCTGTTTAAGTTTTGTGTTGTGAAGTTTTCAAGTTTTGGGTGATGTTCTTAGGGACAATGGGATAAAGAGTGGAAAGAGCTTAAGCTTGGGGATGACCAAGACATCCCAAGACAAATTCATGGACACCAAAAAGCCTAAGCTTGGGGATGCCCCGGGAAGGTGTCCCCTCTTTCGTCTTTAATCCATCGGTAAAATTACTTGGAGCTATATTTTTATTCACCACATGATATGTGTTTTTCTTGGAGCGTCGTGTATTATAGGAGTCTTTGCTTTTTGTTTTGCCACAATCATCCTTGCTGCACACATTTTTTAGAGGTACATGCACTCATCGTGAAATTATTAGAATACTCAAAGAGCTTCACTTATATCTTTTGAGTTAGGCAATTTAGCTCGCATGTGCTTCACTTATATCTTTTGAGCTAGATAATTTTGCTCTAGTGCTTCACCTAAATCTTTTTAGAGCACGGCGGTGTAATATTTTGAAGAAATAAAAACTCTCGATCATCACTTATATCCTTTTGAGGGTGCTCTCTCTAAGTAACTTGGTAATTGGCGTGTGTTATGAAATTAGTCCTAAATTTGATTGGCATCCAAAGAGGATATAATAAAAACTTCCATATTCAAGTGAATTGATTAGTAAGAGAAGTTTGATTCCTCAAAATTAGTTTTGAGATAGGGATATGGTAATATTAGAGTTATGTTAGTAGGGTGTTGTGAATCTAGAAATACTTGTGTTGAAGTTAGTGATTCCCATAGCATGCACGTATGGTGAACCGCTATGTTAGGAAGTCGGAGCATGATTGATTTATTGATTGTCATCCTTTGTGTGGCGGTCGGGATCACGCGATGGTTAACACCTACCAACCCTTCCCCTAGGAGTATGCTTTTAGCACTTTGTTTCGATTACTAATAAAACTTACGCAATAAGTATATGAGTTCTTCATGACTAATATGAGTCCATGGATTATACGCACTCTCACCCTTCCACCATTGCTAGCCTCTCTAGTGCCGCGCCACTTTCCCCAGTGCACAAACCCACCATATACCTTCCTCAAAACAGCCACCATACCTACCTATTATGACATTTTCATAGCCATTCCGAGATATATTTCCATGCAACTCCCACCGTTTCGTCTCACGACATGTGCCGTCACTTTCATATTGCCATTGCATGATCGTAAGATAGCTAGCGAGATGTTTTCAACGTCATACGCTAAGCTAGATCGTTGCATCTCTGTACATTGCCGGAGGCATTTCCTATAGACTCATCATTGTTCTAAGTATTGAGTTGTAAGTAAATAAAAAGCGTGATGATCATCATTATTAGAGCATTGTCCCATGTGAGGAAATAAAAAAAGAGGCCAAAGATCCCAAACAAAAAAATGAGAGTAAAAGAGAGAAGGGACAATGCTACTATCTTTTTCCGCACTTGTGCTTCAAAATAGCACCATGTTCTTCATGATAGAGAGTCTCTCGTTTCGTCACTTTCATATACTAGTGGGAATTTTCATTATATAACTTGGCTTGTATATTCCAATGATGGGCTTCCTCCAAATTTCCCTAGGTCTACGTGAGCAAGCAAGTTGGGTGCACACCCACTAGTTTTCTTTTTGAGCTTTCACGCATTTATAGCTCTAGTGCATCCGTTGCATGGCAATCCCTACTCATTCACATTGATATCTATTGATGGGCATCTCCGTAGCCCGTTAATATGCCGAGTCGATGTGACCATCTCCTTCTTTTTGCCTCACAACCTCCACCACACTCTATTCCACCTATAGTTCTATATCCATGGCTCACGCTCATGTATTGCGTGAGAGTCGAAAAAGTTTGAGAAAGTAAGAGTGCGAAAACAATTACTTGGCCAATACCGGGGTTGTGCACGATTTAAATTCGTTGTGCGGAGATGATGGAGCATAGCCAGTCTATATGGATTTGTAGGGATAATTTTCTTTGGCCTTGTTATTTCAAAAGTTCATGATTACTTTGCTAGTATGCTTGAAGTATTATTGTTTTCATGTCAATAGTAAACTATTGTTTTGAATCTTATGGATCTGAATATTCATTCCACAAGAAAGAAGTTACAAAAGACAAATATGTTAGGTAGCATTCCACATCAAAAATTCGGTCTTTATCACTTCCCTACTCGAGGACGAGCAGGAGTTAAGCTTGGGGATGCTTGATACGTCTCCAACGTATCTATAATTTTTGATGGTTCCATTCTATTATCTTGTCAACTTTGGATGTTGTATATGCATGAATATGCTATTTTATATCTTTTTTGGGATTAACCTATTAACTCGGTGCCAAGTGCCAGTTTCAGTTTTTTCCGTGTTTTTGACCTTTTTCACAGAAGAATATTAAATGGAGTCCAAACGGAATAAAACCCGCGGGATGATTTTTTCCATAACAGAAGATACGCAGGGGACAAGAGAACCAAGGCAGGAGGCCTCGGGGGAGGTCAAAAGCCCCCTAGACGCGGCCTGGGGGGCGCCTAGCAGCATTGTGGGCCCCACGTGGCTCCTTTGACCTACCTCTTTCGCCTATAAATTCTCTAAAATCCCAAAACCTCCAAAGAGAGCCACGAAAATAATTTTCCGCCGCCGCAAGCTTCTGTCTCCGCAAGATCCCATCCGGGGACCGTTTTGGTGCCCTGCCGGAGGGGGATTTGGACACGGAGGGCTTCTTCATCAACACCATTGCCTCTCCAATGATGCGTGAGTAGTTCAGCGCAGACCTTCGGGGCCATAGCTAGTAGCTAGATGGCTTCTACTCTCTTGGATCTTCAATACAAAGGTCTCCATGATCTTCATGGAGATCTATCTGGTGTAACCTTGTTTTGCGGTGTGTTTGTCGAGATCCGATGAATTGTGGATTTATGATCAGATTATCTATGAATATTATTTGATTCTCCTCTGATCTCTTATATGCATGATTTCATATCCTTGTAATTCTCTTCGAGTTGTGGGTTTTGTTTGCCCAACTTGACCTATAATTCTTGCAATAGGAGAAGTGCTTGGTTTTGGGTTCATACCGTGCTGTGTCCTCACCTACTGACAGAAGGGGTAGCGAGGCACACATCGTGTTGTTGCCATCAAGGGTAAAAATATGGGGTTTATATCATATTGCATGAATCAATTCCTCTACATCATGTCATCTTGCCTAAGGTGTTACTCTGTTTGTTATGAACTCAATACACTAGATGCATGCTGGATAGCGGTCGACGTGTGGAGTAATAGTACTAGATGCAGAAAGTATCGGTCTACTTGTCTCGGACGTGATGCCTATATGTATGATCATTGCCTTAGATATCATCATGACTTTGCGCGATCTATCAATTGCTCGACAGTAATTCGTTCACCCACCGTAATACTTGCTATCATGAGAGAAGCCTCTAGTGAACACTATGGCCCTCTGGTATACTTCACATCCTATATTCAGATCTACAAAATTACTTTGTTGCACTTTTCACCTTCAGATTTCACCTTGCAATTAATAGTGAAGGGATTGACAACCCGTTTATAGCGTTGGGTGCAAGTTTGTTTGTTTTTGCGCAGGAACATTGTTGCCTCATCTTGATACTCCTACTGGATTGATAGCTTGGTTCTCAAACTGAGGGAAATACTTATTGCTACTGTGCTGCATCACCCTTTCCTCTTCAAGGGAAAAACCAACGCAAGCTCGAGAAGTAGAAATCCACTCCTGGATTACTTTGAAACCTGCCTGCCATACTTATGGCGAGGCTGACGTCCGGTCTTGTGCACAACATTGCATACATGATAGAACCTATGGCTGAAGCATAGGGGACGGTACTCACCTTTTCTCTATCTTCCGCAATTATGGTATATGTGATGTTGTATTACCGAGTGGGCCCCGAGATACCTCTCCGTCACATGGAGTGTCAAATCCCAGTCTTGATCCATGCTAACTCAACGGACACCTTCGGAGATACCTGTAGAGCACCTTTATAGTCACCCAGTAACGTTGCGATGTTTGATACACACAAGGTATCCCTCCGGAGTCAGTGAGTTACATGATCTCATGGTCATAGGAATGAATACTTCACGCGTAGAAAACAATAGCAACAAAATGACACGATCACATGCTACATAACCCTTTACGACGAGCTCTTCATCACCTCCATAAACGAGAAACATTTCCTTAGTCCTTTGCAGGTACTTCAGAATATTCTTGACCACCGTCCAGTGATCCACTCCTGGATTACTTTGAAACCTGCATGCCATACTTATGGCTAGGCTGACGTCCGGTCTAGTGCACAACATTTCATACATGATAGACCCTATGGTTGAAGCATAGGGGGCGGTACTCATCTTTTATCTATCTTCCGCAGTTACTGGACACTGAGTCTTACTCAACTTTATACCTTGTAATACTGGCAAGATCCCCTACTTGGATTGTTCCATTTTGAACTTTTTCAAAACTTTATCAAGGTATGTGCTTTGTGGAAGTCCTATCAGGCGCCTTGATCTATCCCTACAGATCTTAATGCCTAGAATGTAAGCAACTTCTCCTAGGTCCTTCATTGAAAAACATTTGTTCAAGTAATCTTTTACACTCTCTAAAAACTCCACATTGTTTGCAATCAGCAATATGTCATCCACATATAATATTACAAAGGCCACAGAGCTTCCACTCACTTTCTTGTAAATACAAGATTCTCCAACAACTTGTATAAACCCAAATGCATTGATCACCTCATCAAAGCGCTTATTCCAACTCCGAGATGCTTGCACCAGTCCATAAATGGATTGCTGGAGCTTGCACACTTTGTTAGCATTCTTTGGATCGACAAAACCTTCGGGTTGCATCATATACAACTCTTCCTTAAGAAAACCGTTATGGAACGCCGTTTTGACATCCATCTGCCAGATTTCATAATCGAAAAATGTAGCTATTGCTAAGATGATTCGGACGGACTTAAGCATCGCTACCGGTGAGAACGTCTCATCATAGTCAACTCCTTGAACTTGTGAAAAACCCTTTGCAACAAGTTGAGATTTATAAACGGTCACATTACCGTCCGCGTCCGTCTTCTTCTTAAAGACCCATTTGTTCTGAATAGCCTTGCGACCTTCAGGTAATACTACCAAAGTCCATACTTTGTTTTCATTCATAGATCCTATCTCGGACTTCATGGCCTCCAGCCATTTGTTGGAATCCGGGCCCACCATTGCTTCTTCATAATTTGCAGGTTCATTGTTGTCTAACAACATGATTGATAAGACAGAATTATCGTACCAATCTAGAGAAGTACATGATCTTGTCGACGTGCGAGGTCCGATAGCAACTTGATCCGAAGCTTCATGATCATCATCATTAGCTTCCTCCTCAACCGGCGCCGCTTTGACAGAGATTTCCCCCTGCCCTGCGCCACCATCTAGAGGGAGTAGAGGTTCAACAACCTCATCAAGTTCTATCTTCCTCCCACTCAATTCTTTCGAGAGAAACTCCTTCTCAAGAAAAGCTCCGTTCTTAGAAACAGACACTTTGCCTTCGGATTAGAGATAGAAGGTGTACCCAACTGTCTCCTTCGGGTATCCTACGAGGACGCATTTTTCCGCTTTGGGTTCCAGCTTTTCAGGCTGAAGCTTTTTGACATAAGCATCACATCCCCAAACTTTAAGAAACGGCAACTTTGGCCTCTTGCCATACCATAGCTCATATGGTGTCGTCTCAACGGATTTGACGGTGCCCTATTTAAAGTGAATGCAGCTGAATGCATAACCCCAAAATGATAATGGCTAATCGGTAAGAGACATCATAGATCACACCATATCTAACAAAGTACCATTACGACGTTCGGACACACCATTACGTTGTGGTGTTCCAGGCGGTGTCAACTGTGAAACTATTCCACATTGTCTTAAGTGAGCACCAAACTCGAAACTCAGATATTCGCCCCCACGATCAGAACGCAGGAACTTGATCTTTTTGTTATGATGATTTTCAACTTCACTCTGAAATTGCTTGAACTTCTCAAACATTTCAGACTTGTGCTTCATCAAGTAGATATATCCATACCTACTCAAATAGTCAGTGAAGGTGAGAAAATAATGATATCCGCCGCGCGCCTCCACAATCATCAGACCGCACACATCGGTATGTATGATCTCCAACAAGTCACTTGCATGCTCCATTGTTCCGGAGAACGGAGTCTTAGTCATCTTGACCATGAGGCATGGCTCGCACTTGTCAAGTGATTCAAAATCAAGTGACTCCAAAAGCTCATCGAAATGGAGATGCTTCATGCGCTTTACTCCAATATGACCTAAGCGGCAGTGCCAGAAAAACGTGGCGCTATCATTGTTAACTCTACATCTCTTGGTCTCAATGTTATGTATATGTGTATCATCACAATCAAGATTCAATATGAACAATCCTCTCACATTGGGTGCATGACCATAAAATATATTATTCATATAAATAGAACAACCATTATTCTCTACCTTAAATGAGTAACCGTCTCGCAATAAACAAGATCCAGATATAATGTTTATGCTTAATGCAAGCACTAAATAACAATTATTTAAGTTCATAACTAATCCTGATGGTAACTGAAGTGAGACTGTGCCGACGACGATAGCACCAACCATGGAACCATTTCCCACGCGCATCGTCACTTCAGCCTTCACCACCCTTCGTTTATTCCGTAGTTCCTGCTTCGAGTTGCAAATATGAGCAACAGAACCGGTATCAAATACCCAGGCACTACTACGAGAGTTGGTTAAGTACACATCAATAACATGTATATCACATATACCTGATTTTTCTTTGGCCGCCTTCTTATCAGCCAAATACTTGGGGCAGTTGCGCTTCTAGTGACCCATCCCCTTGCAATAATAACACTCTGTTTCTGGCTTAGGTCCAGCCTTGGGTTTCTTCGTCGGATTGGCAACAGTCTTGCTCCTCTTCTTGGAGTTACCCTTCTTGCCTTTGCCGTTTCTCTTGAAACCAGTGGTCTTATTAACCATTAACACTTGATGCTCTTTCCGGAGTTCTCACTCTGCGACTTTCAGCATCGCGAATAACTCGTCGGGTGACTTGTTCATCCCTTGCATGTTATAGTTCAACACAAAGCTCTTATAGCTAAGTGGCGTGATTGAACAATTCTGTCAGTGATAGCTTATTGCGGGAGTTCAATACCCAGCTCAGCTAGACGGTTCGAGTACCCATACATTTTGAGCACATGTTCACTGACAGACGAATTATCCTACATCTTGCAAGCATAGAATTTATCGGAGGTCTCGTACCTCTCGATCCAGGCGTTCTTCTGAAAGATAAACTTCAACTCCTGGAACATCTCATATGCTCCATGACGCTCAAAACATCGTTGAAGTCCCGGTTCTAGGCCATACAAGACTGCACATTGAACTACCGAGTAGTCCTCCTTACGCGATTGCCAAGCGTTCAAAACATCTTGGTCAGACGTAGCGGGTGGTTCATCTCCTAGCGCAACATCAAGGACATAATTCTTTTTCCCACCTTGTTGGATGAGCCTAAGATTACGTGCCTAGTCTACAAAGTTGCTTCCATCATCTTTCAACTTAGCTTTCTCTAGGAACGTATTGAAATTCAGGGTTGCTAATGCGTGAGCCATTGATCTACAACATCAAATATTGCAAAGTGGACTTAGACTATATTCAAGATAATTAGAGTTTAACTAATCAAATTACTAATAAACTCCCACTCAAAAAATACATCCCTCTAGTCATTTGAGTGTGCCATGATCCAAATTCACTATCTCAAGTCCGATCATCACGTTAGTTGAGTATAGTTTCAGTAGTAAACATCTCTATGCTAATCATATCAACTATAGGATTCATGATCGACCTTTCGGTTTCTTGTGTTCCGAGGCCATGTTTGCATATGCTAGGCTCGTCAAGTTTAACCCGAGTGTTCCGCGTGTGCAACTGTTTTGCAACCGTTGTATGTGAACGTTGAGTCTATCACACCCGATCATCACGTGGTGTCTCGAAACGAAGAACTGTCGCAACGGTGCACAGTCGGGGAGAACACAATTTCATCTTGAAATTTTAGTGACGGATCACCTTATAATGCTACCGTCGTTCTAAGCAAGATAAGGTGCATAAAAGGAGTAACATCACATGCAATTCATAAGTGATATGATATGGCCATGATCTTGTGCTTCTTGATCTCCATCACCAAAGCACCGGCATGATCTTCTTGTCACCGACGCCACACCATGATCCCCATCATCATGATCTCCATCATTGTATCTCCATCGAGGTTGTCGTGCTATCTATGTTATTACTACTAAAGCTACAACCTAGCAATTTAGTAAACGCATCTGCAAACACAAACGTTAGTCTAAAGACAACCCTATGGCTCCTGCCGGTTGCCGTAGCATCGACGTGCAAGTCGATATTAACTATTACAACATGATCATCTCATACATCCAATACATCACATCATGTATTTGGCCATATCATATCGCAAGCATACCCTGCAAAAACAAGTTACACGTCCTCTAATTTGTTGTTGCATGTTTTTACGTGGCTGCTATGGGTATCTAGTATGATCGCATCTTACTTACGCAAAAACCACAACGGAGATGTGAAAATTTCTATTTAACGTCTCTCCAAGGACCGCCTTGGTAAAATACAATTCAACTAAAGTTGAAGAAACCGACACCCGCCAGTCATCTTTGTGCAATGAGTTGCATGTTGGTCGATGAAAACCAGTCTCTCGTAAGCGTACGAGTAATGTCGGTTCGGGCCGCTTCAATCCAGCAATACCACCAAATCGAGAAAATACTAAGGAGGGCAGCAAGTTGAACATCAACGCCCACAAAAACCTTTGTGTTCTACTCGAGATAACATCTACACATGAACCTAGCTCATGATGCCACTGTTGGGGAACGTTGCATGGGAAACAAAAAAAATTCCTACGCACATGAAGAACTATCATGGTGATGTTGATCTACGAGAGGGAGATTGGATCCACATACCCTTGTAGATCGCTAAGCGGGAAGCGTTAAGAAACGCGGTTGATGTAGTGGTACAGCTTCGTGATTCAAATCACCGTCGTCCCACGGTCCGTTCCGATCTAGCGCCGAACGGACGACACCTCCGCATTCAACACAGGTACAGCTCGATGAAGATCTCGGCCTTCTTGATCCAGCAAGAGAGATGGAGAAGTAGATGAGTTCTCTAGCAGCGGGACGGCGCGCCGGTGGTGGTGATGATCTACTCCTGCAGGGCTCCGCCTGAGCTCCGCAGATATCCAATCTAGAGGAAGAACTACGTGGTATAGGTTTGAGTTGCAGTGGCAAAGTTGTGTCTCAAATGCCCTAAAACTACCAATACATATAGGAGGAGGGGAGGGGCTAGCCTTCGGGGCGCTGGCCGATTGGGAGGAGGTGGACTCCCACCCCAATTCGGTTTGGGGGAAGGAGTCCACTCCTTCCTTCCCACTCCCTCTTTCCTTGTTTTTTCTTTTCGTTTGGTTTTTTTCCACTTGGGGCGCCATAGCCCTCTTGGGTTGGCCTCACCAGACCACTAAAGGCTGGTGCACCACCCTAGGGTTACTGGGCTCACTCACGGGTGGGGTGGCCCCTCCCGGTGAATATCCGAAACCCATTCGTCACTCTCGGTACACTACCGGTAATGCTCGAAATCTTTCCGGTGACCAAATGAAACCATCCTATATATCAATCTTCGTTTCTGGACCATTCCGGAAACCCTCGTGACGCCCGTGATCTCATACGGGACTCCAAACAACCTTCGGTCACCAACACATATAACTCAACTATACTAAAACATCATCGAACCTTAAGTGTGCAGACCCTGCGGGTTCGAGAACTATGTAGACATGACCCGAGACACTCCTCAGTAAATATCCAATAGCGGGACCTGGATGTCCATATTGGATCCTACATATTCTACGAAGATCTTATCAGTTGAACCTCTGTGCCAAGGATTCATATAATCCCGTATAACATTCCCTTTGTCCTTCGGTATGTTACTTGCCCGAGATTTGATCGTCAGTATCCCTATACCTATTTCAATCTCGTTACCGGCAAGTTTCTTTACTCGTTCCGCAATACAAGATCCCGAGACTTACACTTGAGTCACATTGCTTGCAAGGCTCGTATGTGATGTTGTATTACCGAGTGGGCCCCGAGATACCTCTCCGTCACACGGAGTGACAAATCCCAGTCTTGATCCATGCTATCTCAACGGACACCTTTGGAGATACCTATAGAGCATCTTTATAGTCACCCAGTAACATTGTGACGTTTGATACACACAAGGTATTCCTCCGGTGTTAGTGAGTTACATGATCTCATGGTCATAGGAATGAACACTTGACACGGAGAAAACAATAGCAACAAAATGACACAATCACATGCTACGTTTATAGTTTGGGTCTAGTCCATCACATTATTCTCCTAATGATGTGATCCAATTATCAAGTGACAACACTTGCATATGGTCATAAAACCCTAACCATCCTTGATCAACTGGCTAGCCAACTAGAGGCTTGCTAGGGACATTGTTTTGTCTATATATCCACACATGTATCTATGCTTTCATTGAATACAATTATAGCATGGATAATAAACGATTATCTTGAAACGGGAAATATAATAATAACTATTTTATCATTGCCTCTAGGGCATATTTCCAACAAGTTCCACCTCCCATGGTCTATGGAGGACCGGTTCCTGCACCGCGTATTAATCCTGTTGGTCCTCCTCCTAAGCTTGTTAAGGGTGATTTTGCTAACTGGGTGTTTTCCATTAAGTCTCATTTGAATCACAACTCAACAAATTTATGGAGAATCATTGAGCAAGGCTACTATCCGCATGACCCAAGCAACCTCACTCCAAGAGAAGAAGCGGACAATCAATATAATCACTGCGCATTATTTATTCTCTAGTCCGCAGTGCCTCCTGAAGATCTTCCTCACTTGCGCCCCTTCACTCTGGCTAAGGACCGTTGGGAGCACATTATGGTGCTGTAGAAGGGAAGCGCAAGCATTCAACAGTCCAACTATGAAGTGGTTCTTGATGAGGGTGATGAGTTTGTGATTAAGGAAGACGAGGACCCTCGTGATCTCTATCGAAGGGTGACTGCTATTGCTGTTTCCCTCAAGGATCATGGGAGCAAGGATGTGGATGACACATGGATCAAATGCAAGTTTCTCAAGGCCATCATGCCATTCAAAAAAGCCATGTCATCCGTCATTCGCCAACGGCCAGATTTCCACTCCTTGTCCTCCAGTGAGGTGTTGGATGAATTCATTGCAATGTCGATCATGAACAAGACCGCTGATAATGCTCTTGCTCGCGTTCGGTCAAAGAAAACTTCACCCAACCTTGCCTTAAAAGCAAAGGCTGCTTCTAAAGAAGAAGAAGAGGAGGTGGAAGAGGAAGGCTGCCCTGAAGACACTAAGTATGCTTATCACGAGCACATGGCTCTTGCGTCAAGGCAATTCTAGGGCAACAAGAGAAACTCAAGGCCCAATTTCTCCAAGAATAACTCAAGTGGGTTCAAGACCAAGAAATGTGTGAGGACATGCTATAACTGCAGCAATGTGAGTCACTTCATAGCAGAATGTCCCTATGAGAAGAGGGAAGACAACGGGGGCAAGCTCATTCGCAAAGACAAAGCCAAGTCTTTCCCAAACAAGAACAACTTTGTTAAGAAACCCCATCCAAAGGGTATGGTAGCACTTGAAGAGTACCCCTCCGATGATGATGACAATGATGATATGGTGGCAACGACGACTGTAGCCATTGCCACCCCCTCTCCCAAGATGTCTCTCTTCAACGCCCCCAACGATAACCGCGTCACCAAGTGCCTTATGGCCAAAAGTATCGATCAGGTAACACCCAACATTAAGACAACCATCACTACTGCTCCTTCATTGTTAAACTATGTTGATAATAGTGATGATGTGGAACTTAATAAGCATGGTTATGAAAATTTCTGTGTAAAATCAAAGGACAATCCAAGAAGCACTTCGTTGCTCTTTTGGAATAACTGGGTGAGGCTAATGACCTCAACGAGACTCATGAGGAGACTATCTCCGAGCTGCAAGGACATAGTCGTGACTATGCCGATGAGATTGCTGAATTATCTATTGCTCTAGAAAAAGAGCGAATTGTTCGTTTGGCGCTTTAGAACTCACACAACGATGATTGTGCTAAATTACAAAAGGAGCTAGATCACGCTATTGTCCTTACATGTGTGCTTAAGTCTGAAAAGGCTGCACTTGGGGTTGGCCACGACAGACTCAAGGAGGGGTTTGATACACTTGACAAGGCTCACAAGGTCTTGAAAGGTGGTCATTTCTCCCTGAAAGAGTCTCATGATCAACTCCAAGCAAAGCTTACCAAGCAGATCTCTACTTGTCCTCCTTTTGTTATAATTGATAATGCTTGTACAACTAACCCTTGTTGTGAGCATGTACATCTTGTGGAGGAAAATGCTAAGTTGAAGGATCAACTTGAGAAGGGCCTTGTGTCATGTATCCAAGGCGAGAAGAACCTAAACGACCTTTTGAGTAATCAAAAGGGAGTTGTAGGAAAGGAGGGACTTGGACTTACATCCAAGTCGAAAGGGAAAAGGAAGAACAGGAACAAGCAATCCCCTACCCTCATGGTCATGTTTTTCAAAGAGGGTGAAGTGACTCAGAAGGAGAACACGAACAAGGTGGAGGATGGTAGCGTCAAGAAGGGCAAAACCATTCCTACCAACACAGCCGACAAACTCAATCCATCTTATGTTTTTTGTCGTGCTGGTGATGGGCATGTTTATTCCAGTTTTGTTGGTTCTTACTATGAGTCCATTGAATGGGCTATTTGGATTCCTAAGACCCTTGTTTCTAACATTAAAGGAGCCATTCAAAAATGGGTACCTAAAACCAAGCCTTGATCTATTGCAGGAGTTTGCTTCCAGTGGGGTGTCATGGTTGCTCGATAGTGGAGCAACAAATCATATGACCGGAAGCAAGACTTAGTGGTGGACGTGCATCCTTCCCCATCTATGCCCACTATGTCCAATTCACTGATGCATCAACGTCCAAGGTATTGGGATTTGGTAAGGTGGTCATCTCTCAAGAGTTATCTATTGAGAAGGTTATGCTTGTTGAGTCCCTTGCTTACAATTTACTTTCAGTTCGTCAACTTGCAATTATGGGCTTTGCCACATTCTTTAATCTTGATACCGTGGTCCTTTTGTGGAGCAAGACTGTTAAAGTAGCCTATGTTGGATATGTCGAAAATGGTCTCTATGTGGTGAACTTTTCACAGCGACCCACGAAGACTGCGATTTGTCTAATGGCTAAAGTTGATGTGGGCTGGCTTTGGCATCGCCGACTAGCTCATGTCAATATGAGATCTTTGCAAAGTATCCTCAAAGGGGACCATGTTCATGGACTAACAAATGTGAGTTTTGCTAGAGATCGTGCTTGCACTGCCTGTATTGAAGGGAAGATTCACGAAACTGCTCATCGTCCAACGACCCTCATTTACACTAAGAGGCCTTTGGAGCTCCTTCATATGGATCTCTTCGGTCCTCCATCGTTTGATAGTCTTGGGGGCAGAAAGTACTGCTTGGTGATTGTTGATGATTACTCAAGATACGCATGGGTATATTTCTTCAAGAGGAAGAGTGAGACTCAATAAACCATCATCAACTTTGCTAATAAATCTCAACATCAACATGAAGCAAAGATTTTGATGATTAGAAGTGACAACGACACCGAGTTCAAGAACTACACCCTGGATGAGTTTCTTAGTGATGAGGGAATCAAGCATCAATATTCAGCACCATACACCTCTCAACAAAATGGTGTGGTGGAGAGAAAGAACCGGAGATTGATGGACGCGGCAAGAACAATGATGGTGGAATTCAAATCTCTGTATAATTTTTGGGCCGAAGCCATCAACACAGCATGTCATGCATCCAATCGGCTCTATATCCGCAAAGGCGTGAACAAGACCCCATATGAGATTCTCACTGGAAACAAACCCAATCTCAAGTACTTCCGGGTATTCGAGTGTAAGTGTTTCATTCTCAAGAAAGGTGCACGTTTAGCTAAATTTGATTCTAGAGCTCAAGAAGGTATTTTTGTTGGTTATGCCACAAAGTCTCATTCTTACCGTGTCCTCAACAAGTCCACCGGGTTCATTGAGGAAACGTGTAGCGTGGAGTTTGATGAAAATAATGGCTCCCAAGTGGAGCAAAGTGGTCTTTGTGATGTAGGTGATGAAATTCCTCCCCAAGCCATAAGAAGAATGGGGATTGGTCAAATAGTACCCATTGAGGAACCCCTTGTGGCCAAAGGAGAAGGACAATGCTTTACTCAAGTGGAGCCATCACCCTCGCAAGCCCCACACGCTTCCGATGAACAAAGAGAAAACCCTCAACCAGCTGAACAGGATCAAGGACAAGATTAACCACTTGAAGATGGTGATGCACCACATGATGTCCAAGTGCTTACACAAGTTTCCGAATCTTCTCAAGATCAAGATCTAGTGCAGCTACAAGATCAAGATCAAGTGCAGGCACAAGATCAAGATCAAGAGCAGCTACAAGATCAAGAACAAACCAGTGAGCTTGCTCAAGACGAAAATCAAGTTGATCAGGATACTGCCTCTCAATTTCCTTCTACAACACCTAAGAGGGGTCGCGGTGTCAATGAAGGATTAAAACTCAAGGCCAAGCAACGTGATCAAGTTGATGCTTCCCAGTCATCAAGCGCAGAACTCTTGGAGCATCACGCAGCCAAGATTGCATCCAAGCTGAGATTCAAGTCACATCTTATGAAGAACATGCTTGGAAGTATATAAAGGGGAGTGTCCACTCGTCAACAAATTTCAAATTATTGTGAGCATCACGTGTTTGTATCATATTGTGAACCTCAACAAGTACAGGAAGCGCTCGATGATGAGGATTGTCTTATGGCCATGCATGAAGAACTCAACAACTTCGAGCGTAATCAAGTCTGGAAATTAATGCCAAGACAAAAGGAGGAACATAATGTCATCGGGACCAAATGGATCTTCAAAAACAAGCAAGATGCCAATGGGATTGTGGTTTGGAACAAGGCAAGATTGGTGGCTCAAGGCTACTCCCAAGTCGAGGGTATCAACTACGGTGAAACCTTTGCCCCTGTTGCTCGTCTAGAATCTATTCGCATGTTGTTTGCATTTGCATCTCATCATGATTTCAAATTACAACAAATGGATGTGAAGAGTGCTTTTCTTAATGGTCCTTTAAATGAGTTGGTTTATGTCAAACAAACCCCGGGGTTCGAACATCCCAAGCCCCCCAATCATGTATACAAACTTAATAAGGCACTCTATGGCCTTAAACAAGCCCCACGTGCGTGGTATGAGTTCCTTACTGAGTTGTTACAAGATCGTGGGTTTGAAATTGGGAAGATTGATCCCACTCTTTTTACCAAGAAGGTCAAAGGGGATTTGTTCATATGCTAGCTATATGTTGATGATATCATTTTTGGTTCCCCTAACGAATCTTTCAATGAAAAATTTGCTGCACTAATGACCAAGAAATTTGAGATGTCAATGATGGGTGAGTTGAAGTTCTTCCTCGGGTTCGAGATTAAACAAGGTTTAGAAGGGATCTTCATCAAACAAACCAAGTACACCCAAGACATGCTCAAGAGGTTCGAGCTAGAGGACGTCAAACCGGTCAAGTTTCCCATGCCAACCAGATGCAAACTTGACAGTGATCCCAATGGTAAAGCAGTGGATCGAAAGGTATATCGCTCCATGTTTGGATCCCTACTTTACCTTTCTGCATCTAGACCGGATATCATGTTGAGTGTAGGTATTTGTGCAGGATTGCAATCTGCACCGAAGGAAAGCCGTTATATGGATGTCAAACGAATCTTTCGATATTTGGCTCATACCCCAAACTTTGGCCTATGGTATCCCAAAGGAGAAAACTTCAACCTAGTGGGCTATTCTGATTCAGATTGGGCAGGAGATTGTGTGGAGAGGAAGTCAACTGCTCGAGGATGTCAATTTCTTGGTCGTTCACTAGTAAGTCGATCTTCAAAGAAGCAGAGTTGTGTCTCATCGTCTTCCACCGAAGCTGAGTCTGTTGTAGCTGCGAGTTGTTGTGCACAGTTGCTATGGATGAGGCAAACTTTAAAGGATTATAGTGTCACTTGTGACAAAGTGCCTCTTCTATGTGAGAATCAAAGTGCTATCAAGATTTCCCTCAATCCGGTGCAACATAGAAAGACCAAGCACATTGATATTCGTCATCACCTCATTCGTGAGCATATCAAGCGTGGTGATATTGATGTCACTTCATCAACACTGAAGAGCAACTTGCAGATATTTTCACTAAGCCCCTAGATGAAGCAAGGTTCCGGGAGTTAAGGCATGAGCTAAATATCATTGATTCAAGTAATGTGGATTGAAACTAGGCACTATGCACCTTATTTCACATTATATCTAGTTCTAGGTGTAGGCATGGACATAGGGGGAGTGTTGTTCTCTCAATGAACTTTCCATCCCCCATTATGCATAAAGCGATCAAGTTTTTCACATCGGCCATTATTGATGGCACTTGTGCTTCAAAGATGAGCATTGGTTATGAACCCAAGGATAATTCTTCGCGGTGTCACACCTTTTGTCTCAAACATAGGTGGCTCCGACCACCGCCCCCCTTTTTCTCTCCAAATAAAGGAAGGTTATAATATGGCTAGTCAGTATATCTTGCTTGTGATTTTATTTCTCCCATACTGACTAGTCGGTGTCCACGATGATTTCACGCTGTTATGGCAAGTTCTGAAGCTCTCTGTGTTTTCTGGAGCGGTACTACCGTTCAGAGGAAGCGATACTGCCACAAGGCGGAGCGGTACTACCGCCCGGGTAGCAGTACTACCGCTATGACCCGGGCCGTACTACCGGGATGACTAACACGGTACTACCGCTGCCTAGGGCTAGGTCGGCCTGATTCTGTATTTTTTCAGGGGGAGCGGTACTACCGCTCCTGACATGAGCGGTACTACCGCCAGCCCAGCGGTATTTCCGCTAGCGCAGCAGTACTACCGCTCTGGCCCGAGCGGTACTACCGCCCTGCCCGTGACCTAGGGGGTATATAAAGGGAGGGAGCCGTTTTACCTGCCCCATTTGCTTCTTCTTCGTGGAGCTCTCTCTACCCTGAAATCCTCAGATCTGGTTCTCCTCTGCGGAGCTTCTCCTCCCTTTGTAGTTGGAGGCATTGCCCCCCTCCTTCCTCCTTCGGGTGCAATGGATTCCGGTATAGCTCCTCTCCTTCCTCTCTTGGTTGGTGTTCTTGCTTCTAGGGTTAGGAGCTTGATGTACTAGATTCATTGATTTGATGTATGCTTAGTCTTTGGTTAGAATGGAGGAGAAATCTTAGGAGATTTTAGGTCCAATGTTCTCTCTTGTATCAATCCGACATGCTCTAGAGCTCTACATGTGTTAACAATCTGTTGGTTCTTGTCAAATTTTTTATGGATGTGGTTTAGATTCGGATCCTTTCTAAGCCATCCAGCCCCGCGCGGTACTACCGCTCCACCCGGGCGGTACTACCACTGGGGCTAGCGGTACTACCGCTGGGGACGAGCGGTACTACCGCTATGCCATCTATGGCTGTTTTTCTTTGGAGTCTTGTGCTTATTCTTTTGTGTTGTGGACCTTGCCTTGACTCTTTTTGTCGCCTTTACTGCGTGTTTGTGTTGTGTGTCATAGGTGGTGGTTCCCGTCATTCTAACCTGGTCCGTGACACCCAGTCGAAGAGGTACCGCAATCCTGACATCCCAGAAGGTTCAGAGAGCTCCAATTTCAACCCTCCAAAGCGCCACTTCAAGAAGACTTCCTCGAAGGAAAAGGAGGCCAACATTGACTACAACACTATGCCTCCTAAAGAGTTTATGCGGCGCCGTCAGAGCAATTATTATATCATTGAGAGAGTTCAGCTCAGAGGCTGTGAGTTGTTCTGGACGAAACTGCAAGCCCTGATACATCAAGATGTGATCATGTCATTCAACAACATCTATGTCCCTGTGGAGTGGATTGATCTGCATCATCTCCAGAGGTATCCTGATTATTTTGGAGAGGCTCTCTCTTTGATTAAGCAACTTGGTATTGAGAACGTCATCACCTTCCATCATGACTTCGATCCAGAGATTGTGGCCCAATTCTATGTCACTGTCCACTTTCATAGTGATGAGGATTGTACTATGACTTGGCTCACAAATGGCGAGAGGATGTATGGAACTCGGGGAGAGTTCATGAAGCTTCTGAATGTGCCCGATGAGGGGCCACGAACTATTGTTGGCTTGAGCCCTCATGCCCAACCTGGTGCCAGCCCCAAGGACAAGCTGCAGCAATTCTATGTGAGGAAGAATGCGCTTACCCCGCACTTGGATATCATGCACCGAATCTTCCGCAACACGCTGTTTCCTCGTGTTGGCAACAAAGACGAGGTTCATTCCTATTTGGTGGGCATGCTTCTGATGTGTGAGGAGGGAAGGACAAAGAGCATTGGGCCACTCGACATATCTGGTGTGATGTTCAATGAGCTTAAGAGTTCGAACTCTCACTGTAAGGTCCCGATCTATGGGCCTTACTTGTTCTTTTCCATCAAGAAAAAGTGGGCAGAGTCCGTTCCACAAGTGCCCTTTCCTACTAGCTCTGTGTGTGTCAGCCATGACCCTATCAAGCTGCGCCATAAGGAGAACCGGGCAAACAGCTCAACTTCGATATCTCCTCAATGTGACAGGGAGACTGCTGCTGCTGAGGGAGGCCCTCGCTCGGATACCCGCTCCTCTGTTGTGCCATCTTGGGCCGTGAAGCTGAAGGACCAGATGAAGACTATCTTCTGCATGCAGGCCAAGGGACAGTATCACACTCATGTGGCTCAAAAGGACAACCGTCAGAGGCACAAGCGTGTCTTGAGGACGCTTGATGTGAACATTTCGAGCGGCTCTAAGAACATCATCACTCCAGAGGTTGACTGTATGCAGGCACGAGACTACCAGTGGGATGGGTCCGATGTTGAAGAAGAGGCATATGATGATGACGCTGAGGATGCGGATGCTACGGAAGAGCCTGATGTGGATGCCTGAGCTACCACCTGTGTCCTAGGTATACTCTCTTCCCTTTTTGGTGTCTTGATACCAAAGGGGGAGAGAATGTAGGGATTTGCTTTGCTTTATTGTTGCTTTGTTTTCTTAGTCTTTCTGTGCTGAACTTGGCTGGTTTTCTCGTGTTGGATTACTTATCATGGTTGTGAGACTAGTTTAATCATATGGTGTGAGACATATGCTATCCCTAAATTATGTTTATTATTATCTTCTTATCTCCCTATATGATAGCCTGTGAGTTAATTATCTTGTGCCCCTATCTTCATGCTCACATGCTATACCTTGCTTTCTCACTTAATATTGTATCAGGTCATTGCAAGGAGTATTAGCATATGATTTCTAGGAGGAGCCTTCTCCTGGGACTGAGTGCATTGCTGTTCATAGCACTAACCTTAATCATGCACTCATCCAGGGGGAGCCAATCCCTAGACCATAGACTGTGGGTTTGCAGTTATATTCAGTATACTTTCCTTTTGTGCAAATCCGCTATTGTCATCAATTCACCGAAAAGGGGGATATTGTTAGGGCATATTTATCCCTAAGTGATTTTGGTGATTGATGACACTACCTCAATGGACTAATCGTGTGCATTGAGCATTTCAGATAATACATGACAATGGCACAAGACGTTTCGGCTCCCCTCTGTGGATCAGAAGCACGGTGGCTTCTACGGTTCTCTTTAGTGATTTTGAGTCGTAGGAACGCCATACTATTAAGAGGAGATCCGTGTCGGAAAGGTTGGGTGGAATCAAACTCTCACGCACACAATTTATCTCCACCGCTTTTCCCTTGCTGCTATGGAGCTTCCCCCTTGTTCTTTCTCTCTCTCTTGGCAAAAAGGCTCTAGCGGTAGTACCGCTAGAAGTGAGCGGTAGTACCGCTAGCAAGCGGTAGTACCGCCCCCTGGCTAGCAGTAGTAACGCTCTAGGTTTGTAGTATCGCTCTCATAGCGGTTGTGCTACAATGAACTTTTTGCAAAGACTTTCTCAGCGGTGGTAGGCCCGGTAGTAGCTTGTGCACTACCTTGGGTAAAGTGGTAGTACCGCTCTAGTCCTAGAGGTAGTACCGCTCGGGTCAGCGGTAGTACCGCTGCCCCTGAGCAGTAGTACCGCTCTGCTCATGCAGTAAGTGGGGGTAATGTTTGGTTTTGTTCCGCCACTATATAAAGGGTTCTTCCACTCCGTGAACCCTACTTTTGACCATCCAAGACTCCATTGTTGCTCCCTATGCTCATATGTGCCCGATCTCTCTTCCTAGCCAATCAAACTTGTTGATTTTCTAGGGATTGGTTGAGAAGGCCTAGATCTACACTTCCACCAAGAGAAAATTGATTCGCCCCACTAATCCCTTGCAGATCTTGTTACTCTTGGATGTTTGAGCACTCTAGACGGTTGAGGTCACCTCAAAGCCACATTCCATTGTGGTGAAGCTCCATGCTCTTGTTGGGAGCCTCTAAGCTTTGTGTGGAGATAGCCCCAAGCTTGTTTGTAAAGGTTCAGTTGCCGCCTTCAAGGGCACCTATAGTGGAATCACGGCACCTTGAATTGTGTGAGGGCATGAGGAGAATACGGTGTCCCTAGTGGCTTATTGGGGAGCATTGTGCCTCCACACCGCTCCAACAGAGACGTACTTCCTGTCAAAGGGAAGAAACTTCGGTAACACATCCTCGTCTTCATCGGTTCCTTTTGTGGTTATCTCTAACCTTTACATTGCGAATGTTATTGTTGTAGAGTATTTCTTACTTGCCTTAGCGATTATAGTTGGTAGTATCATATAGGCTGCTCACCTAGTTGTCATTTTAGACAACCTTTATGTTGCTAACCCTAACTTGTTAAGGATAGCTAAAAGTTGGTAGTTGCCTATTCACCCCCTCTAGTCAACCGTATCGATCCTTTCATCATTACTTTCGTGCTGTGGGGTGTGGGCTTTCCGATCCACCCCTTCCTGAGGGGCTTACTAGAATTCTATGGGCTATAGCTTCACAACCTCACCCCTGTCTCAATCCTTCACCTCTTAGGCTTCGTAGCCCTGTGTGAGATGTTCTTGGGCTGCGAGCCCCACTTCGACCTATGGAGAAAATACTTCTGCCTCGTTCTCGGAACCAGGGGAGCATCAGTTCGAGAAGTAGGCGGAACCGAGGTGTGGCGTATAGGCGGTACAGGATACCCGGTCGGGACCCCAAAGAAGGAAACCAACAAGTTGTCTTCGGAGTGGTTTTATATTGAAGACGTTCTTTTATTCGAGCAAGTTCGGAGAGGTCTTCCCGAATATTCCGAGCCCCCTTAAAGAAGCGGTCCAGGTGGCTGCCGAAGAGTTCCTCCTAGGAAGAGAGCTCCAAAGTAAATTGCCTAGCTACTAGGGTGAGGTTACTTGCTCACAACGAGATGACCATCATTGAAGTGATGGTTGCGGTAATTACCAAGTGCATTCAACAACTTCAGCACCGCACGCACCCCTTGTGGCGCTATAACAGGACAAGCGACACTATCCGTTCCATACGACAGGGGCCGTGTGTAACAGCCCGAGACCGACGCTCTAGAAGATTTCCTTTTTATTCCGTTGAAATCATGTGATTCGTTTGTTTGTCGCTTTCATCCTCGCATCATGCGCATCATTCGCATTGCATCGGCACTCCGTTGCTGCCAGTTTTCAAAACTTGCACCCGTTATTAGTTGCTGGTTCTCTCCGTTTTTGTCGTTGACTGTTTCGAGACAAACCACACACGCACGCGCCCGTGGCACACTTAAAAATACTGTTTTCCAAAGTGCATGAAAAATATTCTCGGATTGGGTCGAAAGTTGGCGTGCAATCTAAAATTAGTGTTGGTAGACCGTGTGCCAAATTTCGTCGCAATCGGAGTCTGTTTGATACCCAAAAGGTGTCGGGCCGCAAACTGCCCTCTCTTCTTAGCCCAGCACCACTCTACACAGCCCACTAGCCCAGCCTAGTCCCTCCCCGCGTCCGGGGCCGTTCGATCGCGATCGCATGCTCGGAATCGGATGCAAAATCCCCCTAACCTAGCCCCGATCCTATTTAAACACCAACACCTTCCTAATTTTGGGCAGCCAACCTCCTCTCCTTGGAATCCACGCAAGCAAACCCTAGCAAGGCTCTCTCCTCCTCTCTCCCTCCACCCACCTCCAACCAAGCGGGCCCGCGAGCCGAGATCAGGCCCGCCGGGCACGAACCATCGTCACCGCCCTCGGAAGGAGCGGAGCTCTCGAGCCCCGCACTTCCTCCCGTAGACGTCGTCCCGCGCATGCCCACACCCTCGCCGGACTCCTGTCCAAGCTCGCCGGAGTGCAGCGCCCCTCCAACGCCACTGCCAGCATCCGCCTGCAGCCATGCCCACTGCGCCCAAGCTTCGCCCGGGATGACCCGATCCACGCGAGCCAACCCCGATCTACAGCCCGCCGCCGCCGCTGGAGCTCCGCCTCACGGGATCTGCACTGCCGGCCTCTGCCCCAAGCACTGTCAACCAGCCGCGTCGTGAGTCGCCGGCAGCCCAGCACCGGCCACAGCCCTACCTGCTCCATCATTGCATCGAGCCGCCGCCCCCACGCCCGATCTGGATCGAGGATCCAGATCCATCCCCCAAGCCGCGTAGACCTCCACCTGGGCTGACCCAGTCACCAGGTTCATGCGGCCCCGTTGGCCCATCTCCAAGTGGGATCTCAGGCAAGATGACCATTTCCCTAGATATTAGTACTATCAATGCCATGCCAGTTGTCTCGTTTCTTTCATTATGTCTCATTGCCTACAACCCGTCAAATGTGAGCCTCTCAACATTGCCATGAAACCTTCAACCTCTTACAACCTAGCAAACCACTGATTGCCTATGTTACCACTAGCTTAACCATGTGTTAGCATTGCTAGTTGCAGGTGCAGTTGCTTCCATGTGATAACATGGGTTCCTTGTTATATCGCCATATTAATGCTATTTAAATTAATGGACCTATATACTTAGTAAAAGGTGGAAGGCTCGGCTTTCTATCCTCGTGTTTTGTTCCACCTTTGCCACCTTAGTTTTGGCTACCGGTGTTATATTCCATAACTGAGCGCTCCTAACACGCTCGGGGTTGTTATGAGGACCCCATTAATAATTCGTCTTAGCTTAAAACTGGTCTAGCAAGGCCCAACTTTTGTTCCACATTTGGCTAATAACTAATAAAAAGCATAGGGACCCACCGACATGTGCGGATAATTAATCAACCCCCGGGCCAGTGCTCCTAATGAGTGTTGGTCCAAACTAGATAAGTGTGCAGGGCCAACCCGCGGAAACTCGGAAGATCTCTATAAGGTCACTATACGATGCGCTCATCCGATTGTGCCCTGAGAACAAGATATGCGGCTCCTATCGGGATTGTCGGCACGTTGAGCGGCCTTGCTGGACTTGTTTTACCTTTTACAAAATAACTTGTGCATCGGGATTCGAGTGATGCTTTGGGTTATCTCAGAGTTGAGGTTTTCCACTAAGGAATCCGAGGAGATCACGAGTTTCGTGGTCGAGGCTGTCTATGCGGCTTATGGTAATTTGTGACGGACTAGTTGGAGCACCCGTGCAGGGTTAAATCTTTTGGAAAGCCGTGCCCGCGGTTATGTGGCAACTTGGAAACTTTTTTTAACATCTGGTTCTAGATAACTTGAATTAATATTAATTAAAATGTGCCAACTGGGTGCGTAACCGTGATTGTCTCTTTCGTGAGCTCCTTCTTCGATCGAGGACACGATGGGGTTATGTCTGGCGTAAGTAGGGTTCAGGATCATTCATTTGATCATTATTAGTTCACGTCCGATATGCGTTGATCACCCCCTCTTATTCTTGTCCACGTAAGTTAGCCACCTCAAATAAATGCTTAGTCGCTTGCTCCAGCCTCACACCTTAACTATACCTCACCCATTAAGCTTTGCTAGTCTTGATACCTTTGGAAATGGGATTGCTAAGTCCGTGTGGGTCATAGATTACAACAACACCAGTTACAGGTACATGTAAAGTGATATTAAGACATGAGCGCGATGATTGTGCTATTGGAGTTTCTTCTTCTTCTTCATCGATCTAGGTCGGGTTCGAGGCCAACAACCTGGGATAGCAAGGATGGACGTCGTTCTTTTAACGTTTGTTTTCGTCCGTAGATGGACCTTGCTCTTCTTCATGATGACTGTATATTGATGTATTGATGTAATATTAATGTAGCTTGTGGCGAGTGTATGCCAACTCCTTATAATCATATTTTCAGTACATGTATTTGTAATGATATCCATTCTTGCAAAACGACGAGATGCGTTTCTATCCCTTTCAAGGACCTCGCTCCAAAATATGGATAGGATCACATCTTGGGCATTACAAGTTGGTATCAGAGCAGTACCGACCTAGGAGCCCCCTTGATTGATCAAACTTGGCCGAGTCGAGTCTAGTGGAAAAATTGCTTTGAGTCTAGTTATATATTGAAGAGTAGGATTCTTTTTTCTCCTCTTCTATGCTCAGGTGAGGAATCTTGACGTAATAATTTTAATTCTACACCTCTTCTCACTCAAATATTTTTTAGGATAACACAGATATTTTAGAATCTATATGATGTCGATGTGACGGAGTTCTATCTTGGTGCCTCCTGTCTGACTTGATTTCTTCCGGGGAGTTGAGATCGAGGGGAATCTTGAGCACATCGTTATCATTCAGATTTCTTAGTATCTCAGGACAGAGGATGTTCGAAATTGCTTCAATACTAGTATTGGCAAGAGGAGTCCGGCATCCCCAGTACTGGTGGAGAGAGTTCACATGTACTGCCATACTTAGTATCATTGTGATTATGATGTCTGCGATAGATAAGTTTCTGAGATCTCTGGTTATGTGTTGACGGACGTGATACACTAGACGGGTTAGTGTTATTGCTAGAAGTTGAATGACGGATTTTACTCCTTGTATCCATGGACCCGACTACATGAACAGAAATTTCGGGAGTTCTTAGGTGAGAGTTCAAGTAGTTACCTATAGGACAATCTTCCAACAGATGCATGATGTGAGGTTGGGTTCGACATCTAGTGGATTCGTTTGTTCACTGACGTTTTTACAGAGGAAAATCTCGATATATGTCATCAGTATGCTTCGACAAGCCATGTAGTTTGCTACGCCTATGGAGCATATTCGAGCGTCATTTCAATATGACAATCCAATGTACGATCAAGCCCGTGCGATCCTATCCACAAAAATATCGAGCGGAAATCTCTATCATGAATTTGTTCTAGCATGTTTAGTAAGCCTCATCCTTGTTTTGTTGGAATATGGTAATTCGAGTTGCTTCGATGTCAAATGGTTCTTTCATATCTTTTCTAAGAGGTGTTCCCATATTTTCTATGGGAATACTGAATCTTTTGCTCAATCAAGTTGTCTTATCAATTCTTTACCAACTGGAGTGCTTCTCTTCAAGATCAGTCTCTCATTTCTTTCCGGAGTTCGTCTCATCTATCCCAAGTTATCTTTGTTTTTCCCACCCTCCTGCCCTTTTTGCTTCAAGTATTAAATTATCATCCTAGTGCCTTTCTTTCAGTGTTGTGTTCATTTCTCGATCCTCTGAAGGCCATCATTTCAAAAGATTTCTTTGTCCGCAGCTTTCATCTTTCATTCTCAAATTCTTCTCAATTGTTGTCTCTTCGTTCGTCACTCAATTAACTCAGTGCCTTGTTCAAGTTTTCTCTCACATGGGTCATGATCTCCTTGATCTATTGTATCTCCATTCATTCTTGGTATTTCTATTTATTTGCAATTCTTATCCGTGGTTCTTTCAAGACTTATTCAGTTTGTGCTCCATTCTCTCTTTTCAATCTTTATCAAGAAGAATAAATGATATGCTAAATCCGTTGCTTGTCATCAATTTAACTTGATGAAGGGTAAGCATAACATAATTCTTATTCTTGATTCGTCAAGGTGATTTCAATTCTTCTTCCCGAGTGGCTCAAGATATCAAATTATTTATCCCAAGTGCTTCATCTTTTCCTTCTGGAGTTCCAAGTTTTTCTCTATTATCTCTTCGCGAGATCTCATCTAAATCTTTGCAAGGTCATAATCTTATTCTATCATCCTTTCATCCCGGTGTTCTCCAAGTGGTTCTTCATGGTGATTCATCAAGGTTTCATTTTTATCTCGAAGTGTTCTTCAACATTCTTGTTAGAGAGGCTCAAATATCCTCTGTTTTGCCTTCCAAGTGCAATTCTGCTTCCTTTATCTTTTGAGGTGGTGTTATAGCATTCTTGTTAGTGGAGGAGTCTCGAAGAATATATTTTTTTCAAGAATGAGATATTTAAACCCGCTGATTCTATGATCATGGGACATTTTCAAACCCATGGTTTCTTCATTGAGCTATCTTGGTTTTGACGTCACCTAAAGCTTTGTCTTAGGATTGTTGCTATTATGGTGTTGCCATTAATCCAAGTTTTCAATGTTTCCTCTTGGTGTAAGAGGTTTTCATATCTTCTTGCTCCCATTGAATCAATTGTTTTCCAATTGTGGCAGGTTGTCACCTAATTGTTGAGATGGTTTTCATAAGTCCACTACAAGTTTGTTCTTTACGTTGTTGGTTTGCCAACAACTCCGTTCAATTTTTCTTGGAAGGCAGCTTGTCAAATTCAATTGTGATAGTAGTTGTCATTCTCTTCTTCATTCTTTCTCCCCAATGATATAGTTTCTATTCTTTACTCTAGAGGCATTGTGTTGTTGCTATTTTGAGTCAATCATCTCTTCTTGTCAAGATCATGTTCTCTCCTTGCATATTCAATTTAGTTGGGTTGTTGTGAATCTTCAAGACCTTCCATCTTATCAAATTTTGCCCTCTTTCCTATGGAAGTGCTGCTGAAATTTTGTTTGAATTTTTAATTGTTCCTCCTGTCATTCTTCATATCTTTGCAATCTTCAAGATACATTGGTTTCACTCGATTGTCAACACGTAACTAAGCTTTACCGTTTGCCCTTTCTCTTCCTCTTCCCCTTTTCATTCTTAGATCTCGAGGTGAGATCTCTTGTTAGTCAAGGAGAGTTGTAACAGCCTGAGACCGATGCTCCAGAAGATTCCCCTTTTATTCCATTGTCACCAGGTGATTATTTTGTTTGTCTCATTCATCATCGCATCATGCGCATCATCCGCATTGCATCGGTACTCTGTTGCCATTGATTTTCAAAACATGCATCCGTTAGTAGTTGTTGGTTCTCTCCGTTTTTGTCGCTGACTATTTCGAGACAAACCACACAGGCACGCGCCCACGACACCGTTAAAAATATTGTTTTTGAAAGTGCCTAAAAAATATTCTCGGATTGGGTCGAAAGTTGGCGTGCGATCTTAAAATAGTGTTGGTAGACAGTCTACCAAATTTTGTCGCAATCGGAGTCCGTTTGAAACCCGAACGGTCGACCATAGTGGCACCATCATGAGTTTATCGTCGGACGTTTTTCGGTGTTTCAAAATATTGTGCTGGGCCGCAAACTTCCCTCTCTTCTTAGCCCACCACCACTCTAGATAGCCCACTAGCCCAGCCTAGTCCCTACCCACGTCCGGGGTCGTTCGATCGCGATCGCGTGCTCGGAATTGGATGCAAAATCCCCCTAACCTAGCCCCAACCCTATTTAAAGAGCACCACCTTCCTAATTTTGGGCAACCAACGTCCTCTCCTCGAAATCCGCGCAAGCAAACCCTAGCGAGCCGCTAGCTCTCTTCTCCTCTCTCCCTCCACCCACCTCCATCCGTGCGGGCCCATGAGCCCACATCTCGCATGCCGGGCCCGAATCGCCGCCGCCGCCCTCGGAAGGAGCAGAGCTCTCGAGCCCCATAGCTCCTCTCGCTGCCCTCGTGCCGTGCCTGCCCACGCCCACACAGGACCGCCGTCCGAGCTCGTCGGAGTGTGCCACCCCTCCAACACCACCGCGAGCCTCCGCCTGCATCCATGGCAGCCGTGCCCGAGCTCTACCGGGGCCGCCCCGATCCAAGCGAGCCGGCCCCCATCCGTAGCCCGCCGTCGCAACTTGAGTTCCGCATCGCCGGATCCGCACTACCGGCCTCCGTCCCGCACGCCGCCGCCTCCCCAGCACAGGCCATAGTCATGTCGGCTCCATCGATGCATCGAGCCGCCGCCCCCACGCCCGATCTGGTTCGGGAATCCAGATCCGTCCCGCCAACCGCGTTCACCACCACCTCGGTCGGCCTAGCCGCCAGGTCCGTGCGGCCCGGTTGTCCCATCTCCGTCTGGGCCTCCCTCTGCGGCCCAATTCACGTGCCGTCCGAGATGCCCCGCTCCACATCGTCACCGACTAGCCCATGTGGCCCTCTGGTGAGCCCCGTCTATCCCCTCCCCCGGCGTGATTTAGTTTTAGTGCGCCACTAGTTTTGGCCCATTTGCACCAGATTCGGCCCATAGATAATTACTTTAACCTGTGAATTTAGGTTTTTTTCAAAAAACATGCATATATTAAAACGACTGTATCTTTTAAACCGTGCATCGGATCGAGGCAAGTTCAATATGTAAAACGAGTAGAATTTCGCATAGATTAATATTTTTTCATCTTACATGCATGGTTGGAACTGTTTGTCCCGCTGTTTGCATAGTTTTGTGTGCTTTTATGTTTAGGTGAATTATTTCGTGGCTATTTAAGAGTGCATCCGGGTTTCTCAATCTTAGTATGGAAAATGTTCATTTTTTCAACGCATTTCCATGCGTGGTCAAAATAGTCATCTTGTTGTTTTAATGTGGGTGGCATAAATAGTTTGCTATGTCGGGTTTAGGTCCTATTCTCGCATATATGTGGTGGCGCTAGTTTTATGTAGAACCCCACATAACATATATGTTTTTGGGGTAGAAAAATCCATAGAATTGAAACTTGCATTTAGTTTTATCTTTTGAGCAAGTTTGTGTGCATGATATTTTGCCATGTTGCCCTCTTTTTTATTTCGTTTGAATTATTCCATGCATGATATGAATTAGTTTTGAACATGAGTTATGGCCTTGGACATGTGTGTTAGCCTGTGGTATTTTTGGTTGCAATAGAAATCCATGTTTAGGTGTTGTTTGCTTGTTGCCAACATGCTAGAAAATAATGCTGATTTGAGATGCTGAAATATTTCTAAGTCTGGAATCTGTAATATTTTGTTGTTGTCTTGCCATGAGATTTGCTAATGATCTACAGGCCCTTTGCGGTTAGGGCAATGGAGTTATTTGTATTGCTTAATATTCTATAGAATTCTATAAATTTTCATGCCATTATATGCCCTGTAGCATATAGTTTTACTGCTGCCAATATGCCTTCTGGTTGAAAACTGCACTGTCAAAACTGTTGTTTTCACCAAGTCTGAAACTGTGTGCTACTTGTCATTTTGTGAGTTCTTTTCCTAGTGATCCATGCATCCATGGTAGTTGTATTTAGCAGGTTGTTATTGTGCATCTTGACCAATACGGCCTCATGTATTGTGTGTGCATTTTTGAATTATCTAGATTGTTGTTTTGGGGTGTAGAAAATGCCATGTTGCTGTTTTTGGCAGATTGTAGAACGTGTCATATATGAAACTTGCTTAGAATGTCATGTAGTTTCATAATACGTTGCTGCCTTCATGGTTTGGAATGCTTGTGGCTGTCATTGGCATACATATTGCATTCATGGCATCATATCTTGCGGTGATCATATCTTTTGAACCGTAGCTCCGTTGGAGAAGATCCATACATGTAAATCGACTAGGATGACGCGTAGAACCACGTGAACCACTTTATTCTGCTTTTTAACAAACATTAAAACATGTTAGTTCAAATATGGATATATTTCTAATTTAACGTATGGGGTCATATCGGAGATGCTACAAGTTGTTTCTGACCTCATTTAAAATGCCTAGATAGGTAGTTTAATTATGCTTCACCTCCTACCATGTTTAACAACATTTAATATTTTCTTGTACCTAAACGGGAGTGAATTAAGTAAATCAAATGTGGAGTTTCGTCAATATGCAACTCGTTGCATATTGAGCTTCACTTAATGTGTAGTACTTGTTTGTTGTGTTTATCGTGCCGTGCCTTGCATAATTGAAATGGACATGCATCATATTAGGATGTGCATCATATCATTCATGTGTCGTGGTGAATATTGTGTGTTGATTCTTGTTTCCGGTTTGCTTCGTCTCGATAGAGTTCCGCAAGCGAGTCGAAAAGTGAGGATCCGCTCGATTACGTCGGTTCGTTTGCTTCACGGATTCGTTCTTCTTCCAAGAGGGATCTCAGGAAAGATTACCATTTCTCTAGATACCATTACTATCAATGCCATGCTAGTTGTCTCATATGTTTCATTATCTCTCGTTACCTACCACCTATTAAATGCCAGCCTCTCAACATTGCCATGAAACCTTCAACCTCCTACAACCCAGCAAACCACTGATTGGCTATGTTACTGCTTTCTTAATCATGTGTTAGAACTGCTAGTTGCAGGTGCAGTTGCTTCCATGTGATAACATGGGTTCCTAGTTATATCACCATATTAATGCTATTTAAATCAATGCACCTATATACTTGGTAAAAAGGTGGAAGGCTCGGCTTTCTAGCATGGTGTTCTGTTCCACCTTTGCCGCCTTAGTTTTGGCTACCGGTGTTATATTCCATAATTCAGCGCTCCTAACACGCTCGTGGTCGTTATGGGGACCCCTTGATAATTCGTCTTAGCTTAAATCTGGTCTGGCAAGGCCTAACTTTGGTTCTACATTTTCCTAGTAACTAATAAAAAGCATAGGGACAAGTCGACACCCGCGGATAATTAATTAACCCCCGGGCCAATGCTCCTGATGAATGTTGGTCCAAACTAGAGTCATGTGCAGGGCCAACCAGGGGCAAGTCGGGAGATCTCTATCAGGCCACTGTATGATGCGCTCATCCGATTATGCCGTGAGAACGAGATACGCGACTCCTATTGGGATCGTCGGCACGTCGGGCGGCCTTGTTGGACTTGTTTTACCTTTTATGAACTATCTTGTGCATCGGGATTCTGATAATGCTTTGGGTTATCTAAGAGTTTAGGTTTTACACTAAGGAATCCGAGGAGATCATGAGTTTCGTGGTCGAGGCTTCCTATGCGGCTTGTGGTAATTTGTGATAGACTAGTTGGAGCACCCCTGGACGGTTAAATCTTTCAGAAAACCGTGCACGTGGTTATGTAGCAACTTGGAAACTTTCTTTAACATCCGGTTCTAGATAACTTGAATTAAGCTTAATTAAAATGTGCCAATTGAGTGCGTAATCGTGACTGTCTCTTTCGTGAGATCCTTCTCCGGTTGAGGAGACGGTGGGGTTATGTCTGACATAAGTTGGGTTCAGGATCAATCATTTGATCATTATTAGTACACGTCCCATAAGCGTAGATCACCCCCCTCTTATTCTTGTACGCGTAAGTTAACCACCTCAAATAAATGCTCAGTCGCTTGATGCAGCCTCACCACTTAACCATACCTAACCCATTAAGCTTTGCTATACTTGATACCTTTGGAAATGAGATTGCTGAGCCCGTGTGGCTCACAGATTACTAAAACACCACTCGTAGGTATAGGTAAAGTGATATTAAGACGTGAGAGCGATGATTGTGCTATTGGAGTTTCTTCTTCTTCATCATCGATCTAGGTTGGGTTCCAGGTCGGCAGCCTGGGATAACAAGGATGGACGTCGTTCTTTTATCATTTGTTTTCGTCCGTAGTAGGATCCTTTTTCTTCTTCATGATGGCTATATATTGCTGTGTTGATGTGATATTGATGTAGCTTGTGGCGAGTGTAAGCCAAGTCCTTATACTCATCTTTTCAGTACATGTACTTGTAACGATATCCATTCTTGCGAAATAACAAGATGGCTTCAATCCCTGTCGAGGCCCTCACGCCAAAATAATGATAGGATCACATCTTGGGTGTTACACCTGGCAATAAGGAAGCCTTTGAAATTATTCTGGCCAAACTTTTCAAGGGGGGAAAGAAGTTTTTTCCCGCCTCGCCATCAGGGACGACTTCTTGGAATATAAT
The DNA here is from genome assembly GCF_904849725.1 of Hordeum vulgare subsp. vulgare. Taxonomy (NCBI): domain Eukaryota; kingdom Viridiplantae; phylum Streptophyta; class Magnoliopsida; order Poales; family Poaceae; genus Hordeum; species Hordeum vulgare. The sequence continues at coordinate 288,965,825 of NC_058519.1, forward strand.
CTCATTGAATGTGTAAGTGTGAATATGTTCGCATAGCTCGGATGCTTATGCTTGACCTTACCATTTAATAACCTATCTTCCTCCTAAGCAGACTTGGAGGCGTTCGATTGAGATGGTCAACTGTCCTGCCCCCAACCAGAGAATCACTCCAGTGACGATGACCCCAGATTCCATGATGATCCGGAGATTTCATCGGTTTTGAGGACGGAGTATTTTATCAAGAAAGCATCGACGAACTCAAGGTGTCTCTTTAGGCTGACAACCTTGGGTCTCTCCCATCTTCTGCAGCAAACAAAGGGAAAGCCAACACTCGAAGAGGGGCCATACCTTTCGTCGTCCCAAATGTTCATGTCTCCACCCCCAAGGGTCGTCGGTCCACATGCCGAACTTAGTCCCGAGCTATACCGGCTCGGGCTGCATCAAACAAGAAGATGATTCCCATACAAGGGGCAACGGCGGAAAACATGTCGGTCATCCCTTCGACCAAGAGGTATACATATCAATCGCTGCCCTTTATGGTAATGATTGCCCTAAATGTTCATGACCCTTATCCGAAATACTCAGGAATCGTGTGCAACCTTCTTCGTACAAAGATGCTGCCGAAGTGTCGGGAAGTCATCAAAACCCGAGGTCTTTGGCTAACGCAAGAGTGCCAAATACGTTCCACTCCTTGACGAACCCGAAGGGTTTTCAACAGCTAATTCCGAATTTGAAAGCGTGATGAAACATTAGCGGCGAAAGCAGTCATTGCGTCACCCTATTGTTTCTGAACAACAGTTTAACGCTCTCAGCTCAACACATCCATGCCTTGGGGCTGCACGAGTCGTACTCGAGGAAGCAGCCACGCTGATGTCTTCCAATCTGCAAGTAAGTGATCGGTTTCTGATAACCGAATAGAAGTTCGAGCCGAGTAGACCTCGAGCCTTAATTTGGTCGGGACGACCAAATTAAGGGTCGAGATAATAATTTCTAGCCATGCCTGCTCTAAAGCCGGAGAACGAAAAACTATCCAAGTATTTCGAGTTAAGCCAGGCTAAATTGCAAGCCAAAAATGCCGAACTGGAGGAGGTGAAGAAATTCACTAGAGAAGCACACAGTGAGTAAAATAATTTAAATGTGCTTAATTTTAACGGGATTTCCTTTATAACAAAGAACTTCTTTATGGCATGCAAATCTATATGCCAATTGGAAAAAGATTTAGATGGATCCCGAGATTCTCACGGGTATGCTGAATCCGAGCTTGAAGCTGGTCATCGCATATTAAAGCGATGTCGTGAGGAAAACAACCAAGTCAAGGAGGAGAATAAACGACAAGCTAAATAAATAGAGAATTTGAAAGCTCTATTGGAAATATGCCCTAGAGGTAATAATAAATTGGTTATTATTATATTTTCTTGTTCATGATAGCAAATACAGGTATCTCTAAAGGTGTCCGTTGGGTTGGCGTGAATCAAGACTGGGATTTGTCACTCCGTGTGACGGAGAGGTATCTCACGGCCTACTCGGTAATACAGCATCACAACAAGCCTTTCAAGCAATGTGACTAAGGATATAGTCATGGGATCTTGTATTATAGAACGAGAAAAGAGACTTGCCGGTAATGATATGGAACTAGGTATAGAGATACCGATGATCGAATCTCGGGCAAGTAACATACCGAAGGACAAAGGGAATATCATACGGGATTAACTGGATCCTTGACATAGAGGTTCGACCGATAAAGATCTTCGTAGAATATGTAGGATACAATATGGGCATCCAGGTCCCGCTATTGGTTATTGAGCGGAGTGTGTCTCAGGTCATGTCTACATAGTTGTCGAACCCGCAGAGTCTGCATACTTAAGGTTCCGTGACGTTTTGGTATTATTGAGTTGTGTATGTTGGTGACCGAAAGTTGTTCGGAGTCCCAGATGAGACCACGAACGTCACGAGGAGCTCCGGAATGGTCCGAAGGTAAATATTGATATATAGGAAAGTTGCATTTGGCTACCGAAAAGTTCTCGGGCATTATCAGTGAAGTACAGGGAGTGACGAATGGGTTCTAAAGTTTTACCGGGAGGGGACACCCACCCAGGAGAGAACCTAATAGGCCTAAAGGTGGTGCACCAGCCCTTAGTGGGCTGGTGCAGCCCGCCCAAGAGAGGCTATTTCGGCCAAGGAGCAAAAGAAAAAAGGAAAAAAGGGAAAAGGGAAGGAGGAGACAAGGTGGAATCCTAATATGAGTAGGATTTGAGGTGGATTCCTCCACCTCCTCTCCACTTCAGCCTAACCCTTTAGGGTTGAGCCTGCCTCCTCCCGTCCCTCCCTCCTATACATACTAGAGGATTTTAAGGGCATCCCTAACCCTAATGACCCATGTGCTGCCCTCTTTCTCTCTAGATCGCTTTCTCCTCTAGATTAGTTCCGCACCGCTTGGCGAAGCCCTGCTAGATTGTCCACGACCACCACCACCACGTTTTCATGCTGGCGAACTCATCTACCTCTCCGCCCTCTTGCTGGATCAAGAAGGCGGTGATCGTCATTGAGCTACACGTGTGCTGAATGCGGAGGTGTCGTCCATTCGGCACTGGATCGTGATGGGATCACAGGACGGATAGTGACGAGATCGCGGGACGGGCTGCGATTTGGATCACGAAGATGTTCCACTACATCAACCACATTATATACGCTTCCGCTTAGCAGTCTACAAGGGTATATAGATAGATTCTCTCCACTCGTAGATGGTCATCACCATTGATAGATCTTGTGTGTGTGTAGGAAACGTTTTGTTTCCCATGCGACCTTCCCCAATAGTGGTGTCATGAGCTAGGTCTATGCGTAGATGACATCTCGAGTAGAACAGAAAGGAGTTTGTGGCGTTGATATTCAGATTGCTGCCCTCCTTAGTCTTTTCTTGATTTGGCGGTATTGTTGGATGAAGCGGCCCGGACCAACATTACTCATACACTTACGAGAGACCGGTTTCATTGACTAACATGCAACTTGTTGCATAAAGATGACTTGTGGGTGTCTTTTATCCAACTTTAGTTGAATCGGATTTGACCGAGGCGGTCCTTGGAGAAGGTTAAATAGAAACCTACATATCACCGTTGTGGTTTTGCGTAAGTAAGATGCGATCATACTAGATACCCATAGCAGCCACGTAAAACATGCAACAACAAACTAGAGGACGTCTAACTTCTTTTTGCAGGGTATGTTTTGATGTGATATGGCCAAAGACATGATATGTTTTATTTGATATATGAGATTATCATGTTGTAGTAGTTAAATATCAACTTCCACGTCGATGCTAAGGCAATCGACAGGAGCCATAGGGTTGTCTTTAATTATTTTTGCGCCTGGTGATGCTTTACTTTATCGCTAGTTTCGTAGCTTTAGTAGTAACAACATAGGTGGCGTGATAACCTTGATGGTAACACAATGATGGAGATCATGGTGTGTCTCTGGTGACGATGGAGATCATGCTGGTGCTTTGGTGATGGATATGAAGAGGCACAAGTTCATGTCCATATCATCTCACTTATGATTTACATGTGATGTTAATACTTTTATGCACCTTATTGTACTTAGGACGAGGTAGCATTATAAGGTGATCTCTCACTAAGATTTCGAGATAAAAATGTGTTCTCCCCAAGTGTGCACCGTTGCGACAGTTCGTCATTTTGAGACACCACGTGATGATCTGGTGTGATAGACTCTACATTCACATACAACGGGTGCAAAACAGTTGCACACGCGGAACACTTGGGTTAAACTTGACGAGCCTAGCATCTACAGACATGGCCTCAGAACACAAGAGACCGAAAGTTCGAACATGAGTCATATAGTAGATATGATCAACATAGAGATGTTCACCATTGAAGCCAACTTAACTCACGTGACGATCGGACTTGAGTTGGTGAATTTGGATCATGTGTCACTCGAATGACTAGAGGGACGTCAATTTGAGTGGGAGTTCTTAAGTAATATGATTAATTGAACTTATCATCATGAACATAGTCAAAAACTTCTTTGAAAATTATGTTGTAGTGTGCGTTGTAGCTCTACTGTTTTTGATGTGTTCCTAGAGAAAACTTAGTTGAAAGATGGTAGTAGAAAGTATGCGGACTGGGTCCGTAAACTAAGGATTGTCCTCATTGCTGCGCGGAAGGCTTATGTCCTTAATGCATCGCTAGGAGTGCAGAACCCCGAGCGTTGTTTTTGGATGTTGCGAACATCTGACATACACGCTTTTGATGACTATGTGATAGTTCAGTGCAAAATGCTTAAAGGCTTAAAACTGGCCGAAGATGGTTTGAACGTCACGAAAAAATGAGATGTTCGAAGAGCTGAAATTGGGATTTCAAGCTCATCCCCGCGTTGAGAGGTATGAGACCTCCGACAAGATTCTTGGCCTGCGAAGTAAGGGAGAAAAGCTCAATCATTGAGCATGTGCTCAGATTGTCAGGGTACTACAATCGCTTGAGTCGAGTGTGAGTTGATCTTCCACATAAGATAGTGATTGACATAGTTCTCTAATGTCACTGCCACCAAGCTACCGAACTTCGCAATGAACTATAACATGTCAGGGATAGAGATGATGATCCCTGAGTTATTCGCGATGTTTGACACTGCGAAAGTAGAAATCAAGTAGGAGCATCAATTGTTTATGGTTAGTGAAACCACTAGTTTCAAGAAGGGCAAGGACAAGAATGGATACTTCATGGCAAACCAGTTGCTGCTCTAGTAAAGAAACCCAAGGTTGAACCCAAACCCGAGACTAAGTGCTTCTGTTATGAGGAGAATGGTCACTGAAGCAGAAGTACCCTAGATACTTGGTTGATGAGAAGGCTGGCAAAGTCGACAAAAGAATATTGGATATACATGATATTGATGTGTTGCTTACTAGTACTCCTAGTAGCACTGAGTTATTAGATACCAATTCAGTTGCTAAGTGTTAGTGACTCGAAATTATAGCTACGGATTAAACGGATACTAGCATGGGTTAGGTGACGATGTATGTTGGAAGTAATTCCAAGGTTGATGTGATCAACATCGCACGCTCCCTCTACCTTCGGGATTAGTGTTAAACCTAAATATTGATTGTTGGTTGCACTGAGCGTGAACATGATTGGATCACGTTTATTGCAATACGATTATTAAATTAAAGAGAATAATGGTTACTATGTTTACTTGAATAATACATTCAATGGTCATGCACCTAATATGAATGGTTTATTGAATCTCAATCGTAGTGATACACTGTAACGCCCAAAATGTGGTCCTATCCTTATTTTGGCGCGAGGGCCTCGACAGGGATAGAAGCGCATCTCGTCGTTTCGCAAGAATGGATATCATTAAAAGTACATGTACATAATAGATGAGTATATGGAATTGGCTTACACTCACCACAAGCTACATCAGAGTCACTTTAATACAACAACATAATCAGTCATTATGAAGAAGAGCAGGGTATGACTACAGACGAAAACAAACAATAAAAGCATGACGTTCACCCTTGCTATCCCATGTTGCCGGCCTGGAACCCATCCTAGATCGATGAAGAAGAAGAAGAAACTCCAAAAGCACAATCATCGCGCTCACGTCATAATATCACCTTTACTGTACCTGCGAGTGCTGTTCTAGTAATCTGTGAGCCACAGGGACCCAGCAATCTCATTTCTGAAGGTATCAAGACTAGCAAAGCTTAATGGGTGAGATATGGTTAAGTGGTGAACATGCACAACGCGACTAAGCATTTATTTGAGGTGGCTAACTTACGAGTACAAATGGGATGATCTACGCATAGCGTACGTGAACTACTGGTGATCAAATGAATGATCCTGAACACCTACTTACGTCAGACATAATCCCACCATGTCCTCGATTAGAGAAGGAGCTCGCGAAAGAGACAGTCACGGTTACACACTCAGTTGGCATATTTTAATTAAGCTTACTTCAAGTTATCTAGAACCGGATGTTAAACAAAGTTTCCATGTTGCCACATAACCGCAGACACGGCTTTCCGGAAGATTTAACCCTGCAGGGGTGCTCCAACTAGTCCATCACAAATTACCGCAAGCCGCATAGAAAACCTCAATCATGAAACTCATAATCTCCTCGAATTCCTTAGTGGAAAAACTCAGCTCTGAGATAGCCCAAAGCATCACCGGAATCCCAATGCACAAGATATTTTGTCAAAGTTAAAACTAATACAGCAAGGCCGCCCGATGTGTCGACGATCCCGATAGGAGCCATGTATCTCGTTCTCAGGACACGACGAATGGGTCACACTAGGAGTAAAACCAAACCTCGGGTTGCCCCATGGTGGCCATGTAGTCTGCCAGTTTGGACTAATACTCATGCGGAGCACTCGCCCGGGGGTTGATTAATTATCCACAGGGTCCGGAAAGTCTCTATGCAATTTTATTAAGTTATTAGGCAAATTTAGTACCAAAGTTGGGCCTTGCCAGACCAGCCTTAATCTAAAACGAATTATGAAGGGGGTCCCCATAACAACCCTGATCGTGTTAGGAGCACTCAATTATGGAATATAACACCGGTAGCCGAAACTAAGGCGGCAAAGGTGGAACAATCCACCACGCTATAAAGGCCAAGCCTTCCACGTTTTACCAAGTATATAGGTGCATTAAATTAAATAGCATTTAATAGGGTGATATAACAATGAACCCATGTTATCACATGGAAGCAACTGCACCTTCAACTAGCAATGATAATACATGGTTAAGCAAGGGGTAACATAGCCAATCGGTGGTTTGCTAGGTTGTAGAAAGATCGAAGGTTTTCATGGCAATGTTGGGAGGCTGGTATTTTACAGGTGGTATTCAGCGAGACATAACGATAGAAACAAAACAACCAGTATGGCAATGATAGTAATGGTATCTAGGGAAATGATCATCTTGCCTGAGATCCCGCTTGGAAGAAGAACGACTCCGTGAAGTAGACGAACTCACGTAGTCGAATAACTTAATCGAAGCTAACCGAAAAAAAGAATCAACACACGATATTCACCACACACATGCATGATATGATGCACACCCTCATATGATGCATGTCGAGTTTAAATAATGCAAGGCATGGCATGGCAACTCACGACAATCAAACACTACACGTTAAGTGAATGTCAATATGCAACGAGTTGCATACTAACGAAACTCCACATTTAATTATTTAGTTCACTCCTGTTTATTTGCATGGTAATGTTAAAATGTTGTTAACATGGCAAGGGGTGAACTAAAAATTAAACTACCTATCTAGGCATTTTAAATGAGGCCGGAAACAACATATAACATCTCCAAAATGACCCCACTCGTTAACTTTGTAATCTATTCAGATCTATCCTAACCGCATTTTATGTTTGTTAAACGGCAAAACAAAGTGGTTCACATGATTCAACTCGTCATTCTTGTCCATTTACATATATGGCTCATCTGCAACGGAGCTACGATTAATTAACTACGACATAAACCGATTATATCACATCGACACACAAACAAATGCAAATAGCACAACTAACAGCCTTAAACATGCATGAGTGTTGGAAACTATTACACTACGTGAAAATCTACATGTTCTACATATATAATTTGTCTTGACCCGACGCTGAGTTCAGCAACTACAAACAGATCAAAAGTCAACACAAAGATGAACGTGCAGTTTTCTCACGGACTTAGAAAAAATTAGAACCTCGCGAAACTGGAGGGGGGGTCCGCATCTAGGTCAGGGCGTTTGGATACCTCGTTGGCATGGTCCCCAGGACAGGGCCATCCGGCTCGAGGCCATGCAGATCCGGCGACAGAGGAGCTCGGCCGTCGACAGTCGGCCAACGCGTCTCTGACGAGCGGGCACGCGGTAGGGCACGGAGGCGAGGTGGATCCAGGCATCCACGCCCTGGATCTGAGCGGCGGCGATGCTTGCGTGTAGCAGCGCGGTGCAAGGCGGTGGCGCTACGCGAGGGTTGCGCGGGGGCGCACGGAGATAGTGAGCTCCGTCGCGGGGCGACGGAGTGAATTAGGGCGAGCGCGTGATGTCTACTACGCAACCTTCTCATTGTAGACGTTGTTGGGCCTCCAAGTGCAGAGGTTTGTAGGACAGTAGCAATTTTCCCTCAAGTGGGAGACCTAAGGTTTATCAATCCGTGGGAGGCGTAGGATGAAGATGGTCTCTCTCAAGCAACCCTGCAACCAAATAACAAAGAGTCTCTTGTGTCCCCAACACACCCAATACAATGGTAAATTGTGTAGGTGCACTAGTTCGGCGAAGAGATGGTGATACAAGTCCAATATGGATAGTAGATATAGGTTTTTGTAATCTGAAAATATAAAAACAGCAAGGTAACTAGTAGTAAAAGTGAGCACGAACAGTATTGCAATGCGTGGAAACAAGGTGTAGGGTTCATACTTTCACTAGTGAACTTCTCTCAACAATGATAACATAATTGGATCATATAACTAGCCCTCAACATGCAACAAAGAGTCACTCCAAAGTCACTAATAGCGGAGAACAAACGAAGAGATTATTGTCGGGTACGAAACCACCACGAAGTTATTCTTTCTGATCGATCTATTCAAGAGTCCCACTACTGGAATCTGCTAGTTTGCCGACAGTTTTAAGCTTTGCCGTCAGCAATTTCACGGGACTGACGGCAAAGAGACTTTGCCCTCAGCCAAAATAAATGCTGACGGCATAGGAGGGGCTGACGGCAAATAAAATCTATGCCGTCCGCTTTATCTAAGCCGGTAGCCAGCTGACGGCAAAGGACAAAAAAGCTGTCGGCATAGGGGCTAACCCAGTCGCCGCCTCGACCAGAAAAAAAAACGAGGGCCGTCTTTGCCGACAGCCAGCTGAGGGCAAAGACTAACGACTGTCTTTGCCGACAGCTGGCTGAGGGCAAAGACAGCTGCCTTATCCCCAGCCACGACCTCCTCTCTCTCAACCGTCCCACGCCCTGTTATAAAAAAAACCGTCCCATGCCCTACTCTCCCACGCCCCGCCCTGCGCCGACCCGCCCTGTGCCGCCCCGCCCTGCGCCGCCCCTCGCCGCCCCGCCCGGCGCCACCCCTAGCCCACCCCGCCCTGCGCCGCCCCGCGCCGCCCCTCCGGCTCGGGCCCTCGCCGCTCCGCCCGGACGCGTGCCCGCCGCCAGCCTCCGGACGACGAGGCGCCGCCCGCCCCGGCCCCCGCCGCCCCCCCCGCCCGACGCCGCCGGAGTCCCCTCCTCCTCCCCTCCTCCGCGGAGGAAGCACGGGGCCTCTCCCTCCCGCCGGTCCGTCCGCGCCAGGTATGAAGCTCTAACCCTTCTAACTGTTAATTGTTGGTAAACACCTTTATGAAATTAAATTTGAAGTACAAACCAAATTTTTGGTAAACTTGAAAACATTAGCATGAAACACCGTTGATCTGCCATCTGTTTGAAATTAGATTATGCTAGTGATGAGGGGAAAGAACAATGATATACGGCCACTGTTCATAATTATGCATGTAGTGGTGTGCAAAAACATTAGAATTTACACGTTGTGTTAACTAACTAAAGGATGAGCTGGTCGTTCCATATTATACTCGTCTGCACTACTATACATTGATGTAGAACGTGGTGCAGTTGTAAAAAACTTGGACTATATGTTAAGAGAGAGAGAGAGAGATACGTTAGAGATATTATTTTTTGAGATAGAGATACGTGAGGGATGCATAACTGACAAAAACGGATATGTGAGAGATTGAATTGGAAATATCTGGTATTTCCATAGTATAAAAATAACATAATATATATTGCAAACTTCATATTATATAGAGTAATCTACACCGTAATAACTTGGTCCCACTAGATTAACGGCTCATAATTTCTAATTAATGTAGGAATTTCTTGGGAGCCCCTAATTATTATAAGTACAGATTACTCGAAGAACTTTATTAATCTACAAAATAGGGGAAGTAATATTAGCTCTACAAAAGAAACCTGAATGCATCACACTCAAAGTAGTTTTGGAGAACAATTGACAAATTAGAGTACATAGCAATGGTATGTGTCTATATATCATGACGCAAAAACATGTGTGGTTTCCCTTATCTCCATATTGGTGGCTGCAAAAAAGAGTTCTTGCAACAAAACAAACCCAAATCCTTCCTGAAATTTATATTCTGAACATCAAGAATAGTGACAAACTCGCAAAGCATTCATTAGTGGTATTGCAAAAACATGAAATAAATCAGTAAAGTAAGTCCATAATCGAGTAATCACATAGAATTGAGTTCTATCTATGAATTATGCCCCCGAAGATCACAATTTAGCAGTGAAATTTAAGTATTTCGCATGTAAAGATATGGAGATTCACAGTTTTAGAAAAATGCATTTAAATGATAGATGTTAGTATTAGTTAGCTTAATTACCGCGAGTGCGTATTTGTGTTGATTGAGTGTATTTAAATGTGCAGTAGCTTCTCCGCGAGGGATAGGTTTTCGACGACCTCCCGTGCATTCGAAAGTGAGCACATTTGTTAACTCCTCCTCCACCCCCTTTATTTTGCTCTGTTCCAACCTTCGTGCTGATGACACTATCTAGCTAGGTATTTTTAGTATTAAAATGCAATGGTGATGCATAACCAATATGCGTCTCCCATTCGAAAGGGTTCCTGTCATAAATATGCATGCATTTGCATATTTATAACGGTGATTCTTTCGAATTGTCCAACGTTATCCATGGACAGCTCGGGTATGTGTAGATTGGGTCGTTTCCCACGCTTTGCTCCGGATCCCATGCAGAGTTTCGACAGCTCCTCCTTGTTGTTCTCCGAGTACACATTCTCTCGGTTAGTTGCCGAGACGTGTATCAGGAGAACAACGGGGAGGTGTTGCCGAAATTTTGCGTTGGGTCGGGAGCAGAGCAGTGGGAAATGACCCAATCTACACATACTCGGGTGGGATTAGGACCCATCTTTACCTAGTAGCTGGTAGGTGTGCATGCCGTGCATCCCAATGTATTAACCACGATTAAAAAATGGCCATAATTAATTTAACATACTTGATGAATTGATATTTTATATTGTTTTATATGTGGATACTATGTAGCTAGCTTGCCAGAATGACTGATCGTGAATGGATGTACACCGGTCACCATAGTCAGAGAGATATGACCGATGAATGGTTGAGAAAAACCTATGAATTCGTGGAAACGGCGTTTTCTAAAGGCCAGCCAAAAACATGGTGCCCCTGCACTAAGTGCAAGAATTATTTGCGACAGACAAAGGATGTAATGGGTAAACACCTGCAGATGTGTGGTTTTACTCCCGGCTATACCTTGTGGACATTTCATGGTGAGTCGGCCGAACGTAACAGAGACGAGGTGTTGCGTCGGCGCACCGATGATCATGGTACAGGGATTGAAGACATGGTGAATGACTTTGATGATGCTCAGAACAAGGACGAAGAGATGGAGGAATCCGCGAAAGCCTTCTATGCCATGTTGGAGTCTTCAAAACGTCCTCTTCACGAGCACACTAAGATTTCTCAGCTAGATGCCATCGCACAAGTAATGGCTCTGAAAGCCCAGTTCAACATTGGAAGAGATCTGTTTGACTCAGTGATGACCCTATTTGGGCGCTTTCTACCAGAAGGTCATATTATGCCTTCAAACCTATATGAGTCAAACAAAATCCTTAGTGCACTCAAGATGCCGTATGAGCAGATACATGCTTGTGAGAAGGGATGTGCCTTATTTAGGAAAGAGTATGCGGAGGAAACATATTGTCCATTTTGCAAGTCCTCCATTTATGTTGAGGTAGAAAACGGTGAAGGTGAGAAGAAGCAGAGCAAAATCCCCGTGAGTGTCCTACGGTATCTGCCGATCCTACCAAGACTTCAACGACTTTACATGCTCGAAGAAACAGCACAACACATGACATGGCACAAACATGGAATTAGGAAAGAATTAGATGAACACGGAGTTCCGATGTTGGTACACCCTTCAGATGGTGACGCATGGAAGGCATTCGATAGTATACATAAGGAAAAAGCTAAAGAACCAAGGAATTGTCGAATCGCCATCAGCCTCGATGGGTTCAATCCTTTTGGTATGGCGGCTACCCATTATAGTTGCTGGCCTATATTTGTCATTCCCCTCAATCTTCCACCATCATCCATTATGCAAAGAAAGCACATATTTCTGACGTTGATAGTTCCAGGGCAAAAATACCCGGGGAAGAATATGAGTGTGTACATGCAACCGCTGATGGATGACTTGAAAGAAGCTTGGGTGAATGGGGTCAACACATACGACGTAGCTAAGAAAGAGAACTTTCAAATGTATGTTTGGTACCAATACTCATTGCATGATCTGCCAGCATTTGCGCTTTTCGTTGCCTGGTGTGTGCATGGAAGGTTCCCATGCCCACAATGCAAGGCAGCTCTTAAGTTTCATTGGTTGCGGGCGGGTGGGAAGTATTCCTGCTTTGACTTGCATAGACAGTTCTTGCCTATGGACCATCCATTCAGAAAAGACAAGAAGAATTTCATGAAAGGTAAAGTTTTCAAACACTCTGCACCACCTGCGTTGACGGGGGCACAAATTAATGAACAGTTAAAATCTATGGAGCCTGATCCAAACCGTCCAGGGTATTTCTTGGGTTATAATGAGGAACACGCCTGGACCCACAAGCCATGCATCTGGGATCTCCCCTACTTCGAAGACCTCTTACTTCCACACAACATTGACATGATGCACACTAAAAAGAATATCGCCGAGGCCCTTCTTGGCACATTTTTTGGCACTGATAAGGGCAAAGATATTACAAAGGCTAGAGTTGACCAGGAGACTCTGTGTGATAGGCCATCACTAAACATGCGAGAACCGAAAGGAAGAAAAAATTGGTCCAAACCACCTGCCTGGTAAAATCTTGAGAAGGGAGCAATAAGGGAAATCCTCTTGTGGGTGCAAAAAAAGTTGTTGTTCCCCGATGGGTATGTTGTGAATCTAGGGAGGGGAGCGAGCATTGAAAAAATGAAAATTTTTGGGCTCAAGAGTCATGATTGCCACATATGGCTTGAGCAGATAATGCCGGTGATGTTGCGTGGTTATATCCCCGAGGCTGAATGGCTAGTATTGGCCGAGTTGAGCTATTTCTTCCGTGTTCTTTGTGCTAAAGAGTTTTCGCGTGCCTTGATAGATGACATGGAAGAGTTGGAGCCTGAGTTGCTCTGCAAGTTAGAGAAGATTTTTCCACCGGGCTTCTTTAATCCGATGCAACACATGATTTTGCATCTCCCAACCGAGGCAAGATTGGGTGGCCCTGTGCAAAATCGTTGGTGCTAAGCAACTGAAAGAATGCAGAAGACACTTCGAGGAAAATGTAAAAATAAACGTAGAATTGAAGCATCGATGGCCGAGGCGTTCATTACCGAGGAGGCGGCAAATTTCGTAACAGCACACTATGATGCCACTATGCCAAATTGTTCATTGAATTATTGTCCTTGAATTTGTACTAATTATTTAACTATTTATCGTTACAGGTGGTGAGACATGGCATGCGGGGATAAGTTGAGGATAGCACCTGGGCAGCTACGGAGAACTTTGTTGCAGAGCTTTGCCGAGGAGCCCCGTGGGAGAGGCGTAGGAAAGAAGAGAGGCAGGGGATGTGGTCGTGGGAGAGGGAGGCTGCATGATAGGAGCCAGTCGCCACCACCCTCGGCCACTTCATCCTTGCAGACGAGGGTGTCGCCGGTGTGGGATCCTACCGTCCAGGAGGAGACACCGATGCAGGGGGCTGAGGCGGAGGGTGATGAGGCGGAGGCTGAGGCGGAGGGTGCTGAGGCGGAGGCTGAGGGGGCTGCCAGCAAGTCGGTCTACCAACGTGGTATGACACGAGTTCTAGACCGATTGGACTTGCAGCACAGGCCGTTAATTAAGCCAGAAGGCGAGAAGTAAGTTGATATATATTGTGTACCTTATATCATTATATTTCACCAAGTAGCTAATGTCTTTGCCTTATCATTATGTAGGGGGTGGGATTACCCGCAGAATACCCGGAATCCAAACTGCCTCCTTGGTGCTTTACTTAGGGAGCACTTCCCCGGGATAGTGCAGTTGCCCGGTGAGGGTATGGTTCCCGAGCCAGGACTCAAGTGGGAGCACTACCAAGCCGCTCTGCTCCCGGAAAACACACATGTCAATGGTGTTGTTTGCGTGAGCGTGGCCGACAAGGTGTTGGCTGATTTTTGGGTAACTATTATTTTACCCAATAAAAAGTATACAATGTTATATATTGTTATTTCCTTCCAAATCATTTCACTATTCATCTATGCATCTATTTGGCATAATTGCAGAGTTACTTTAGGGTCGAGGAGGGGACGGAGGAGGCGGCCAAGAAGAACCTCGTGAAAGAGTGCAAGAGTTTATTGAATAACACGAGGCACGAGCTGCGTGTTCAGGCTGTTCGAGATTGGTACGCCAAGCAAGGGGAGCCGAAGACAAAGACTGAATGTCGAAAGATTTTCCTTGATAAGACCGAGTACATGGAGGTATGTACATTCCAAAGATCAATTCTTAGGGCTAGTTAGGTCTATTTAGTTATAATACTTAGTTTCATTCTTCATTAACTTACATTCATAGGTGCCCCCGAGATGGTTGGCCGATAAGATGGATTGTTGGGAGATGATAGCGGACAGGTGGTGCACAGAGGCTTGGTTGAGCACCCACACTATGGCCAAGGACCGTCGTGCCCAATTGGTTGGTGTGCCACACCACCAAGGCAATGCCAACATCAAGCAATACGCCAAAAAATGGGTATGTGTGCCTTGTTTTGTTTCATCAATAATTCGTTCGTTCATGATTTTTGTTGTACTAATTCTTTGTCTTTTCGTGTAGGCCAAACACAATAATCAGCCCGAGCCTGAGGGATACGCCACGTTTAGCATGGCCCATAAGGGCTCGTACAAGACGGCAAAGGCATATTCTGAGGGGGACGGGACGTCGGCGTACACAAGCCTGTCCACCTACAACAAGATGACGTCTTATTCTGAGGTGGTCAAACAGTTGCGCGGGCCTGACTTTGACCCGAGCCAGAATCCTATCGATCCAGAGGCGTTAATGATCTCTGGTGGCGGTAAGAGTCATGGCACGCTGGCCATGTGTGATGGCTTCGTCCCTATCACTGAGACTCTATCTCAGATCAAGTCGAGGCAAACGAGCTCCGCTCCTGCAATACGGCAACGCGCGAGGCCAGTTGATCTTGCCATCGAGGTTAGTTTTCTTCATTATTTCTTTCGTTCTTTTGTCCCTGCATGGATGATGAAAGTTCCTTTTGAGGAGTGGTTGCAGGCCGCACTTATGAAGGAGAGGGAGGCCACCAGGCTCTTGTTGGAGGAGAGGGACCGGAATACGCAGAGGTTGCTTGACGAGGAGAGGGCACGCAATAATGCCCATGCGAAGGCCATGCACGACTTCGTTGCGGTAAGTCAGTTGTGTGAGAAGCAAGGCTATGTGCGAGACGCAACAAGGCTATTTCTTTGACTCCTCGAAAACTAATTTGCAGGCTATGTGTGAGAAGCAAGGTTTGCCGCCCCCTCCGCCGATGCCTTCTCCGGTGGGAACGGTGAGTTCCCTTTCAATGACCAACCTTGCACGGTCTTATACCATTGTCTGTTGCCGTGCTAACCACATATTTTAACTCTTGCCTTGTTGCAGCATCATTCCAGAGTTGAATCCCACGATCCCTTTACTTCACCTGGTGAGAGCCCTAGCAACCCAGCAACCAACGGAGATGCAGCTTCTCCTTCGTTTCCTGGCGTTTGGTAAGTTATTCCTCTCCTTCTTATTTTCTTATTGTTTAGATTAACTTAGATTATGCCAGGCTTTAGTTAGCTTAGTAAATTATAGTTGATATTAGCCATGGTTTAGTTAGCTTAGTAAATTCTAGTTGATATTAGAGCTCAAAAATGACATAATTAGTTTAGAAAGTTTTAAAAGAAACCAGAAGAGAAGAACAAACAAGAGATGAAGAAATAAGAGAAGAAGAAAGAGGAGAAAAAGATAACTTCTCTTCTTTCTTTTTCTCTATCATCTTCTTCTTCTTCTTCTTCTTCCACTTCTTCCACTTCTTCTTCTTGTTCTTATTCTTCTTCTTCCACTTCTTCTTCTAATTGCTTAGCTTAATTTAGATAACTTCTTTCTTATTGTATTCTTCTTCTAAATTCTTTCTCATTATGCAGATTTTGATAAAGCAACATGGCATATGGATGGATGATCGAGACTTTGTAATGCACTTGTGTAGTCCTAGATGAACTTTGTAATGCAATTGTATTTGTGGATGCACTTGTGATGCTTTGTAATACTTTGTGATCTTGTTTGCACTTTAATGACATATATTCGTGTTGTTTGCACTTGTGTTGTGCTGTTTGCACTTTGTGATGCACTTGTGGTGCTGTTTAGGGGCAGATTCAATATATACATGTTGCTGTTTGTATCTATGTTTTGCAAATGCAGGGAATTAACAGAAAACAAATATGAAAAAAAGCAGAGAGGGTCTTTGCCTACAGCTCACTGACGGCAAAGGCTTTGCCATCGGTGGACTGACGGCAAAGAGGACACGTGGCAGCAGCCTGTGTATCCTGGCAATACCAAATTCTCGGCTTTGCCATCAGCTAGGCTCCAGCTGTCGGCAAAGAGGTGGCCAAGGCCGAGGGGTTTCGGCTTTGCCGTCAGCTCTGCTACGGCTGTGGGCAAAGCCTGCCGTTAACCTTCTAACGGAGCTCGGCCTGCGCCGTTGCCGCAACTGCTCTTTGCCGTCAGCCCGTGCAACAAAGCTGATGGCAAAGTCTTTGCCATCGGTGGAGCTCCGGCTGTCGGCAAAGAAGGTGATTGCCGATAAAATCTTGGCCGGTACCTTTGCCGACAGCTCACTGACGTCAAAGCCTTTGCCATCAGTTAAACTGTCCTTTGCCGTCAGCTCTGGCTGTCGGCAAAGCAGCAGATTCCAGCAGTGTCCGTAGTAAAAGAACATGAAGCTATTCTTTTCGTTCAATCTATCCTAGAGTTCGTACTAGAATAACACCTTAAGACAAAGATCAACCAAGACGCTAATGTCACCTAGATACTCCATTGTCACCTCAAGTATCTGTGGGCATGATTATACGATATGCATCACACATTCTCAGAATCATCTATTCAACCAACACATAGAACTTCAAAGAGTGCCCCAAAGTTTCTACCAGAGAGTCAAAACGTGTGCCAACACTTATGCATAGGTACCGAGGTCACAAACCCGCAAGTTGATCACCAAAATATACATCAAGTACTCACATTAATATTCCATTGTCACCACAGATAGACACGTGCAAGACATACATCAAGTGTTCTTAAAGACTCAAACCGATAAGATAACTTCAAAGGGGAAACTCAATTCATTACAAGAAGGGAGAGGGGGAAGAACATCATAAGATCCAACTATAGTAGCAAAGCCCGCGGTACATCGAGATCAAGACATCTCAAGAACACGAGAGAGAGAGATCAGACACGTAGCTACTGGTACATACCCTCGGCCCCGAGGGAGAACTACTCCCTCCTCGTAATGGAGATCGCCGGGATGATGAAGATGGCCACCAGAGATGGATTCCCTCTCCGGCAGGGTGCCGGAACGGGCTCCCGATTGGTTTTTGGTGGCTACAGAGGCTTGCAGCGGCGGAACTCCCGATCTTGGTTTCTTTTTGGGGGTTTCTGTATTTATAGGAATTTACGACGGCGGAATTACGTCAGTTGGGCCCACGAGGAGGTCACGAGCCTGCTAGGCCCTCCCGGGGGGCGGGGTAGGGCGTGCCTACCCGGCTCGTGACTCCCTCGTGGCTCGTCTGGCCTTCTTCCAAAGCTTCGGGGGTCTCTTTTGGTCCAAAAAAATCATCGTGAAAGTTTTATTCCATTTGGACTCCGTTTGATATTCCTATCTGAAAAAGGTCAAAAACAAGGAAAAAACAGGAACTCGCACTGGGCTCTAGGTCAATAGGTTAATCCCAAAAATAATATAAAATAGCATATTCATGCATATAAAACGTCCAAAGTTGATAATATAATATCTTGGAACGATAAAAAATTATAGATATGTTGGAGACGTATCAAGCATCCCCAAGCTTAATTCCTGCTCATCCTCGGGTAGGTAAATGATAAAAACAATTTTTTTGATGTGGAATGCTACCTAACATATATTGTGGCATGAATATTCAGATCCATATGATTCAAGACAAAAAGTTTAGTGTTGACATAAGAACTATAATACTTCAAGCATACTAACGAAGCAATCATGTCTTCTCGAAATAACATGGCCAAAGAAAGTTATCCCCACAATATCATATAGTCTGGCTATGCTCCATCTTCCCCACACAGCGTATTTAAATCATGCACAACCCCGGTCTTAGTCAAGCAATTGCTTTCACAGTTTTACTTTCTCAAACCTTTTGAACTCTCATGCAATACATGAGCGTGAGCCATGGACATAGCACTATAGGAGGAATAGAATATGGTGGAGGTTGTGAGGCAAAAAGGAGGAGATGGTCACATCAACTAGGCGTATCAACAGGCTATGGAGATCCCCATCAATAGATATCAATGTGAGGTGAGTAGGGATTGCCAAGCAACAGATGAGTTAGAGCTATAAGTGTATGAAAGCTCAAAAAGAAACTACGTGGGTGTGCATCCAACTCGCTTGCTCACGAAGACCTAGGGCATTTTGAGGAATCTCATCATTGGAATATACAATCCAAGTTCTATAATGAAAATCCCCACTAGTATATGAAAGTGACAATATATGAGACTCTCTATCATGAAGATCATGGTGCTACTTTGAAGCACAAGTGTGGTAAAGGATAGTAGCATTGTCCCTTCTCTCTTTTTCTATCATTTTTTTGTTTGGGCTCTTTGGCCTCTTTTTTTCTATTTTTTATAGTACGGAGTCTCATCCCAACTTGTGAGGGAATCATAGCTTCCTTCCTTTCCTCACATGGGACAATGCTCTAATAATGATGATCATCACACTTTTATTTACTTACAACTCGATACTTATAACAAAGATATGTCTCTATATGAATGTCGTCGGCGGTGTACCGGGATGTGCAATGACTCATGAGTGACATGTATGAAAGATATTAATGGTGGCTTTGCCACAAATACGATGTCAACTACATGATCATGCAAAGCAATATGACAATGATGATGCGTGTCATACTAAACGGAATGGTGGAAGTTGCATGGAAATATATCTCGGAATGGCTATGGAAATGCCATGATGGGTAGGTATGTTGGCTGTTTTTAGGAAGGTATATGGTGGGTTTATGCAGCGGCAAAATTTGCGCGACACTAGAGAGGCTAGCAATGGTGGAAGGGTGAGAGTGCGTATATACCATGGACTCACATTAGTCAGAGAGAACTCACATAATTGTTGCGAAAGTTTTATTAGTAATCAAAATAAAGTGCTAGACGCATGCTCCTAGGGGAAGGGTTGGTAGGAGTTAACCATCGCGCGGTCCCCACCGCCACACAAAGGATGACAATCAATAAAAACATCATGCTCCGACTTCCTAGCATAGCGGTTCACCATACGTGCATGCTACGGGAATCACAAACTCTAACACAAGCATTTCTACCAATCCATAATTATTCACTAGCATGACTCTAATATCACTGTCTTTATATCTCAAAAATATATGCAAAGAATCAAACTTCTCATAGTATTCGATGCACTCTATATGGAAGTTTTTATTATATCCCTCTTGGATGCCCATCATATTAGGACTAGATTCATAACCTAAGAAAATTACCATGCTGTTAAAGACTCTCAAAATAATATAAGTGAAGCATGAGAGGTCAACTATTTCTATAAAATAAAATCATTTCAATGCTCTACAAAGATATAAGTGAAGCACTAGAGCCAAAGACAAACTACTCCACAAGATATAAGTGAAGATCAATGAGTAGTTGAATAATTATTTGCCTATGTGAAGACTCTCCCATATAAGAATTTCATATCCTAAGTACCTTATTCCAACAAAATAAAAAAACTTCAAGTATAGCACGAAACATGTGAAGAAGCAAAAACTTAGGTTCAACCGATACTAACCAACAATTGTTGTAGAAGAAAGGTGGGATGCCAACCGGGGCATCCCCAAGCTTAGACGCTTGAGACTTCTTGAAATATGTATTGGGGATGACTTGGGCATCCCCAAGCTTGAGCTTTTTGTGTCACCTTAATTCCTCTCATATGACGGTTTCCGAAATCTTAAAAACTTCATCCACACAAAACTCAACAAGAACTCGTGAGATAGGTTAGTATAAAGCAATGCAAAACTTTATCATCCTCTACTATAGAAAATAACTAAAATCATTATTTGACATTGCATACTAAATGCCTCTGCATATTTAAAACTCCCATCCTCAAATGGAATCATTAAACAAGCAAACATATGCGAACAATGCAAACATAACAACAATCTGCCTAAACAGAACAGACTCTGAAGAATGCAGCAAGATCCATACTTAATTAACTCCAAAAAATCTGAATACATTCCATGCTGTAGATAATTTATAGGAGCATACTGTGTCCAAATTTCAAGTTATTCTGACATACAGAAAATTCTAGGGAATGTTTGCACTACAAGCAAACTTTCTGTTTTGGAACAGCAACTCCTAAACTTGCAAATTAAGCATGGTAAAGGCTATCCTTGACATTTTTATTGAACTAAATGATGAAAAACATTAATATAAATAACAGCAAGAAAGTACTAATAAAATAAAATGACGCTCCAAGCTAAACACATATCATGTGGTGAATAAAAATATAGCCCCAAGTAAAGTTACCGATGGATTGAAGACGAAAGAGGGGATGCCTTCCCGGGGCATCCCCAAGCTTAGACTTTTTGGTGTCCTTGAATATGGCTTTGGGGTGTCTTGGTAATCCCCAAGCTTAGGCTCTTGCCACTCCTTGTTCCATAGTCCATCGAAACTCTACCCAAAACTTGAAAACTTCACAACACAAAACTTAACGGAACTTCGTGAGATGGGTTAGTATGATAACGAGCAAATCAATCACTTGGGTACTGTAAAAACAAGACTCATAATTATTTTCACACAATGCCTACTTTATATTACTATTTCCACAATTTATATTACTCAATATAATCTATGGGAACACCAAAACAAGCAAACTATGCATTGAAAACAGAATCTGTCAAAAACAGAACAGTCTATAATGATCCGAACAATAACCATACTTCTGAACTTCCAAAATTTTTGAAAAACTTATGGAAATTAAGGCAATTTGTATATAAATCAGCATAAAAAAGAATCAACATAAAAGCACTCTCTGTATAGAAATTAGAAATGATTTCGCGAGTGCAAAGTTTCTGTCTTTTTCAGGATGATCAAACAACTATCACCCAAACTAATCATAAAGTCTTTACTTGGCACTTCATTGAAACTAAGGCAATAAAACATGATTAATACAGTAGCTTAATCCTGTGACCACACAAAAATAGTAAGGATACATATTTGGTTGTCTCCCAACAAGCACTTTTCTTTAATGCCTTTCAAGCTAGGCATGATGATTTCAATGATGCTCACATAAAAGGTAAGGATTGAAACATAATGGAAGCATCATGGAGCATATGACTAGCACATTTAAGTCTAACCCACTTCCTATGAATAGGGATTTTGTGATCAAACAATTTCTTGGAGCAAGAATCAACTAGCATTGGAAGATAAAACAAGCATGACTTCAAAAGTTTCAACACATGGAGAGGAAGGTTGATATTATTGCAATATGTAGAAGCATATGATCCTATCTCATAATAATTTTCAGTAGCATCATGAATGAATTCAACAATATAACCAGCACCTAAATCATTCTTTTCATGATCTACAAGCATAGAAATTTTACTACTCTCCACATAAGGAAATTTATTCTCATCAATAGTAGTGGGAGTATCGTAAAAGACTTGAACACTACGTATTGTTTCCACATTAAAAGAGTAATGTTCAGTAAGAGGGTACTCATAATTGTGACAAGTTTTATTATCATTCTTCTTTATAGCATAAGTATCATCACAATAATCATCATAGATAGGGGGCATGCTTTCATCATAATAATTTTGATCATTCAAAGTGGGGGAACTAAAAAGATCATCTTCATCAAACATAGCATCCCCAAGCTTGTGGCTTTGAATATCATTAGCATCATGGGTATTCAAATAATTCATACTAACAACATTGCAATCGTGCTCATCATTCACATATTTTATGCCAAGCATTCTATGTAATTCTTCTTCTAGCACTTGAGCACAATTTTCCTTCCCATCATTTTCACGAAAGATATTAGAAAGATGAACCATATGAGGCAACCTTAATTCCATTTTTTGTATTTTTCTATTAATAAACTAAATTAGTGATAAAACAAGAAACTAAAAGATTCAATTGCAAGATCTAAAGATATACCTTCAAGAGCTAACCTCCCCGGCAACGGCGCTAGAAAAGAGCTTGATGTCTACTACGCAACCTTCTCCTTGTAGACGTTGTTGGGCCTCCCAGTGCAGAGGTTTGTAGGATAGTAGATATTTTCCCTCAAGTGGGTGACCTAAGGTTTATCAATCCGTGGGAGGCGTAGGATGAAGATGTTCTCTCTCAAGCAACCCTGTAATTAACCAAATAACAAAGAGTCTCTTGTGTCCCCAACACACCCAATACAATGGTAAATTGTACAGGTGCACTAGTTCGGCGAAGAGATGGTGATACAGGTGCAATATGGATAGTAGATATAGGTTTTTGTAATCTGAAAATATTAAAACAGCAAGGTAACTAGTAGTAAAAGTGAGCACGAACAGTATTGCAATGCGTGGAAACAAGGCCTAGGGTTCATACTTTCACTAGTGAAGTTCTCTCAACAATGATAACATAATGGGGTCATATAACTAGCCCTCAACATGCAACAAAGAGTCACTCCAAAGTGACTAATAGCGGAGAACAAACAAAGAGATTATTGTCGGGTACGAAACCACCACGAAGTTATTCTTTTTGATCGATCTATTCAAGAGTCCGTAGTAAAATAACACGAAGCTATTCTTTCCATTCAATCTATCCTAGAGTTTGTACTAGAATAACACCTTAAGACACACATCAACCAAGACCCTAATCTCACCTAGATACTCCATTGTCACCTCAAGTATCCGTGGGCATGATTATATGATATGGATCACACAATCTGAGAATCATCTATTCAACCAACACATAGAACTTCAAAGATTGCCCCAAAGTTTCTACCGGAGAGTCAAAACGTGTGCCGACCCTTATGCATAGGTTCCCAAGGTCACAAACCCGCAAGTTGATCACCAAAACATACATCATGTACTCACATGAATATCCCATTGTCACCACAGATAGACACGTGCAAGACATACATTAAGTGTTCTTAAAGACTCAATCCGATAAGATAACTTCAAAGGGGAAACTCAATTCATTACAAGAAGGGAGAGGGGGGAGAACATCATAAGATCCAACTATAGTAGCAAAGCCCGCGGTACATCGAGATCAAGACATCTCAAGAACACGAGAGAGAGAGATCAAACACATAGCTACTGGTACATACCCTCAGCCCCGAGGGAGAACTACTCCCTCCTCGTCATGGAGATCGCCGGGATGATGAAGATGGCCATCGGAGATGGATTCCCCCTCTGGCAGGGTGCCGGAACGAGCTCCCGATTGGTTTTTGGTGGCTACGGAGGCTTGCGGCGGCAGAACTCCCGATCTAGGATTCTTTTGGGGGATTTCTGTATATATAGGAATTTATGGCAGTGGAATTACGTCAGTTGGGCCTACGAGGTGGTCACAAGCCTGCTAGGCCCTCCCAGGGGGATAGGGCGCGCCTACCGGGATCGTGACTCCCTCGTGGATCTTCTGGCCTTCTTCTAAAGCTTCGGGGGTCTCTTTTGGTCCAAAAAAATCATCGTGAAAGTTTTATTCCATTTGGACTCCGTTTGATATTCCTATGTGAAAAAGGTCAAAAACAAGGAAAAAACAGGAACTGGCACTGGGCCCTAGGTCAATAGGTTAGTCCCAAAAATAATATAAAATAGCATATTCATGCATATAAAACATCCAAAGTTGATAATATAATAGCATGGAACGATCAAAAATTATAGATACGTTGGAGACGTATCAACAACATAGGGCGGGGCACGGGAGCGGGAGGAGCAGCACCGGGGCACGGGCCTGTTCGGGCTCGGGCATCGCGGCAGGCCTGTTGCGGGCCCGTTCGGGCCGTAGTGGCTGCACGCGTTGGAGGGGTGAGGCGGCAGCCTCCGATTGGCCGCGGGCGAAGTTGGCGACGGCTGGCCCATGGCTTCCTGCCAGGTGGCGGCTACGGGATGGAGAGGGCCGGATCTTTCTCGGGAGCTGGCGACTACTAGTTGGGGAGCTGCAGAAAATGAGGGAGAGGAGGAAGAAGGCCAAAATTGGAAGGGGAGGTGCTTATATAAGGTAGGGGCTAGGGTTTAGCGGATTTGGGACCCTTTCAGACCCTTCGATCGCGATCGGATGGTCCCGGTCACGGGTAGGGACTAGGTTGGGCTAGGTGGGCTGCGATGGGCCGTGTAGATGGGGTTGGTCCAAGAAGAGGGGGAGGTTTACGGCTCGGCACCAGGGTTTTAAATACCGAAAACGTCCAATGATAAACCGTTAACATTGCCGCTACGGTCGACCGTTCGGGTATCAAAAGGACTCCGGTTGAGACGAAATTTGGCAGGCTGCCTACCTACATTAAAATAGGACCGCACGCCAAATTTCAACCCAATCCGAGAAAGTTTTATACACACTGTTAAAAACAAGATTTTAACGATGCCGCGGGCGCGTGCGTGTGTGGTTGGTATCGAAACGGTCAACGACATAAACGGGGAGAACCGGCAACTAATAACGGATGCAAGTTTGAAAACTGGCGACAACGGAGTGCCGATGCAATGTAGATGATGTGAATGATGAGAGATGAATGCGACAGACAATCTGATCGCACGACGACAATGGAATAAAAGGGGAATCTTGTGGAGCGTCAGTCGCGCACTGTCACAACTCTCCTACACTTACAAGAGATCTTGCCTCGAGATCTAAGAATGAAAAGGGGAAGAGGATGAGAAGGCACAAGGTAAAACTTAGTCGCTTCTTTGACAAACGAATGAAACCAATGAATCTTGAAGGTTGCAAGGAGATGAGAAATGATATATGAGAAACAAGGAAGAATTCAAACAAAAATTTCAGCAGCACTTCAGTAGGAAAAGGGACAAAAATTTGATAAGATGGAAAGATCTTGAGAAGATTCACAACAAACTAACTAAACTGAATAAGCAAGGAGACAACATGATCTTGATAGAACACGAAGATAGCTTGAAGAGAGCAATATCACCACAACTCCGGAATGTCACGCCCTGTTTTTCTACCACATTCTCTGTAAAGCAAAAAATCTGAGCTTGTTAAAACTTTTTCAAAACTAATGATGTGAGTGCCATGATTGTCATTGTATGCTTGTGTGTGTGATCATGAGATGATAAAAACCCATTTCACAATATTGAATTGTTACTAAAAACCTTTACTTGTTTGTGATGAAGGTAAAAACCCTACTTTGAGTTGCACTACATGCCCTTGATGGCAAGAGGTGATTCTTCCCAAAGTTGGTGGTCTTATTTTAACTTGTATTTATATTCCAAAACCACAAAAATAATTATTTTTATAATTATTTCCCTAATTTAATTGCATGTCCATTTTTAGGCCAGAATTGGTATTCCTACATGGAAAATTACTTTTCTTCCTTAGAAAAATCTCATTAAATTTGGAGGTGATCAGAAGGACATATATTTTCCATACGTAAGACTTTAAACCCTATTTTATATTATAATTATTTGAATAAAACCCTGGAAGCCGTTTCTATCTATTTTGACCTTTTGAAATATTTTCAAAGGAAATATTCTCAATAAAATCCTAGAAAATTCCAATGGTATCCCTAAGCCATATTTGGTGTCCATATAAAGTTTCACCTTGATATTCTAGACACGTCCAAAGTGCCTCAGAGCGCACCAACATGCCGTGGCATGCCAAAACTACGCTCTAGGTGCGGTACAGGAAGCCACCAAGGTGGGGGCGACGCTCTCGACCAGTTCCAGCCTCCACTGAGGTGTCGAACCTCTTCCCCGACAACCCCTCTACGTTAAGCAACCCTCAGGGCGCCTCCTTTCCTGCGCTAGAGCTCGTGCGACGTGTGCCCGCGCGCACCAGAACCGCGCGGCCACGGATGCTTGACTCCTCCCTCTCTCCCTCTGCAGCAGATGGTTCTGGCAACCAGCGCTCCCGAATCGGCTCACCGTCGCGGGCCTAATTTATAGCCCTCCCCCTTGCTCTGGCACCCCTGAGATAGCTTCACGACGACCACTAGCACCTCCCTAGCAACCCCAGCAAACCAGCAGAGCCCCGGTGCTCGAGATCGACCGAGGCCCCTCCGCCTCGGAGCTCCGGTCGATCTCCGGCTACACGACGGCTCATGCGCCCCTCGACCCACCAAACTGGTCCCCGCAACCCGAGGAAGCTTTCCCCCAACTCGCCCGAGCATTTCTGTGCCTCTAGCCACCTCCTAGACCACCTCCCGAAACTCCTCCGCCACGGACTCCTCGTCGCCGGCGAACCCCTGCCTCTCCAACGCTGTTCCTCTCGGGACCCCGATCCTAAGTCATAAGAACCTAGCATGTAACAAATCACATCACTTTGCGGCCTCACGCACGGTAAACTCCATGGCTACCACCTTACCTTGGTTGGGACCGTTTGCGTCTTTTGGCTCACGTATATGAATATGTTGCTAGCATTCAAACGACAAAGAACCCGGGTCGGCATGACTAGTTATAAACCCAAGCGGTACATCCATACAGGGACAGGCATACATAACCCAGCAAAGCAGGTGTCGATCAACAGCGTGTGTAGACCAGTCGTAGCAAGCTACAAGGACTCCATTACACCGCGTGACATTTCCTCGAGGGGACAGACACAGCAACAAAAAAGGATACACGCTGGTCAATCAATGTGTCTAGAGCAGTAGCAAGCTACCAAGGCTCGATAGAAGCACAAAGAGGCATTTCCCTGTAAAGAGTACTACTAAAGGCACACAACTAGGTGTCGAATCCCACACATATAATGCATTTCATAACATACACACAATATGCACTATATGCGTAGATAGAACATGGCATCACAACATAACTCTATGACTCAAGATTTTATTAAAGACTCATAGGAATCAATATAGTATGATATTACAAACAGGTGTCTCGTGACCCGTCACTCAAGTCATACAAACATCAAGCGGAAGCACAACATGTATGGGTACAGACATCTACTAAAAGTGGTTGGAAGAGCCTGAAAAGCTACTACGACCCTACCAAAGGAGCCAGACCTTTGTCTGGGATTCCCAAGCTATTCCGGTCAACGTCGAACACATCGCGTAGAAACCTTTAATGACACTAAATCTTCTTTGCAAAACATAAATAAAGCAACCGTGAGTACAAAGGTACTCAGCAAGACTTACATCAGAACTATCTACATATGCATCATGTTGCAATGAAAGGACCGTGGGGTTTGATTGCAGCAAGCCATCTTTGACTCTTGGCTAACCTGTACTACGATTACAAGTTCTTTCTTTGAGGTGGGATAGCGCACACGAGTCCACTTATTCACCATGCAATACACCACTATGGATCCACTCGCGTCTCCCTACAAGAAGGCCTTCCATAGCACTCACACTTATCTTGCATGTTTTAGAGTATCCATTTAAATTGTCTATGTACCACGTAATGCTTCCAAGTAGTCCATATCCGAGGACGCGGCTATTCGAACAGATTGATTCACCCTGCAGGGGTATACTCCTTCACACATGCTCTCACCACTTAGCACCATATGCACGTCATGCATCTCGGCAACCTTCAAGCAGAAGCACTGGCGTGGGTGTCGGCCATGACCGTTAACCACACAAGACCCTAGTCCAGGTTTATCGCCTATTTGAGACTGAACCCGCAAGGAAGTCCGACCTAGGTTTCCTCTACGGCCCCAAACGATGTGCGCAGGGTTCCCAAGCCCACCATCCGGGTGCCACTTGGTACACCGTGCCACTGTGTATCTACCGCAGAGAAGCCTACCCCGTCGGACCGAGCTAAACACGACCGCCAACACTTTTCCTACAAACACCAGAAACTAATTGCAACTCCTGGAAAGGGATCTAGGCAATTAATAAGCCGAGCGGGGTCATATTTCAGGGCCCAATGCATGGTAGTATCTTGTCTGGGATAACATACACATAACTCAGTTCTTAAGGATGGTTTCAATGAGACAACCCACCATGTACACCTACATGGCCTCTCATCGCTACCTTTACCAAATCGAATTCACACTTTTACTCTCACACTGTAGGACATGAACACAACCATTCCGATTCATCATCCAGATGGATCCGACCCGACACGACTCTAAGCATAGCAGGCATTGTAGGCAAGCATGGATGAGTAAGCACAACAAGGCTCAAGCAGTTGCTACTCATGCTCAGTGGTTTCAACTATTTACTGTGACAAAATTAGGTCATGCACAGGAATGGGTTCAACTACCGATAACATGTACAGTTGAATCGTGTTTGTCCTAATGCAGTAAAAGAGAGCAGGAGCGAGAGAGTGTGTTTATATCAATATGCTCAAGGGGGTTTGCTTGCCTGACACGTCTGACGATAGCAATGAGTCTTCATCAATGTCAATGATCACATCGTCGGAACCATCGTCTACCGAGAGGGAACAACACCTGCAAACAAGAAAGGAACAACAATTACTTCATGGAAATGCAACACTATGATGCATGATCAGGAAATGGAGATGAAATGTGACAGGGCCAATATAGGTACCATTTCTTAGGTTGAAGCTGGATTTGAATGAGGATTAAAATACCACTTCAAGCAAGGTATTTTCCGGATACCCTTTTAATTGATTCGACCTGATGCTCAGGTAAACTTGTTTTTAACATGCATGAAGATGGCATATTGGGGTGCTGAGTTTCCTAGATCATTGTTTGGTCATAGTAATTGAAGTGGAATTCAAATAGGTATCAAATTCCAACTCCAAACTAATTATTAAATTTATCCTATTCACCATTTGGCCTATTTGGTGATGTTAACTTTTTCAAACATGCATGAAAATTCCATAATCAGATTCTTTGGATTTTTCTGATCATTTTTCATATATAAATTATTTTCATTGGACTTACAGATTATTTTCTATGATTTTTAGAAGTTTTAGGCATTTTCCGGAATTATATTAAAACAGAATTAGTATTTATTGCGTCAGCACTGCGTCATCATGGTCTAATGTGGCTCGGCAGGTCAAACTGACCGGTGGGGGCCACTAGTCAGCGTCACCGGGGCTAATCCCGCGCTGACCAGCCCCTAAGTGGGTTTGACCCACCCCTGGGGCCCACCGTCAGTGGCTAGGGGGGTGTTAGTGAGTTCATTAGGCTGGCCACGTCAGGGGCTGCCGGAGCCTGGCCGGCGGCGACCACGGGCGTGGCGGAGGCTCGCCGGAGATGCCATAACCGAGGCTACACGGTATCAAACCGGGCGCGGTTTGCGGCTACGTGAAGCTGGCGAAGCAGCCGATCTTCCAGAGGCAAGCAGGGGGGCTGGAGGTGGCCGGAGAGGCGCCGGCGACGAGCCGAGGCGGCTGCCGAAGCTCGGCTTCGACGGGGATCATGCAAGTGCGCGAGAGAGCGAGGGGAAGAAGAGGGGAAACGATCCGGAGCTCACTGCGATTCCATTTTTGGCAATGGGAAGGTTGGAGAGGCCTAGTGGCAGCGGATCGACGGCGGCGGATCTCGGCGACCGGAGGTTGAAGAAGACGATGGAATCGGCGATAAAGGGGCTTCGGCTTGGATCCTTTGACGGGGAGGCACTGCTCCAGGAGGCGGAGCCAGGGAAAAGCTCAGCAAGGCGAGAGGTGGACGGAGGCCAGGGTGGCGAGCTCGAGCTCTAGCTCGGCAATGGCGGAAGGAGAGGAGAGGAGAGCAGAGGAGAGAGGGAGAAAAGGAGAGGAGGAGGAGGAGATCAGGACGGCTCTGGGGTCTCATCCTCATCGCCTTCATACGCGGATAGGGATGGAGGAGGCGCCACCAGCGCGAAGCAGGAGGTGGAGGCCTCGGCGCATGCCACACCTTTCCTGCTGACGAGAGGAAGAAGACGACTCGCACTTGGGCCACAAGGGCTCCAAGTGCTGGGCCAGGGGGTGGGCGAGAGGTAAACAGGTTTGCTCTCTCTCTTTTACTTCTCTGTTTTATTTCTTATTCTATTTTGTTTTATATTACTGACATTTGTTTTATTTTATATTTGGCTTCAGGCATAAGTAAAAATATTGAAATTGTTTTTAGGGTTTTGTTTGGAACATTACCAACCCCATATAAAGTTTTCAACATTTTATGAAACTAGGGAGTATTTGAAATCAATTAATTATTTGATTTCAGTGGCTTTTGAGTTTAAAATAAAATGCCAAAAGTATTTTTTTAAATAAATCCACCCCTGAATTGTGTTTCCAAAATTTATCAAAAATGATGGACTTTTATGAAGGCCATTTTGGGTTCTTTGATTTGTCACAAGTTTGAATTGTTTTTGATTATAGAGTTGTTGGAGTTTTGCTTTGATTTCACTTCTTTCTTGAGTTCAATTCATTAACATAGAATGCAAAGAAAGAAAACATGAGCTCAAACTTGCTAGGCTCTACTAGAGATTTCAGGGATGTGACAGTTCCGACCACCAGCAGGTAGGCGACGCCATGGCGAACCCATTCCAATCCTTGTTGGGGCTTGAGAGCGTCGGCAGCCTCGCCGGCGTGCTCCTCCTCCTCTCTGGCCAGAGGTAGGAGACAACCCCGACAGGTGTGCCCCTCCCCAGCCTCCTCCCCCGCGTTGTCCACAGCCACTGACCGCAGGGCCCCGCACGTCAGGTTCAAACCTGACGGCTCGCACGCGTGGGCACGTTGACAGCTGGCCATGGGCCAGGCAAGTTCCAGGCCGAGCCAAACCAGGGACTTAGCCCGTTTTCTTTTATTTTTAAAACCTGATTTCTAACATTTTTATAAAAACATTTACCCAGTGTAAAAATATAATTTTTCCACTTTTATTCTTCTAAAAATATGTAGTACTGAATGATATGATTGGATGAATTTTTCTACAACTATTCTGTTTTACAATAACAAAAACGACTAAATTGGAATTGTTTTGCTTCTATTTGGTTAATTTTAAAAATGTTCCTTCAAGACAATTTGAGACAAATATTTTTCAAAATGACAACTTAGATTTATCAGTAATAATGAACATTTTTAAAATAACTTTGTGATATGTTTCTGTGTTAGCTATTTCTTATTTATTCTTTTATCGACGATAGAAAAATCCGTGTGACAAGGGAATCGGAGCGGAAGACCTCGAAGACCCCGGATACCTAGCTGACCAAGGCAAGCAGCCCTTTGACCATGACTGAGCATATGTTATTTGCATGTTAAGATAGCAAGTATTTCCGTTGCATATGATCATAAGTGTTGGTAAATCATTTGATATGATGTTACCGATGGCTCCTCCGGAGCACATGCATTGAGCTTGATCCTACCCTTTTGAGGATCACGCTATTATCATGTTGACAAGTAATGCTAGAGTAAATAGCGTGAGCATGTTGTTGGTATAATCCAAGATTTATGAAAACCCCGTCGGGTGCCACTAATGCCCGAGGGTGATGATGAGTTAGGTGGCCACTTTTGGTGAAGCGGTGCACCCGGTATTTGTGTGAGTATGGTTTCGGAAATGGGATTAGATTTATGATGTGTCGACCGTCCCAACCTTACCAGTACGACCACGTTACCTCTTATGGGATGGGGCTATGTTAATTACTCTAGTAGGTGCTAGCAAAGAGCCACATTACTAGTGGCGGGAGTGATGTGTGGTCACTCTCGTGATGGGGTCGTGCCAGGTAGGACGACTATGCCATTTTTATGAGTTCCAGGCACACCGTTGGTCCCTACATGGTTGACATTGTCCAGAGTCGGTGCTCGTAATACGTACAACATGTGGGTCGGGTACCAATCAAGTGGACCTCTTTGTCTAGTATCGTCAGGGGAAAGGCATTGTTCGGGTACTTACCTTGGGTATGTTATATACCGCGAGTCGTGGATGACACGGAAGTTTCCCGGATCTCGTGGGTTCAGTGTACTACCTCTGTAGAGTGTAAAACTATTCGAATAGTCGTGTCCACGGTTAAGGACAGTTGCGTAATCCTACTTAAACTACGTCCAGTTGTTTGCGCATAAACTAAGTGTGTGTGAGTTGTGTATAAAAAGGTGTTGTTATGAAAGTAATGATATGACCAAGTTTGGTGACTTGGCATATAGGGTGAACCCAGATGGTTCGACCCTCGACGGATATATTGATATCTGTAACCTGCTCTTCAAAAGTAATTCTTTAACTTGATGCACGTTCATGATCAAACCACCATGATGAGTTCCACCAAAGATGCATATTATTGTTATTCTTCACTTTCATTGTTCATGTCATGGGCTGTTTGCGAGTACATTCGAAGTGCTCATTGGCTTGCCATTGGTTATGTTATTGACCAGACAAGGAAGGACCGGAGTTTGGAGATGAGTATGTCTTCGGAGACGCCCCTGCGAATTAGGACGCTTCCAAGTCAGAATGCGTGTCGGTGTAGGCTTGATGGCATGGGCACCCGCTTAGCCCCTATGATTTCCGCTTCTAGTTGTATTTGAGTGATTTGGCCTTGGGCCCTGCTTGTGAACCTGACCTTTCGGTCTTGTGTTGTAATCATTCGGTATTTGGATGTAACACTCTTTTATTCGGTATCTTTGTTCGGTGAGCATTGATCTCTGGGATCACTGAGCACGGCGATCTTGACTCGTAAGTCGGGGTCCCCACAGAACTGGTATCGGAGCCATCCTGACTATAGGAAGCCTTAGGTAGCATGGACGATAGCTGAGACGATAGTGCACATAGACCTTAACCTGAGATTCTGCACCCACTAAAAACTTCCTAACTCTCTCCTCTACGTCTTGTAGATGGCCGCCGTACCTGAGATGCTTCTGGAGACGGGCTTTCCTTTGCTTTTGAGTGATAGCCTCGAGAAGTGTCAAGTACGCCGCACGCCCATCTTTCTCTACCACCAGCACTGGGTCAACGCCGACACCAAGGAATATCACGTGGACGTGATAGTGATGGCTAACGACTCCCCGACTAGCTGATTCTTTGAAGGACCACAGATGGAGAACCTGATGTTGGCAGTGGAGACCACAACACGAGAGGCGCTCGTGCGACTCCGTGACATCCTACCCGAGATGGCTGATGAGCCAGCTACTCATCACCTACCTTTTGTTAAAGATGGGGTAGACGGGAGTTGGACACTGAACCCATCTTCTGAGGACGGGTCGCCACTAAGGTTTCAGATCTACTTCAGTCTCTCCTCCGACACTTTGGCGCACCTTTTGATCAAGGATTCAACTAGGATTCGCCAAGAGCTGGACCAAGTCAAGGATCTTCTTCGCACGGAGAAGATGAAGAACCGCAAGGTGAAGAAGGAGGGAGCACCCATAGGACCACCTAGTTTTGCTTTCTGAGGAGGAATACCACCGCTCAGGCCACTCCTATTCAGAGTCGTCGCCTGACCACGGAAGAGTACACCGAACTCTTCGCCACCTCACCAACCAAGAGACGCCGTGATGGTCCGCTTCCTTCTCCTACTCCTTCCAAGAAGGGAAGTACTAACGAAGATGAAGATGAAGATGAAGATGAAGACGAAGATCCCGCAGAACCCTCTTATGAGACCGCGCAGTCGGCCGCTTAGCCTTAGTAGTGCAGGCAATTAGGATGTACCCCGAGCGTAGGAGTTCTTGTATCGGTTTGTATGAACCACGAGTATTGTGTAAGCATGTTGGATGCAAGTTGCATTCTGCCTTAGGCAGTTTGTGAGCGACTACATCTCTTGTTTTTAATCTAATGCAGTAGCTCTTTGAAAACCGTTGGCTTAAAATTTTCACACTAGCACAACACGAGACCCCCCTCTTTACTAGAGCATCATCCCTTATGATTTCAGCCAGTTCGGAAAATTGACCTGTCTACTCCCCTGACAGGATGGTGAATGCAACTCGCAACAACACCTTCGGCAACCCTGTCTCTATCTCTTCGGGTCAGCAGCAGGGAACCAGAGGGGAAGCTCAAGCTGGAGATCACCACGAGCAGCAAGACAATGTTCCACCGCTACTGCCTCTTCCTGAAAGCTTGACTATGGCTCAGTTCCTTCAAGCTCTTCGAGAGGAGCGTCAAGCCAATAATGCCGCTATTCAGTAGCTGGCTCAAACCTTGGTGAACAACCCTCCGCAGAACGGGAATGGCAATAGTCGCTCTACTCTCTCTGAGGTCATGCGAACTACGCCACCCATATTCACGGAGACGACTGAACCATTGGATGCCGATGACTGGATCCGTACTATCGAAGACCTCCGCGCGCTGGTCAAATGCACTGATGATCGTGAGAAAGTTCTCTATGCTTCTCACTATCTCGGAGGCATAGCCAGAGCTTGGTGGGATGGATTTCAGAGCATGCGAGCAGGGAAAGTCATCACTTGGGCTGTGTTCAAAGATGGATTCCACGCTGCTCACATTCCTCCCGGAATGATGACCATTAAGAAGCGGGAATTCCGAGCCTTAAGGCAAGGTAGTGGATCCGTCAAGGAGTATTTGCAGAAGTTCAACCTCCTGTCAAGGTACACGCCTAAGGACGTCAACACTCAGGCCACCAAAGTGGAACTCTTTATGGAAGGACTGCAGCGGTCACTCCAGTATCAGCTGGTTGCTTGTGAATGTCGGACCTTCAGCGATCTGGTTAATAAGGCCCTTATGTTGGAAGACAAGCGTCGTGCTATGGACGACACCCGTAAGCGCAAGTTAATGGGTAATGGAGGCCCGAGTAACACAAAGCCACGACCATGGCAGTCAGCTCGAGCAAGACCCAACTATCAGCAGCAGGAGTACAAGTATCCAACATTTCGCCAAAAGTACCAGCCTCAACAGCAAGTTAACACCAAGCCAGCAATCAATCCGCCGAACAATGGTGGAGTCAACACCAATCTTCCAGCGCAAGTTACCTGTTTCGGATGTGGACAAACAGGCCACTATTCGAGGCAGTGCCCCAACAAGAAGCCCGATGCTCCGCGCCCCAATGCGCCAAATCCAGGCCAAGGAGCACCAGGCAGGAATCAGGCTCCCCGCAATCAGCAGTATCACAACAAGGGGCGGATTAATCATATTTTTGCAGAAGAGGCACAGGAAGGGTACGTTCCTCATCAACTCTACCCCAGCAACAATATTGTTTGATTGTGGTGCTTCGCATTCTTTTCTTACGCAAAGGTTTGCAGAAAAATGTGGATTAGAACCTACCTTGCTTCGTGGGCATATGACAATTCAAACCCCGGGATCAGTATTGAGGACCAACCTAGGGTGTAGGAAGGTCGGGATAGTTATCAATGGGACGAGCTTCTCAGCGGATCTCATTGTGCTTAAGTCACAAGGCCTAGAAGTAATTCTCGGCATGGATTGGTTGGCCAAGCATCAAAGCATCTTGGACTGTGCCAACAGGGCCATTACCATGAAAAGCGACCAAGGGGTCAAAGTCAAGTTTGTCTCTGAGCCAGTACCCGCTCGAGTACCACGGGTTAACATCCTGTCAGAGGAAGAACTCGATCGAGTGCCAATAGTCTGTGAGTACCCGAACGTCTTTACTGATGAGCTACCAGGAATGCCTCCTGACCGAGACATCGAGTTCATCATTAAGCTCATGCCCGGATCAAGGCCTATCTATAAGAAGCCTTACAGGATGGGAGCCAAAGAGCTAGCAGAATTGAAGAAGCAGTTGGATGAGCAACTCAGGAAAGGATTTATTCGTCTGAGTGCGTCACCTTGGGGATCACCTATTCTTTTCGCGTCCAAGAAGGATGGGACTATCAGACTCTGCGTGGATTACCGTTCTCTCAGTGAGGTCACAATTAAGAACAAGTACCCACTCTCCAAGATTCAAGACTTGTTCGATTAGCTAAATGGAGCTAAGGTATTCTCCAAGATCGACCTCCGATCTGGATATTACCAACTAAAGATCCGACCCGAGGACATACCCAAGACTGCGTTCGTGACCCGGTACAGTCTGTATGAATGCGCTGTCATGTCTTTTGGATTGACTAATGCTCCAGCTTACTTCATGTACCTCATGAACAAGGTCTTCATGGAATACCTGGACAAGTTTGTCGTCGTATTGATTGATGACATATTAAACTTTTCCAACTCTGAAGAAGAGCACGAGCAACACTTGAGGTTAGTGTTGGAGAAGCTTCGAGAGCACCAACTTTATGCCATGTTCAGCAAGTGCCAATTCAGGCTGAACAAAGTGGGATTCTTGGGTCATACCATGACAACATGTGGATTGGCAGTTGATCCCTCCAAGATTACTACGGTAACCAACTAGGAATCACCAATTGATGTGAAGGAAGTCTGGAGCTTCCTCGGACTTGCGGGATATTACCGCAAGTTCGTAGAAGGATTTTCCCGCATCGATCGACCCATGACTCAGCTCTTGAAGAAAGGCAATAAGTTCGAATGGACGCCGGAGTGTGAAGTGAGCTTCCAAAAATTGAAGAAGAGATTAACCACCGCCCCGGTATTGGCCACTCCAGATATCAGCAAGGAGTTTGTGATATATTGTGATGCCTCCAGGACCGGACTAGGTGGGGTTCTAATGCAGGATGGCAGAGTCGTGGAGTATCAGTCATGGCAACTGCGCCCGCATGAGGAGAACTATGCCACCCATGATCTCGAGTTGGCAGCAGTAGTGCATGCCTTGAAGACATGGCGACATTACCTTCTGGGGAAGCGATGTGAGATATACACTAACCACAAAAGTCTGAAGTATATCTTCACCCAAAGGGAATTGAATATGAGGCAACGAAGATGGTTGGAGTTAATCAAAGACTATGACCTAAGCATTCAATATCTCCCCGATAAGGCCAATGTAGTGGATGATGCCTTAAGCCGGAAGACCAGCACCTTGAACGTCATGCTCAAGGAAAGGCAACCCGCCTTATATGAAGAATTGGAGAACTTCGGGTTGGAGCTAGTGGAATCAGGATTCCTAGATAACATCGAAGTCAAACCAATGCTGGTGGATGACATCAAGGAGGTCCAGAAGGGTCATAAGAGCATTAAAGGCATCAGGAAGAAGATTCAGGAAGGCAAGGCCCCAGGATTCTCGGTGGATGAATAAGGAGTGGTGTGGTTTGGGAAATGTTTATGCGTACCCAACAATGATGAACTCAAGGACTTGATCCTACAGGAAGCACATGATGCACCCTACTCTATTCACCCCAGTGGTACCAAGATGTATCAAGACCTCCGAGAAAGATTCTGGTGGCATGGCATGAAGAGGGAACTAGCGTCTTATGTTGCCAAGTGCAACGTGTGCCAACAAGTCTAGGCTGAGCATCAATGACCTGCAGGACTTCTACAACCTCTCAAGGTGCCAGAATGGAAGTGGGACAAGATAGGCATGGACTTTGTTACCGGCTTACCAAGGTCTAGCAAAGGCCATGACTCTACATGGGTTATTGTCGACCATTTGACCAAAGTAGCCCATTTCATTCCTGTCAACACCACTTATGATGGGAACAAGTTGGCTAGTCTCTATATTGAGCGTATTGTAAGCCTTCATGGAGTTCCCAAGGAGATTGTATCTGACCGAGGCACGCACTTCACCTCAAGCTTTTGGAAAAAGTTCCAAGAAGCCCTCGGAACCAAGCTCTCTTTCAGTGCTGCTTTACACCCGCAAACGGGCGGGCAAACAGAAAGAGTGAACCAGATACTCGAAGATATGCTCCGTGCATGCGTCTTGGCGCATGGAGCCAAATGGGAAGACTATCTGCCATTCATTGAGTTTTCATACAACAACAGCTACCAGTGCATTCTCCAGATGGCCCCATTCGAAGTGTTGTACGGATGAAAGTGCCGCACCCCGCTCAACTGGTCCGAAACCGGAGAAGGGCTGATTTTCGGGCCGGAAGTTTTGCACAAGGCAGAAGAGAAGGTGCAACTTGTCCGAGAGAATTTAAAGGCAGCCAAGTCACTACAAAAGAGCTATGCGGATTCTCACCGCAGGGATGTGGAGTTCATTCCCGGAGATCTGGTGTACCTCCATGTCACACCTCTCAAGGGAACCAAGCGTTTCCACATTAAGGGGAAACTCGCTCCAAGGTTCATTCACTACTGGAATCCAGTAATTTGCCATCAGCTAGTTCTTTGCCGTCTGCTGGCTGATGGCAAAGAAGATCTTTGCCGTCGGCTGACCTAAAGCGGACGGTAAAGGGCTCACTGATGGTAAACAGAATGTTTGCCATCGGCCAGGGCTTTATCGTCTGCCTGCGGACGACAAAGAGACCTAGGGCAGACGGCAAAGAGGGCAGATGGGTCCCACTAGACCTTGGGCCTGGCCAGGTCCAACGGACGGGCTCTTTGCCGTCCGCCTGGCCTTTGCCATCCGCCGTGGGGCCCTTTGCCGTCCGGGGGCAGACGGCAAAGCTGACGTCCCTATAACGGTCGTCTCCCCCTAGCCCCACGCTCCACTACCCCCACTCCCCACTCTGTCTCTCTCTCCACCATCGTGCGCGCCTCCCTCCTGCACCACCGGCGGCCGGCCACCCCTGCGCTGCCCCCTACGCCGACCCCTGCGCCGCCCCCTCCCCTCACCTGCCCCGGCGCCGCCCACTCTCCTCATCGGCTCCCTGCGCCACCCCCTGCACCGCCCCCTCCCCTCACCTACTCCGGCGCCGCCCCCTCCCCTCACCTACTCCGGCGCCGCCCCCTCCCCTCACCGGCTCCCTACGCAGGCCCCTCCCCTCACCGGTTCCTGGCGACGCCCCTCCCCTCATCGGCCGTCCCCAACTTCGGTGAGTGCCTCCGGTACCCTATTTTTTCATTTTTTTTCTTTTAAATTAGATAGTTAATTTAGATAGTTAGTTTATTAGGTTACTACTAGTTTAGGTTAATACGGTTAGTGCAAGATGACAAGAAAATGAAGAATAGGAGGAGGAGGAGAAGAAGAAAAGAAGAAGAAGAAGAAGAAGAAGAGGAATAAAAGGAAGAAGAAGAAGAAGAAGAAGAGAAAGAAGAAGAAGAAGAAGAAGAAAAAGAGAAGAGTAGAAGAAGAGTAGTAGAGGAGAGGAGGAGGAGAAGAAGAAGAAGAAGAAGAGGAGGAGGAGGAGAAGAAAGAAGAGGAGAAAGGAAAAGAAGGAGCTATATTTCAGTTACTTAGTGATATAGATTCTGTTTTTGTTATTTTTTTGCTGTTTACTGCTATATAGGTTTAGCGATAGGTTTAGTTAGCTTGGTTAGTTAGGTTAGTTAGTTAGTTAGCTTAATAGATAGAAGAGGAAGAAGAAGAAGAGGAGGAGGAGGAGCAGAGGAGAAGAGGAGGAGGAGGAGGAGAAGAAGACGAAGAAGAAGAAGAAGAAGAAGAAGAGAAGACAATAATAAGGAGAAGAAGAAAAGAAGAAGATAAGAAGAGAAGAAGAATATAAGAAGAAGAAGAGAAGAAGAGAAGAAGACATAATTAGCCCATTTAGCTCCAAAATGCCATAATAAGCTCAAAATGGCATAAGAACCTTGGTTAGCTCATGAATATTATATTCTTAGCTTGTTTTCCTCTAAAATGGCATAATTAGCCCATATAGCTCCAAAAAGACATAATTAGATCATTTAGCTCCAACAAGAGGAGAAGAGGAGAAGAAATAGGAAAAATGAAAAAGAAGAAGAAGAAGAAGAAGAGAAGAAAAATACCTTCTCCTCCTTCTCCTTCTTCTCCTCATCCTCCTTCTCCTCCTTCTCCTTCTTCTCCTCATCCTCCTTGTCCTCCTTCTCCTCCTTCTTGATTTCTTATTCTTCTCCTCCTCCTCCTCTTTCTTCTCCTCTTTCATATTATCCTTGCTTTAATTACCCCAACAATGACATAATTAGCCCATTTAGCTCCAAAATGCCATAATAACCTCAAAATGGCATAAGAACCTTGGTTAGCTCATGAATATTATATACTTAGCTTGTTTTCCTCTAAAATGACATAATTGGAATATTTGTGTTGATCGGGTGGATTTACATGTGATAGTTGTCTCGTCGCTGTGAGGTCTAATGTGCGAAGACCTGCCCGTGCGTTGTATGAGCTCCGCCCCTGCATTCGTGGGTCAGTACAAATTTCATCTCCTCCCCACCCCTTCATTTACTGTGGCTCGGTTTCCGGATGAAACTTTCTAGATTTAGGTAATTCAATTAATTTATCAGTATGCGTGACCAGTATGCGTCTCCCGTTCGAAAGGGCGACATCTATAAATATGCATGTCTTTTCATATTTATAACCGCCATCCTTTCGAATTGTCCAACATTATCCATGGACAGCCCGAGTATGTGTAGATTGGGTTCGTTTTCCTGTATGTTGTGCTCTGGATCTAATGCGGAATTTCTTCAGTGCCTCCCTGTTGTTCTCCGGATGCACATCCTCTCTGTTTATTGCGGAGACGTGTATCAGGCGAACAGCTGGGAGGTGTTGCCCCAATTTTGCGTTGGATCCGGAGCAGAGCATGGGAAAACAAACCCAATCTACACATACTCGGGTGGGATTAGGACCTATCTTTACCTATTAGCGTGTAGGTTGCCTGGACGTAATAAAAATGGCGAACCCGATTAACCGATGAATATAAATGCTAAATTATATATAAATATATTTCTTCTGCCTTTAGTAGCTACGCAAGATGAGTGGTCGTGCGTGGATGTATACCGGTCACCCTAGTCAGAAAGAGATGACGAAAGAATGGTTTGTAAAAACAAAGGAATTTGTGAAAGCCGCATTCGCAAATGGCCAGGAAAGAAACTATTGCCCCTGTCCTGGATGCGACAACTATAAAAAGATGACAGAGGCTATAATGATTAAACACCTGCAGAGGAGGGGTTTTAAGCCTAATTATACGGTGTGGACATTTCATGGTGAGTCTATACAACGCACAAGAGCTGAGGTGGTCCGTCGTCGCACGGACGAGCATGGTACCGGGATCGAAGACATGGTGCAAGACTTTCATGATGCTCGGGATTCGGAAGATGAGATGGAGGAATCTGCAAAGGCCTTTTATGAAATGTTGGAGTCTTCAAAACGTCCTCTCCACGAGCACACTGAGCTTTGTCAACTGGATGCAATTGCACAAGTAATGGCTCTGAAGGCTCAGTTCAACTTGGGAAGAGAATGCTACGATGCGGTGATGACACTATTTGGACGCTTCCTACGCAAAGGCCATGTCATGCCTGCAAACCTGTACCAGTCGGACAAAATACTTCGTGTACTTAAGATGCCCTATCAGAAGATAGATGCATGTGAGAAAGGATGTGTCTTATTTAGGAAGGAGTATGCACACTTGGACTATTGTCCCAATTGTGAGTCTTGCAGGTATCTTGTGGTAGACAACGGTATGACTGAGAAGAGGCAGACCAAAATCGCAGTTAGTGTTCTTCGGTATATGCCAATCGTACCAAGACTTCAATGTCTTTTCATGGTCGAAGATACAGCCAGACAGATGACATGGCACAAATTGGGCAAAAGAACCGAACTAGATGCGGATGGGAATAAGATGATGGTACACATATCGGATGGGGAAGCGTAGAAACATTTCGATGGATTGCATCTGGATAAAGCGGCAGATCCAAGGAATCCTCGAGTCTGCGCTGCCACGGATCGTTTTAATCCCTTCGGCATGATGGCAACCCAATACAGTTGTTGGCCTATATTTGTCATTCCACTCAATCTCCCCCCCCGGGGCAGATTATGCAAAGAAAGAACATATTTCTGACGTTGATAATTCCAGGGCCCAATTATCCGGGGAAGAATATGAATGTGTACCTGCAACCGCTTAAGGATGAATTGAAAGAAGCTTGGGATAATGGGGTCAAGACATACGATGCCGCTAGAAAAGAAAACTTCAAAATGCATGTGTGGTACATGTACTCTATGCATGACTTGCGAGCGTATGCGCTATTCTCTAGATGGTGTGTGCATGGAAGGTTCCCGTGCCCCCAATGCAAGGCAGCTCTTCAGTTTCATTGGTTGCAGGAGGGTCGGAAGTATTCTTGCTTTGACTTGCATAGACAGTTCCTGGATCCTGACCATCACTTCAGAAAAGACAAGAAGAACTTTACCAAAGGTAAAGTTGTCAAAAACATGGCACCACCTGCGTTCACAGGCCAACAGATCATGGATCAGTTAAACGCCCTCGAGCCTGATCTAGAGCGTCCAGGGTATTTCAAGGGGTATAATTCAAAACACGCCTGGACTCACAAGCCATGCTTCTGGGATTTGCCTTACTTCAAAGACCTCCTTCTTCCACACAATATCGACATGATGCACACTGAAAAGAATATCGGAGAGGCTATTTTTGGTACATTGTTCGACATAGATGGGAAGACAAAGGATAATATTAAGGCTAGAGTCGATCAAGAGACACTATGTCATAGACCGTTACAAAACATGCGAGAAGGCAAAGGAAAGCAGAAGTGGTCGAAGCCAAAGGCCTGGTTCAATCTTGGAAGGCCAGCTATGAGGGAAATTACCTTGTGGGTCAAAATGCACTTGATGTTCCCCGATGGGTATGCAGCGAATCTAAAGAGGGGAGCGAGTCTTGAAAAATTAAAAATCTTTGGTCTCAAGAGTCATGATTGGCACATATGGCTAGAGCGGGTAATGCCGGTGATGTTACGTGGCTTTATTCCTGAGAATAAATGGCTAGTACTGGCGGAGCTGAGCTATTTCTTCCGTGTTCTTTGTGCGAAAGAATTGTCGCCTGGCGTGGTAGAAGACATGGAGGAGTTTGCACCGGAGTTGTTGTGGAAGTTAGAGAAGATCTTTCCACCG
Organism: Hordeum vulgare subsp. vulgare; assembly: GCF_904849725.1. NCBI lineage: Eukaryota > Viridiplantae > Streptophyta > Magnoliopsida > Poales > Poaceae > Hordeum > Hordeum vulgare. The sequence continues at coordinate 289,008,871 of NC_058519.1, forward strand.
GGCTTCTTTAATCCAATGCAGCATTTGATTTTACATTTACCGACCGAGGCAAGATTGGGTGGGCCCGTGCAAGATCGTTGGTGCTATGCAACTCAGAGGATGCAGAAGATCCTTCGAGCTAAATGTAAAATTAAGCGTAGAATTGAAGCATCGATGGCTGAGGCATTCATTACTGAGGAGGTGGCAAACTTTGTGACAGCAAACTACGAAGCCAAAAATCATCATTTGCATAATCCGAAGCCTCGGCACAATGATGCAGACCCTAAAAAAGGTCGGTCCAACCTCAGCCTATTCAAAGGGAAGCTCGCACCAGCCGGTGCTTCGAAACCAATAACGTATGATGTCGAAGAATGGCGGAACATTTCGTTGTATATCTTCAACAACCTAATAGAAGTGCGGCCGTACATCGAGTGAGTTCTCAGCACATTTTCCCGTAACTTCTAATTCATTTGAACTGCTCTTATTCCCGGATATTTCAAACAGTCGTTACATCGCCAAATTCTCGGATGGAGCGGTGATCAAAAATGATTCCATCGAAGACTATGAGCTTCTGTCAAAGACAGAAGGCGGCTATCCCGGTTTCATCTCTTGGTTCAAACAAACGGTAATTATCAATAATGTACCATTTCATTCTTGGTCTAACTTGCGGCTAATGCAACAACCGTTTCGTATTAAACTTGTACGCTAATTCAGAGTCTATGGACGCCGAATTGAGACAAGTCGCTAATGGTTTTTACTATAAGGTCTATTCATTTGAGAAATACAACATCAACGGGTATCTCTTTCGTACCTTTGGCAAAGAGCTATCTATGCCCGACCGGAAATCTACAATTTGTGGTGTCTCTGCTATCAGCGAAGGTGTTATCGAGTATTATGGAAGAGTTGAAGAAATTTATGAACTTCAATTCTATGGTGAAAACCCACCGAACGTCGTAGTCTTCAAATCTTATTGGTTCCAGCCGAAAAAGACTAGAAGGACTCATGAACATATAGGACTAGTCGAAATCAATCCAAACACCCATTTAGATGTTCGTGATGTCTATATTACGGCTCAACAGGCGACCCAAGTTTTCTATCTACCATGGGCATGCCAAACAGATAAGAATCAAGAAGGTTGGTATGTTGTTTATGAAGTGCCGCCTCATGTCAGACCACCTCTCCCAAATGAACAGGATTATGAACCTCACATTAACCCAGACACGTATGATGGAGAATTCTTCCAAGAAACACGTCTTTCCAAGAAACGTTTCAAGAACCGCCGTGCTTCACCCAAGAACATGGGAGTAGACAACGACAATGAATTCGACTCCAGCCTTGAGCCGGAACCAGAAGACCTGGAACTCGTAGAGGTTACTGATGCAGATGACCTGTCAATGCTTCAATGATTAAAGGAAGGCCTTTCACAACTTCACGCCGTTGAACCCGACGAGCACGTCATTCATGAAGACATGCGTGATAGTGATGATGATGATGCATTTATTGATGATGATTATTAGTTTGTAAGAGTCACAACTTAAATTATATATATTTGAATCTTTATTATTCATGTACATACTATTATTCATGTCAGTTATTCAATTTTTTTATGTTGTACTAATTTCTTTTAATCTTTATCATGGCAGGTCACCAGGTGTGGAAAGATGGTGGGCGCTGGTCCAGATCGCTCGATGGGTTCTTCCCAGGCGCCCCACACGAGGGGTGGTACTTCCCTTCCACCCCTATCTCTCCGTAGAGCCTTGGCAGACAGTCTGTCGACACCACCCGTGGGTTCTTCTTCGTCGGTGGCATTCCCACTAGGAGAGGTGCTGGTCGGGTAGGGAAGAAGGGGAAGGGTACAGGGAGAGGTGGTGGTTGCGGAAGATCCAGGAGGACTGTTGATCCGTCCTCGCCACCACCACCAACTCATTCGCCCGAGCATAGGACTACTATGGTCGACCCGTTTGCGAAGGAGGCTACGGGGACTCCGTTCCAGGAGCGTGTTGTTGACGGGCATTCGTCCCGTGAGACTCCGGTCCAGGAGCAGCCTCAGGTCGAGGTGCATTCGGCCAAGGAGCAGCCGGAGGAGACTACGGTTCCGGAGGCTTCACCCGACGTGGAGATGCCCGGATAGGAGACCTGACCGGATCGTGCCGAGTTGCCGGATTGGACCGAGGGTCCGGGTGGCTCAGGGGGCGGGGATGGCGGGGATTAGCTTACGGATAGTGAGGGTGATGTGCAGGTGGACGGGGCCACCATGTACAAGCGTGGTAGTACACGTCTCCCGGTCGCGCCGGCTACCCGCGAACAGAGGCCGGTGATTAAACCTGAAGGAGATAGGTAAGTACATTTACTCTTTTTTTAGCTTTTGCCTTCAAGTTTGTGCAAATATCTAATGCATTGACCTTATCACACTGCAGGGGATGGGTACACCCTCTTGGAGTCCGCATACCGAACTCCGTCCTTGGTGTGCTTTGCCGGACAAATTTCCCGGGGTTTGTCACGTTGCCTGGTGAGGGTCAGCTTCCTACACTAGGACTTTCGTGGGAGCACTACTAGGCTGCGCAGGCCCCGTCGGGGGAGATCATAGATGGTGTCTTGTGCCACACGAGGGCCAAGATGGTGATCAAGAGCTTTTGGGTAAATTATCCTTTTACAGAATCTAAAATTAACAATATAGCTAATTATTGTACTAATCGGTGTTTTCACGTTTGATTGCAGACCTTCTATAGGTGTGAGGATGGATATGAGGAGGAGGCGGCCAGGGTTCTCGAGGCCGAGTGTAGGCGGTTACTACTGAACTTGCGCCACGAGGCTCGGCCGCAGGCTATTCAAGATTACTACACCACGCGTGGTATTAAGAAGCAGAAGAAGGATTGCCGCGGAAAGTTTCTGAAGAAGGAGCAATACATGAAGGTAATTACCTATTCTTAAGTCCTTCTACGTAGTTTTCTTGATTTCATTCATAGGCGTAGCGCTGAAAATTCTTTCTAATAACTTACAGGTGCCCCCGAGATGGTGTGTGGATAAGATGGATTGTTGGGAGGCGTTGGTTGATGAGTGGTGCACATGCAGCTGGCGAGCCGTCCACGAGAATGCGAAGGATCGGCGTAGCCAAATGGTTGTTGTGCCACACCATCAAGGCAGCGCCAACTTACTTCAGTTTGGACGAAACTGGGTATGTGATTTGCTTCATGATTCATGCAATTCATTCTTGATGCTAATATTTTGTTCCTCTCTTTTAGGCGCATAACAATAAGACAGAGATGCCACACTTGTACGACCTTTATGGCATGGCCCATACTGCCTCGTACAAGAAGGCGAAGGCATTCTCTGAGTCTGACCTGGATGATCCCTCGAACTTGCCATCGAGGTTAGTTGTACGGACTAAGAACACTTTCATCCATTTCATTATGTGTGTCACCATTGATCATTACTATGGTAACGAGAAATGGTGTTTCATGCTGCTCTTCAGAAAGAGAGATTGGAAAACCAGGCTCCTCTTGAGAAAGAGAGATTGGCAAGCCAGGCTGCTCTTGAGGCTGCACTTGAGAAAGAGAGATTGGCAAGTCAGGCTGCTCTTGATGAGAGGGACCAGACCACGACACGATTGATTGAGGAGGAGAGGTCCCAGAATGAGGCGGGTCAACGGGCCCTGTATGAGTTTTTTGTGGTAAGTTTTTTTCACATTAGCTAAATCATGTGTGTAATGTCTGTTTCTGTGATAGCCTGGCTTATTAGGGATGATAGACTACTCATATCAATAAGGAATTCCTTCTTTTTCGGGAGCCCATTCAAATAGAACTCCCGAGTTAAGCGTGCTTGGTTTGGAGTAGTTCTAGTATGGATGACCGACCGGGAAGTTGGTCCCGGGTGCGCATGAGTGAGGACAAAGTGCGCAGAAAAGACTAGTATTGATATGTGGGGCCAGTCTAGATCCTGCCAGGAGTAACGCCCGCCGGCGGCTGTGTCCGGGGCGTTACAAGTTTGGTATCAGAGCCGACCCTCGCGGTTACAGGATGTTTGCGGACAGGTGTGCAGACATGTTGTTCATGACGTTTGTGACCTTTCGTGGCACACGGCATGGCACATGTACTGGACTGGATGCACAGACGTTTGTGCCAAGAGGGAACGTTCCTGTGGCCTGACGAGAACGTCGGTTCCTCTGAGTGGTGGTGTATGTGATAGCCTGGCTTATTAGGGATGATAGACTACTCATATCAATAAGGAATTCCTTCTTTTTCGGGAGCCCATTCAAACAGAACTCCTGGGTTAAGCGTGCTTGGCTTGGAGTAGTTCTAGGATGGGTGACCGACCCGGAAGTTGGTCCCGGGTGCACATGAGTGAGGACAAAGTGCGCAGAAAAGACTAGTATTAATATGTGGGGCCAGTCTAGAACCCGCCAGGAGTAACGCCCGCCGGGGGGGTGTGTCCGGTGCGTTACAGTTTCGTTACTAACTAATACGACCCACTCTACAGGGTCTGTGCGAGAAGAGCGGCCATGTCCCTCCGTCGATGCCCGTCTTCTCTTCGATTGGCACGGTGAGTTTCATTATAAACTAGTATTAATAATTGAGTGTCATCATGCTAACTGAGACATTGCAAAATATCTATTCTGCAGAATAAATCCCGAGCGGCATCGCACGACCCTTCTCTAGGTGTTTCTCCTCCTTGATGACCACTGCGGTAAGTTTCCCTTCTCCTCTTTCATATTCTCCTTGCCTTAATTTCCCCAACAATGACATAGTTAGCCCATTTAGCTCCAAAAAGACATAATTAGCCCATTTAGCTCCAAAATGCCATAATAACCTCAAAATGGCATAAGAACCTTGGTTAGCTCATTAATATTACATACTTAGCTTGTTTTCCTCTAAAATGAGATAATTAGCCCATTTAGCTCCAAAAAGACATAGTTAGCTAATTTAGCTCCAAGAAGAGGAGAAGAAGAGAAGAGGAGAAGAAATAGGAAAAATGAAAAGAAAGAAGAAGAAGAAGAAGAAGAGAAGGAGGAGAAGGGGGAGGAGGAGGAGAAGGAGGAGAAGGCCAAGGACCTTCTAGTCCTTCTACTCCTCCTCCTTCTCCTCCTTCTCCTCCTTCTTCTTGATTTCTTCTTCTTCTCCTCCTCCTCCTCTTTCTTCTCCTCTTTCATATTATCCTTGCTTTAATTTCCCCAAAAAAGACATAATTAGCCCATTTAGCTCCAAAATGCCATAATAACCTCAAAATGGCATAAGAACCTTGGGTAGCTCATGCATATTATATACTTAGCTTGTTTTCCTCTAAAATGGGATAATTAGCCCATTTAGCTCCAAAAAGACATAATTAGGTAATTTAGCTCCAACAAAAGGAGAAGAAATAGGAAAAATGAAAAGAAAGAAGAAGAAGAAGAGAAGAAGGAGGAGGAGGAGGAGAAGGAGGAGAAGGCCAAGGACCTTCTAGTCCTTCTCCTCCTCCTCCTTCTCCTCCTTCTCCTCCTTCTTGATTTCTTCTTCATCTCCTCCTCCTCCTCTTTCTTCTCCTCTTTCATATTATCCTTACTTTAATTTCCCCAACAATGACATAATTAGCCCATTTAGCTTCAAAATGCCATAATAACCTCAAAATGGCATAAGAACCTTGGTTAGCTCATGAATATTATATACATAGCTTGTTTTCCTCTAAAATGGGATAATTAGCCCATTTAGCTCCAAAAAGACATAATTAGGTAATTTAGCTCCAACAAAAGGACAAGAAATACAAAAAATGAAAAGAAAGAAGAAGAAGAAGAAGAGAAGAAGGAGAAGGAGGAGGAGGAGGAGGAGAAGGCCAAGGACCTTCTAGTCCTTCTCCTCCTCCTCCTTCTCGTCCTTCTCGTCCTTCTTCTTGATTTCTTCTTCTTCCCCTCCTCCTCCTCTTTCTTCTACTCTTTCATATTATCCTTGGTTTAATTTCCCCAACAACGACATAATTAGCCCATTTAGCTCCAAAATGCCATAATAACCTCAAAATGGCATAAGAACCTTGGTTAGCTCCTGAATATTATATACTTAGCTTGTTTTCCTCTAAAATGGGATAATTAGCCCATTTAGCTACAAAAAGACATAATTAGGTAATTTAGCTCCAAAAAAAGGAGAAGAAATAGGAAAAATGAAAAGAAAGAAGAAGAAGAAGAAGAGAAGAAGGAGAAGGAGGAGGAGGAGGAGGAGAAGGAGGAGAAGGCCAAGGACCTTCTAGTCCATCTCCTCCTCCTCCTTCTCCTCCTTATCCTCCTTCTTATTGATTTCTTACTCTTCTCCTCCTCCTCCTCTTTATTCTCCTCTTTCATATTATCCTTGCTTTAATTTCCCCAACAATGACATAATTAGCCCATTTACCTTCAAAATGCCATAATAACCTCAAAATGGCATAAGAACCTTGGTTAGCTCATGAATATTATATACTTAGCTTGTTTTCCTCTAAAATGGGGTAATTAGCCCATTTAGCTCCAAAAAGACATAATTAGGTAATTTAGCTCCAAGAAAAGGAGAAGAGGAGAAGAAATAGGAAAAATGAAAAGAAACAAGAAGAAGAAGAAGAAGAAGAAGAGAAGACGGAGAAGGAGGAGGAGGAGGAGGAGAAGGCCAAGGACCTTCTAGTCCTTCTCCTCCTCCTCCTTCTCCTCCTTCTCGTCCTTATTCTCGATTTCTTCTTCTTCTCCTCCTCCTCCTCTTTCTTCTCCTCTTTCATATTATCCTAGCTTTAATTTCCCCAACAATGACATAATTAGCCCATTTAGCTCCAAACTGCCATAATAAGCTCAAAATGGCATAAGAACCTTGGTTAGCTCATGAATATTATATACTTAGCTTGTTTTCCTCTAAAATGGGATAATTAGCCCATTTAGCTCCAAAAAGACATAATTAGGTAATTTAGCTCCAACAAGAGGAGAAGGGGAGCAGAAATAGGAAAAATGAAAAGAAAGAAGAAGAAGAAGAAGAAGAAGAAGAAGAGAAGGAGAAGGAGGAGGAGGATAAGGAGGAGGCCAAGGACCTTCTAGTCCTTCTCCTCCTCCTCATTGTCCTCCTTCTCCTCCTTCTTCTTGATTTCTTCTTCTTCTCCTCCTCCTCCTCTTTCTTCTCCTCTTTCATATTATCCTTGCTATAATTTCCCCAACAATGACATAATTAGCCCATTTAGCTCCAAAATACCATAATAAGCTCAAAATGGCATAAGAACCTTGGTTAGCTCATGAATATTATATACTTAGCTTGTTTTCCTCTAAAATGGGATAATTAACCCATTTAGCTCCAAAAAGACATAATTAGGTAATTTAGCTCCAACAAGAGGAGAAGAGGAGAAGAAATAGGCAAAATGAAAAGAAAGAAGAAGAAGAAGAAGAAGAGAAGAAGGAGAACGAGGAGGAGGCGGAGGACGAGGAGAAGGCCAAGGACCTTCTAGTCCTTCTCCTCCTCCTCCTTCTCCTCCTTCTCCTCCTTATTCTTGATTTCTTCTTCTTCTCCTCCTCCTCCTCTTTCTTCTCCTCTTTCATATTATCCTTGCTTTAATTTCCCCAACAATGACATAATTAGCCCATTTAGCTCCAAAATGTCATAATAAGCTAAAAATGGCATAAGAACCTTGGTTAGCTCATGAATATTATATTCTTAGCTTGTTTTCTGCTAAAAATGACATAATTAGCTCAAAAATATCATATTTTGTTCTTCTTTTGACTTTATTATTCACATTTTTGCAGATTGTATATACTACATGCATGGAAGCTGGCATTCGTGGAGTTGAACAATGTCGATGGATGAACTTTATATGTATATCATCTAGTTTTCATTTGAGTTGATGAACAATGTCGAACTATATGTATATGTATATATGGATAAACAGTGCAATACTTTGTATGTTGGTTCTTTCGATATATGGGGATGTACATTGATTTATATGTATATCATATATGTGTGGTGAATTATATATATGTATTGGCAAGTATATGTGTGGTGAACTATATATCATATATGTGTGGTGAATTATATAAATGTGTTGTCAAATATATATATATATGTGTGTGTGTGTGTGTGATGTGAATAATATAAAACAAAAAAAACAGGTACTATATGGGCTCTTTGCCGTCTGCCAGCTGATGGCAAAGACCCGTGCCATCAGCTGGCAGATGGCAAAGGTGCCACATGGCACCCAGCTGTGCATCCTGGGGTGTCTATATAGGCTCTTTGCCATCTGCCTCCAAGGTGGGAGGAGGAGGGGGGAGGACGAGGCAGACGACAAAGAGTGGAGGGGGGAGGAGGAGGAGGCAGACGACAAAGAATAAGGGGGAGGCAGACAACAAAGAATAAGGGGGAGGCAGACGGCAAAGCCTCCGTTGACCCCTAACAGAGGCAACGTATGTCGGCTGTCGTCTCGAGCACTTTGTCGACTGGTCCTATGGAAAGCTGACGGCAAAGAACTTTGTCGTCCGCTTTGTGGGGACAGACGACAAAGAAGGTACGACGCCGTCGTAAGCTGACGCAGAAATTTTGCCGGCCGTGAGATTCTTTGCCGTGTGTGGTATTCTCTTTGCCGTCCGGGATTTAGTCTTTGCCGTATGTGATGGCAGACGGCAAAGAAGCTGATTCCTGTAGTGATTGGACCTTTTAAGATCACGGCAAGGCGTGGAGAAGTAGGTTATCAGTTGGAGCTACCTCCGGAACTTTCGGGTGTGCACAACGTCTTCCACGTGTCACAACTTTGGAAGTGTCTTCAAGCGCCAAATCGTCCCGATCTTTACAAGGACATTGACCATCAGTCCATTGACCTTCAGCCTGATCTCACCTACCGCGAGAAGCCAATCCGCATTGTGGATGAAGCTGAGTGTTGCACCAGATGCCGCACTATCAAGTATTTCAAGGTTCAATGGAGAAACCACATCGAAGCAGAAGCAACATGGGAGCATGAACACTATATCCGATCTGAGTTTCCGGATCTTTTTAGGACCTAGCATAGGAATCTCCGAGACGAGATTCTTGTAAGGGGGATAGGTCTGTCACACCCTGTTTTTACTACCACATTCTTTCTAAAGCAAAAATCTGAACTTGTTAATTGTTTTTAAACTAATGATGTGCGTGCCATGATTGTCATTGTATGCTTGTGTGTGTGATCATGAGATGATAAAAACCCATTTCACAATATTGAATTGTTACTAAAAACCTTTACTTGTTTCTGATCAAGGTAAAAACCCTACTTTGAGTTGCACTACATGCCCTTGATGGCAAGAGGTTCTTCTACCCAAAGTTGGTGGTCTTATTTTAACTTGTCTTTATATTACAAAACCACAAAAATAATTATTTTTATAATTATTTCCCTAATTTAATTGCATGTCATTTCTGATCCAGAATTGGTATTCCTACATGGAAAAATACTTTTCTGCCTTAAAAAATCTTATTAAATTTGGAGGTGATCAAAAGGACATATATTTTGATACATAAGATTTTAAACACTATTTTATATTATAATTATTTGAATAAAACCCTGGAAGCCATTTCCATCTGTTCTGACCTTTTTAAATATTTCCAAAGGAAATATTCTCAATGAAATCCTAGAAAGTTCTAGTGGTATCCCTAAGCCATATTTGGTGTCCATATAAAGTTTCACCTTAATCCAAGGTGATTAGGGGCCCAAATATCCCTAGTTAGAGCAACTCTACATAGCAAAGTTTATCCAATGATGCTAAAACTTTGCAGGAGTGCCTAATACCTCAAATGAGGGTTCCACACCAAAAATGGGATTTGTGGGACTTAGTTTGCCCACACTCTCTTTGGAAGGGACATATCTGGTCAAATTGAAGTGTTTTCAAGTTTACAAAGCTAAACTTGTCCAATCGAGCACAAACTTGGTTAAACCCCATGTTTTAGCACCAAACCCAAACCTGTTAAGTTGCAGCACCAGTGGTGGGGTGGAACCCCCTCAAACCACTGTCGAGCACCTTCTCACAGATGGGAAAAGGCCACCTTAGCCATAGCTAAATCCAACCCCTTTGCTCCAAACTCATAGATTAGGTATCCAGTATCCATATCTAACCCTAGTCAACTGGCCCCTCACTCGTTCAAAGTGGAAAGGCCAAAAACTCCAATTTAGGCTTCAGTTCAAGACTGACAGCACCAGTATTTCTTGTCTCCTTGACCAGCCGACGCTCCCACGAGACCCAAATAGCTAGCCACACTCCCAGCCAGTGCCAGGACATGCTAGACACGTCCAAAGTGCCTCAGAGCGCACCAGCATGCCGTGGCATGCCAAAACTTTGCTCTGGGCGCGCTACAGAAAGCCACCAAGGTGGGGGCGACGCTCTCGGCCAGTTCCAGCCTCCCCCGACAACCCCTCTGTGTCGAGCAACCGTCAAGGACCCTCCTTTCCCGCGCTAGAGCTCGTGCGACGCGTGCCCGCGTGCACCAAAACCGGCCAAGGTTGCGCGTCCACGGATGCCCGACTCCTCCCTCTCTCCCTCTGCAGCAGATGGTTCCGGCAGTCCAAAACCATGTCCCGATACCGTTCTTTCGACCCGAGCCCCTCTCTGCACCCCCATGCGCGCCACGGTGAGTCACCAGCGCTTCCGAATCGGCTCATCGTCGCGGGCCTATTTATAGCCCACCCCCTCTCTCCAGCACCCCTCAGATGGCTTCACCACGACCACTAGCACCTCCCTAGCCACCTAGCAAACCAGCAGATCCACGGTGCTCGAGATCGACCGAGGCCCCTCCGGCTCGAAGCTCCAATCAATCTCCAGCTACACGATGGCTCCTGCGCCCCTCGATCCACCAAACTGATCCCCGCAAACGCCCAAGCATTTTCGTGCCTCTAGCCACCTCCTCGACCACCTCCCGAAACTCCGGCGCCGCGGCCAACTTGTCTCCGATGAACCCCTGCCTCTCTGAAGTTGTTCCTACCACCAGAAGGTAGGCGCCGCCATGGCGAACCCATTCCAGCCCTTGTTGGGGCTTGAGAGCGTCGGCAGCCTTGCGGGCGTGCTCCTCCTCCTCTATGGCCAGAGGTAGGAGACTACCCCGACAGGTGTGCCCCACCTGTCGGTGGCCCAACCTCCTCCCCCGCATTGTCCACAACCACTGACCGTAGGGCCCCACACGTCAGGTTCAAACCTGATGGCGCGTGCGCCTGGGCAGGCTGTCGGCTGGCCATGGGCCAACCCAGTTCCAGGCCGAGCCAGGCCAGGGACTTAGCCCATTTTCTTTTATTTTTAAAACCTGATTTCAAAGATTTTTATAAAAACATTTCCCGAGTGTAAAAATATTATTTTTCCACTATTATTCTTCTAAAAATATGTAGTATTTAATGATATGATTGGATGAATTTTTCTACAACTATTCTGTTTTACAATAATAAAAAGGACTAAATTGGAATAGTTTTGCTTCTGTTTGGTTAATTTTAAAATTGTTCCTTCAAGAGAATTTGAGACAAATATTTTTCAAAATGACACTTAGATTTATCAATAATAATGAACATTTTTAAAAGAACTTTGTGATCTGTTTCTGTGTGAGCTATTTCTTATTTGTTTTTTTATCGACGATAGAAAATCTGTGTGACGAGGGAATCGGAGCGGAAGACCTCGAACACCCCGGATACCTAGCTGACCAAGGCAAGCAACCCTTTGACCATGACTGAGCATATGTTATATTGCATGTTAAGATAGCAAGTATTTCCGTTGCATATTATCATAAGTGCATGTAAATCATTCGATATGATGTTACTGATGGCTCCTCCGGAGCACATGCATTGAGATTGATCCTACCCTTTTGAGGATCACGCTATTATCATATTGACAAGTAATGCTAGAGTAAATAGCATGAGCATGTTGTTAGTATAAATCAAAGATTTATGAAAACCCCGTCGGGTGCCACTAATGCCCAAGGGTGATGATGAGTTAGGTGGCCACTTTTGGTGCAGCGGTGCACCCGGTATTTGTGTGAGTATGGTTTCGGAAATGGGATTAGATTTATGATGTGTCGACCATCCCAACCTTACCAGTACGACCACATTACCCCTTATGGGACGGGGCTATGTTAATTACTCTGGTCGGTGCTAGCAAAGAGCCACATTACTAGTGGCGGGAGTGATGTGTGGTCACTCTCATGATGGGGTCGTGCCAGGTAGGACGACTATGCCATTTGTATGAGTTCCAGGCACACCGTTGGTGCCTGCATGGTTGATACTGTCCAGAGTCGGTGGTCGTAAGACGTACAACATGTGGGTCGGATACCAATAGAGTGGACCTCTTTGTCTAGTATCGTTAGGGGAAAGGCATTGATCGGGTACTTACCTCGGGTATGTTAGATACCACGAGTCGTGAATGACACAGAAGTTTCTCGGATCTCATGGGTCCAGCGTACTACCTCTGCAGAGTGTAAAACTATTCGTATAGCCGTGTCCATGGTCAAGGACAGTTGGGTAATCCTCCTTAAACTACGTCCAGTTGTTTCCCCATAAACCAAGTGTGTGTGAGTTGTGTATAAAAAGGTGTTGTTATGAAAGTAATGATATGACCAAGTTTGGTGACTTGGCATATAGGGTGAACCCGGATGGTTGGACCCTTGACAGATATATTGATATATGTAACCTGTTCTTCAAAAGTAATTCTTTAACTTGATGCACGTTCATAATCAAACCACCATGATGAGTTCCACCAAAGATGCATATTATTGTTATTCTTCACTTTCGTTGTTCATGTCATGGGCTGTTTGCGAGTACATTCGAAGTACTCATTGGCTTTCCACTGGTTATGTTATTGACCACACATGGAAGGACCAAAGTTTGGAGATGAGTATGTCTTCGAAGACGCCCCTGCGAACTAGGACGCTTCAAAGTCAGAATGCATGTCGGTGTAGGCTTGATGGCATGGGCACCCGCTTAGCCCCTATGATTTCCGCTTCTAGTTGTATTTGAGTGATTTGGCCTTAGGCCCTGCTTGTGGACCTGACCTTTCGATCTTGTGTTGTAATAATTCGGTATTTGGATGTAAGACTCTTTTATTCGGTATATGTGTGCGGTGAGCATTGATCTCTAGGATCACTGAGCACAGCGATCTCGACTCATAAGTCGGGGTCCCCACACGGAACAAGAGAATAGAAACTAGATCTTTGAGAAGAATAGAATGAAGAATAAAATGACAACTACTATCACAATTGAATTTGACAATCTGCCTTGCAAGAAGAATAGAACAGAGTTGTTGGAAAAACAACAACAAAAAGAACTAGCTTGTAGTGGACTTCTGACACTGTAACATCCCAAATTTTGGTATGTTATAATAATTACTAGAATGACTGATTGTTTGTTTGAGTGATTGAAATTTAAGTGAAGTTTGAAAGTTTTTTTAAATTATTGATTGAGAGGGAATAAAATGACTTTCCCATTTTCTTTTGAATTCCAATTTCATCCAATACAAATCACTCAGAGAAGATAACATGACTTCTTCAAAATAAGGGACTTGAAAAAAAGTGGTTTGTAAAAATAATTTATTTTGTAATCTATTTCATATTTGGTCCTATTTGAAAGTTTAAATGAATTCAAATCCCCTCAAAATCATGAGAGGAGCAATATGACACTCCAAACCAGGGGACATTTGAAATTATATTTGAACTTATGAAACTCACATTTCTATTTTGAAAATGTTTTATATTATGTTTCAAAAACAACTTTTGAAGTGGTTGTCAAATTTATTTTTCTCCAAAAATAAAATACATGGAAAATAGGGTAAAATGATTCCCTTCAATATAAAAATGGAGAGAAATTAATTTGAATCCAGTTTAGTATTTTCAAAATGTTTTCTTTGCATTTTACTTAAACCAGAACACTGTTTGAACTTTCTGATTTTGTGAGAATTTTATTTGGCCTCGAAAATATTTTCATCTCGTAGGAAAATATTTTTCTGCAAATTTTGATATATAAAAGTATTATAGATTTTCTTATAATTAGTTTTCTTTCCGGTTTTTGTATCAAAGGAAATAAATCGTTTTTATTAGGAAAGTGACTTGGGCCCGTTAGGAAATCTGGCCCATACCTTCTTCTTCTTCCTCACGAAACGTTCTTTCCTTCCCTGCACGCACATGAAGCTTCCTCACCGGAGAAGCGGGATCCGAGCAGATCTCCTTGCTCTTGTCATCCCAGCCCCTCCCGGGCCTCCATATAAGCTGCCCTCGTCCCCCTCCCTTCGTTCCCCACGAGAGCCGCCCGAAAACCATCACCGAATCACCGCCCTGCCCTCGCCGGAATTCCGCCGCACCCAAAGCTCCAAGCTTGTGCTGCTACTCCTCTCGTCGCACCCGCACCCCTCCGACATCACCTCGACGCGCCGGAGCTCCTCCGCTACCGCCGGACCCCTCCGCCACCTCGGCCTACCACCGGAGCCACCTCCGTTTCGTGTTCTCCAACTCCGGCGACTATCTCCGGTGAGCTTTAGAAATCCCGTAACATTTTTTTTAAGAAATAAATGCAAACTTAGAAAATTCATATCTATTAGTCTACAACTCCAAATCGAGTGATTCTTTTTGCTACGGGTTCATAAAAATCCCATCTATCCCGTGGATGCAACAGCAAAATTTTTTTGAATTTTTAAATTTCGAATTTAAACAGATTTGGTTTAAACCTTGTTTTGTGAATATCGGGAGTCTAAAAATAGTTTTTGAGTTGATTCTTTTTGCTACTGATCACTAGTGATATTATTTATAAGGGGATTTAATTTCAGAATTTTTAGGATATATTAAATTAGGGTTTTAAGCAAAATAGATTTTGTTTTAGCTCTTTTGATTTTCTTGCAATTTCTTTTGTATTAATTGTTATTAATTTGTTATCTTTTGTAATTGTGACAAGTTATATTTTGTTTTATGATATTTTCCAGTAACTTTTCAACAAAAACAAAATTTTATTTTATTTATTCTTATTTGTTTGCATGGCTAGTTTGATTCTAGGTATATAATAACTTGCAAATTGATTTCATTGCTAGTTTGATTCCCTATTTGAAAATACTTTCAAAATAATATTGTATTGTAAATTTTACTTCTGTTATCTTAGTTATTTTATATTTTATTTTCTGTTATTTTAGTATTTTAATGTTTTATTTGTTGTTAAGTTTAATTAGAACAAACACTATATAGTGATTGTTATAGGAGAAGGCTCTAGAGTTTTCCTTGAAGTTTCTTTTGGATTCCCGTTTGATTTGATTTATTGGATAAATTTTATTTGTTGTTGTGATATTGGTTGTTAGAATGATTGCTAGTATGATTGCTTATATGAATACTATGTTTGATTATATAGATTTCATCGGGGAGTGACATATAGTTCTATCAAGTTATTTTCTATGAGCGATAATCATCTTCATCAACCTTACCAGGCAAGTTCACTTTGATCATATTTTACCTATGGTTTTATTGCATTAGATCAATCTTCTTCACACATTGCATGCAAGTAGGTACTTGGAAATTTTGGTTCTTGATGTAGTATCATGTGCTAGGCACTCATGAACTCTTGGTACTTGGCCGGGACATTAACTTGCTATGCTCCTAGTAGACGGGGTCTAGTTGGTCGGGACGTTAACTACAGCCCCATCTGCCATATATGGATACAGTATAGATGATATTTTCACCCCTCTCTTTTGTGCCTTGCCGGCATATTCAATATGCTGACCTAAAAGGCTGCAACATCTTATGTTACAGATACTTTGTTCGACGAGTAAGAGTATGATTCAGGATTACGGTCCGCACTCAACCTGCCATTGGTGTTTATTGGGACTCCACTCCCTTTGATTGTTTCCGTTGAGATTTTGAGGTATATATCAGTTCTACGTTATTTACATGTGATTGCACTTTGATATATACAATGATGTACTGTGTGTGCCAGCATACTGATCCAGGGACGACACAGATACACAGAGGCTTGACTCGTTTTTAGTCGGGTCGCTATAGATATGGTATCAAAGCACATGTTGACTGTAGGACGTGACCCTAGAAACTGGAAAGCTCCTAGGACAGGATATCTCTAAAACTTTACTTTTAAAAGATCCTTTACATCTCATCTTTTCTAAGTATTATCAAATGTTCTCTCTTACTCCAAATAGTTAGACAATACCCTTTCCCTTTGATCACACGAAGGATCAACTGAGACCACTTAAAGAAGGACGAGATATCAAACAACTTATGTCCACTTCAAAGTAAAGAGGATTTCACCATGCATTTGAAGAATTGAAGCTGGGCCAATTGAAGACTCTCAAGACCTGAAGAATTGGAAGACCCTAAAGCGTTCCAATATTTATATGGCCATTAGAAGTCCAAACCACTGTCATCTACCCATGTTAGACACGATGATTTGTGAGCCGTCATTTGTGTGTGTTTTCCGACAGCCACAAATAAAACCTATTCTCAAAGGTATTGTTTGTATTGTGTGTGTCTCCCTCTATCCCTCTCTCTCTTACCCATCTCATCCCAAAAACCTTGGAATAAATAGATAGCGTACGAAGCTGGACTTGTAATCTCTGGACCAATGACCCAGCTGGAAGTTGGAATATGGATTCAGAACATGGAGAACCACTTCGGGAGCAATTTGATTTTAAGGAAGTATGAAGTGGTCCACACTCTTCAGTACTTTACCCAAGGTGCTGCTATCTGGTGGAAAATGCATCATGCCATACAAGGATTCAGTGGACTAGAAACCTGTGACGAATTCAAGAAGACTATTAAAATCACGTCTGATTCAAAAGTGCTATGATAACCCAATGAAGAAGCCTTGTGCATGCAAATCTATGGAGAAATAGGACACACCCAGGAAGAACACAAGGATGGATGCCCTCATTGTGAAGAAAATCACCCAACTGAGGAGTGGCCAAGTAGTCAGGTGACATGTTTCTTGTGTGAAGGAACCACCCACTACCCAGCTCAGTGTCACATTTACCCCAAGGTGCAACAAGTTCTCAAGCAGCAGAAAGAAGCAATGAAGGAAACGCTCAAGAAGAAGATTTTAGAAGGACATGTGATGCAGAAAAATATTGAATACCCTGATGGACAAGGACTAACCAGATTTTTCTCCAATGCATGTTACTCATGTGGAGAAGAAGGACATTTTTCATAGGATTGCACGAAGGAAAGCCATAAATACCTGGGAGACTTCTCGACAGAAAAAGTAGAGTTTGATCCACTTGAAATAAAAGAACTGGCCAGAATGAAGGAGTCCATAAAGAAGAGAAAGTACACCAGCCAGAGTCAAATCCCTGCACATAAAGACCTGAGTCATTTCGGATGTTTCAAGTGTAAGGAATTGGGCCACTACATCAATATGTGCCCAGGAAGGAAGCATGAAACCCAAGGAATAAAAGCGAACACAAAGAAGCCTCGAGACTTGTCAGAACTCATTTGCTTTCGTTGTAAGAAAGCAAGGCATTATGCTAGTAATTGTACACAGGGGAAGAAAGCTAAAATGGAGTAGTTAAGTTTTGACAATGGCAATAAGTGTAACATGAAGCACTCTTGTTTCATGAGATTATGGAGTTGAATTTTGTAATGGAAGATTGAGAGATTGTAAGAACTTCATGAATCAATAGAATTTATTGTGTCATGATTTCCTATGTTGAAATTGTATGAGTTGTTCTCTATGAACAAAGATCTCTGACCATTTTCGAGGATATGACAAAACTATGGTCTATGCAGGCGTGAGTATAATTCATATTTAAGTGTGGTAGTATTCGGTAAACCCACAGGATCTAATGAGTAAGAATGTACTATGCATACCAAGGAGCCAAACCCACTGAATACAATTGAAGTAAATGATCGATCATATCAAACTATGGGGATGACAACAGATGAATAATGTACCTTGGAATTGAAATTTTGAGGAGAGATTTAATATGAGGAACAAACACTTTTATTGGTAAGCAGACCAATGGAAAGGAAAAATGAGTTCAAGGAATACAACCGGTACCAAGGATGCATCCTAAGATTTCCATGAAGGTTACCCTAAGAGCATGAAGGAATATGCTATGATGGATCAGCAAACGTTTTTCTTAGGAGCATACGGAAACCTGAGAGTTGTGAAGTTACGATAGATGTTCTGTTCAGCTTGCAGAATCCATGGATTAGCCCAACTTCGTTCGTGGATAAAAGATATTCTGCAACGCTTGTGAGGATGCCCAAGAGTTAGAATACGAGATTCACTAAGCCTTATACAAGGTAATGATTTCAGTGCGACATGGCTTGGCCACCATCACGACTTACTCTTATCATTCTCTTGCTATTAGAAAATGGTAAATCTGAGAGACTTACCCATAGTGAGAGACGACACTCTTTGAAGCTTTTGTTTAAGCCTTAGAATGGTATGATGAAAGCCCCATGTACATGACATTGGTTGTCACGCGTAGGAATTTTTTTACGGTGAGGATGAAGCCAAGACCCTTCTCTCTACAGGATAACCAGAAATGGTAGACCACCATGAGGATCATCGATAACTTATTTAGAATGGTCACGAGAGTTATCAGTTAAGAAGACCCAGTACCGGAAGAAGCTTATATCAACGATAGAGCACTCGATTTTGATGGAAAATGTTATGAATATAATGGAAGAGCATCACCAAAGGAGTTAGTATGAAGAATGTGAGGAATATGATGCCAAGACCCCACAGGATTGTAAAAAATTAAAAAAATATTGAGGGACCGGTAACTCTCATTTTCAGAGTGGTAGCACCCCACCTTGCAAGAGATTGGATTTGTTAGAAGACCCCCAAACACTAACCTTTTCTTTATAGCCTCTTCGAATCTCGGGGACGAGATTCATTTTAAGTGTGGTAGGTTTGTAACATCCCAAATTTTGGTATGTTATAATAAGTAATAGAATGACTAAGTGTTTGTTTGAGTGATTGAAACTTGAGTGAAATTTGAAACTTTTTTGAAATTTTTGAATGAGAGGGAATAAAATTACTTTCCCATTTTCTTTTGAATTCCAATTTCATCCAATACAAATCACTGAGAGAAGATAACATGACTTCTTCAAAATAAGGGACTTGGAAAAAAAGTGGTTTGCGAAAATAATTCCTTTTGCAATCTATTTCATATTTGGTCCTATTTGAAAGTTTAAATGAATTCAAATCCCCTTGCCCAAAAAATTCAAAATCTTGAGAGGAGCAATATGATACTCCAAACTAGGGGACATTTGAAATTATATTTGAACTTATGAAACTCAGACGACTATTCTTGAAAAAAATTTATATTATGTTTCAAAAAAAAATTTGAAGTGGTTTTCAAATTTATTTTTCTCCAAAACTAAAATACATGGAAAATGGGGTAAAATGATTCCCTTCAATATAAAAATGGAGATAAATTAATTTGAATCCATTTTAGTAGTTTCAAAATGTTTTCTTTGCATTTACTTAAACCAGCAACACTGTTTGAATTTTTTATTTTGTGAGAATTTTATTTGGCCTTGAAAATATGTTCATCTCGTAGGAAATCTTTTTCTACAAATTTTTATATATAATATGTTTATATAGAAGTATTATAGATTTTCTTATATTTAGTTTTCTTTCCGGTTCTTGTATAATAGGAAATAAATCGTTTTTATTAGGAAAGTGACTTGGGCCCGTTAGCAAATCTTGCCCGTACCTTCTTCTTCTTCCTCATGAAACGTTCTTTCCTTCGTGCACGTCCTCACCGGAGAAGCGGAATCCAAGCTGATCTCCTTGCTCTTGCCATCCAAGCCCTTCCCAAGCCCCTATATAAGCTGCCCTCGTCCCCCTCCGTCCGTTCCCCATGAGAGTCGCCCGAAAACCATCACCAAATCACCGCCCTACCATCGCGGGAGTTCCGCCGGAGCCGAAGCTCCAAGCCTCTGCTGCCACTCCTCGAGTCGCCCCTGCACCCCTCCGACATCACCTCGACGCATCGGAGCTCCTCCGTTGCCGCCCTACCCCTCCGCCACCTCGGACGACCACCGGAGCCACCTCCGTGTCGTCTTCTCCAACTCCGACGACTATCTCCGGTAAGCTTTAGAAATCCCGTAACAATTTTTTTTTAGAAAAAAAAGCAAACTTAGAAAATTCGTATCAATTAGTCTACAACTCCAAATCCAGTGATTCTTTTTTCTACCGGTTCATAAAAATCCCATCTATCCCGTGGACCCAACAACAGAATATTTTTGAATTTTTGATTTTTGAATTTAAAAAGATTTGGTTTAAACCTTATTTTGTGAATATCGGGAGTTTAAAATAGATTTTGAGTTGATTCTTTTTGCTAATGATCACTAGTGATATTACTTATGAGTGGGTTTAATTTCAGAACTTTTAGGATATTTTAAATTAGGGTTTTAACCAAAATAGATTATGTTTTATCTCTTTTCAGTTTTCTTGCTATTTCTTTTGTATTAATTGTTCTTAATTTGTTTTCTTTTGTAATTGTGACAAGTTATATTTTGTTTTCTCACATTTACCAGTAACTTTTCAACAACAACAAAATTCTATTTTATTTATTCTTATTTGTTTGCATGGAAACAATCCTAGTTCTATAATAACTTGCAAATTGAATTCATTGCTACTTTGATTTCCTATTTGAAAATACTTTAAAAATAAAATTGTTTTGTAAATTTTACTTCTGTTATCTTAGTTATTTTATATTTTATTTTATGTTATTTTACTATTTTAATGTTTTATTTGCTGTTAAGTTTAATTAGAACAAAAACTATTTAGTGATTGTTATAGCAGAAGGCTCAATAGTTTTGTTTGAAGTTTCTTTCAGATCCCCGTTTGATTTGATTAATTGGATAAATTTTATTTGTTGTTGTGATCTTGGTTGTTAGAATGATTGCTGGTATGATTGCTTATATGAATACTATGTTTGATTATATAGATTTCATCAGAGAGTGACGTATAGTTCTATCAAGTTATTTTCTGTGAGCGATAATCATCTTCATCAACCTTACCAGGCAAGTTCACTTTGATCATAATTTACCTATGGTTTTATTGCATTAAATCAACCTTCTTCACCCATTGCATGCAAGTAGGTACTGTTGGAATTATGACCTAGAGGCAATAATAAATATAGTTATTATTATAATTCCTGTATCAAGATAATTGTTTATTATCCATGCTATAATTGTATTGAATGAAGACTCATTTACATGTGTGGATACATAGACAAAACACTGTCCCTAGCAAGCCTCTAGTTGGCTAGCCAGTTGATCGAAGATAGTCAGTGTCTTCCGATTATGAACAAGGTGTTGTTGCTTGATAACTGGATCACGTCATTAGGAGAATCACGTGATGGACTAGACCCAAACTAATAGACGTAGCATGTTGATCGTGTCATTTTGTTGCTACTGTTTTCTGCGTGTCAAGTATTTGTTCCTTTGACCATGAGATCATATAACTCACTGACACCGGAGGAATACTTTGTGTGTATCAAACGTCGCAACGTAATTGGGTGACTATAAACATGCTCTACAGGTATCTCCGAAGGTGTTAGTTGAGTTAGTATGGATCAAGACTGGGATTTGTCACTCCGTGTGACGGAGAGGTATCTCGGGGCCCACTCGGTAATACAACATCACACACAAGCCTTGCAAGCAATGTGACTTAGTATAAGTTGCGGGATCTTGTATTACGGAAGGAGTAAAGAGACTTGCCGGTAAACGAGATTGAAATAGGTATGCGGATACTGACGATCGAATCTCGGGCAAGTAACATACCGAAGGACAAAGGATATGACATACGGGATTATATGAATCCTTGGCACTGATGTTCAAATGATAAGATCTTCGTAGAATATGTAGGATCCAATATGGGCATCCAGGTCCCGCTATTGGATATTGACCGAGGAGTCTCTCGGGTCATGTCTACATAGTTCTCGAACCCGCAGGGTCTGCACACTTAAGGTTCGACGTTGTTTTATGCGTAATTGAGTTATATGGTTGGTTACCGAATGTTGTTCGGAGTCCCGGATGAGATCACGGACGTCACGAGGGTTTCCGGAATGGTCTGGAAACAAAGATTGATATATAGGATGACCTCATTTGATTACCGGAAGGTTTTCGGAGTTACCGGGAATGTACCGGGAATGACGAATGGGTTCCGGGAGTTCACCGGAGGGTGGCAACCCACCCCGGGGAAGCCCATAGGCCTTAAGGGTGGCGCACCAGCCCTTAGTGGGCTGGTGGGACAGCCCAAAAGGGCCCTGTGCGCATTAGAAGAAAAATCAAAGAGAAAAAAAAAGAGGAGGTGGGAAGGGAAGGAAGGACTCCCACCCACCAAACCAAGTCCAACTCGGTTTGGGGGGGGGAGACCTTCCCCCCTTGGCTTGGCCGACCCCCTTGGGGCTCCTTGAGCCCCAAGGCAAGGTCCCCTCTCTCCCGCCTATATATACGGAGGTTTTGGGGCTGATTTGAGACGACTTTTTCCACGGCAGCCCGACCACATACCTCTACGGTTTTTCCTCTAGATCGCGTTTCTGCGGAGCTCGGGCGGAGCCCTGCTGAGACAAGGTCATCACCAACCTCCGGAGCGCCGTCACGCTGCCGGAGAACTCTTCTACCTCTCCGTATCTCTTGCTGGATCAGGAACGCCGAGATCATCGTCGAGATGTACGTGTGCTGAACGCGGAGGTGCCGTCCGTTCGGTACTAGATCGTGGGACTGATCGCGGGATTGTTCGCGGGGCGGATCGAGGGACGTGAGGACGTTCCACTACATCAACCGCGTTCACTAACGCTTCTGCTGTACGATCTACAAGGGTACGTAGATCACTCATCCCCTCTCGTAGATGGACATCACCATGATAGGTCTTCGTGCGCGTAGGAAAATTTTTGTTTCCCATGCGATGTTCCCCAACAGTGGCATCATGAGCTAGCTTCATGCATAGATGTCTTCTCGAGTAGAACACAAAAGTTTTTGTGGGCGGTGATGTGCGTTTTTTGCCCTCCTTAGTCTTTTCTTGATCCCGCGGTATTGTTGGATTGAAGCGGCTTGGACCGACATTACTCGTACGCTTACGAGAGACTGGTTTCATCGCTACGAGTAACCCCGTTGCTCAAAGATGACTGGCAAGTGTCGGTTTCTCCAACTTTAGTTGAATCGGATTTGACCGAGGAGGTCCTTGGATGAGGTTAAATAGCAACTCATATATCTCCGTTGTGGTGTTTGCGTAAGTAAGATGCGATCCTACTAGATACCCGTGGTCACCACGTAAAACATGCAACAACAAAATTAGAGGACGTCTAACTTGTTTTTGCAGGGTATGCTTGTGATGTGATATGTCCAACGATGTGATGTGATATATTGGATGTATGAGATGATCATGTTGTAATAGATAATATCGACTTGCACGTCGATGGTACGGCAACCGGCAGGAGCCATAGGGTTGTCTTTATACTAACGTTTGTGCTTGCAGATGCGTTTACTATTTTGCTAGGATGTAGCTTTATTAGTAATAGCATGAGTAGCATGACAACCCCAATGGCGACACATTGATGGAGATCATGGCGTGGCGCCGGTGACAAGAAGATCGTGCCGGTGCTTTGGTGATGAAGATCAAGAAGCACGTGATGATGGCCATATATGTCACTTATGAATTGCATGTGATGTTAATCCTTTTATGCACCTTATTTTGCTTAGAACGACGGTAGCATTAGAAGGTGATCTCTCACTAAAATTTCAAGACGAAATTGTGTTCTCCCCGATTGTGCACCGTTGCTACAGTTCGTCGTTTCGAGACACCACGTGATGATCGGGTGTGATAGACTCAACGTTCACATACAACGGGTGCAAAACAGTTGCGCACGCGGAACACTCGGGTTAAGCTTGACGAGCCTAGCATGTGCAGACATGGCCTCGGAACACATGAGACCGAAAGGTCGATCATGAATCATATAGATGATATGATTAGCATAGGGATGCTTACCACTAAAACTATACTCAACTCACGTGATGATCGGACTTGAGCTAGTGTAAGTGGATCATGAACCACTCAAATGACTAGAGAGATGTACTTTTTGAGTGGGAGTTTAGCGTATAATTTTGATTAAGTTAAACTCTAATTATCTTGAACATAGTCTAAGTCCACTTTGAATATATTTGTATTGTAGATCATGGCTCACGCAACAGTCACCCTGAATTTTAATACGTTCCTAGAGAAAGCTAAGTTGAAAGATGATGGAAGCAACTTTGTAGACTGGGCTCGTAATCTTAGGCTAATCTTACAAGATGGGAAGAAGGATTATGTCCTTAATGCTGCGCTAGGAGATGAACCACCCGCTACGGCTGATCAGGATGTTAAGAACGCTTGGTTAGCACGTAAGGAGGACTACTCAGTAGTTCAATGTGCAGTCTTGTATGGCTTAGAACCGGGACTTCAACGTCGCTTTGAGCGTCATGGAGCATTTGAGATGTTCCAGGAGTTGAAGTTTATCTTTTAGAAGAACGTCCGGATCGAGAGGTATGAGACCTCCGATAAATTCTATGCTTGCAAGATGGAGGAAAACTCGTCTGTCAGTGAACATGTGCTCAAAATGTCTGGGTACTCAAACCGTCTAGCTGAGCTGGGGATTGAACTCCCGCAAGAGGCTATCACTGACAGAATCCTTCAATCACTGCCACCAAGCTATAAAGGCTTTGTGTTGAACTACAACATGCAAGGGATGAACAAGTCTCCCGGCGAGTTGTTTGCGATGCTGAAAGTCGCAGAGTCTGAACTCCGTAAAGAGCATCAAGTGTTGATGGTGAATAAGACCACTAGTTTCCAGAGAAATGGCAAAGGCAAGAAGGGTAATTCAAAGAAGAGCGGCAAGCCTGTTGCCAATCCGACGAAGAAACCCAAAGCTGGACCTAAGCCTGAAACGGAGTGTTACTATTGCAAGGGTATGGGTCACTGGAAGCGCAATTGCCCCAAGTATCTGGCAGATAAGAAGGCGGCCAAAGAAAAATCAGGTATATTTGATATACAAGTTATTGATGTCTACTTAACCGGCTCTCATAGTAGTGCCTGGGTATTCGATACCGGTTCTGTTGCTCATATTTGCAACTCGAAACAGGAACTGCGGAATAGACGAAGGCTGGCGAAAGATGAAGTGACGATGCGCGTAGGAAATAGTTCCAGGGTTGATGCAATCGCCGTCGGCACAGTTTCACTTCAGTTACCATCAGGATTAGTTATGAACTTAAATCATTGTTATTTAGTGCCTGCGTTGAGCATGAACATTATATCTGGATCTTGTTTATTGCGAGACGGTTACTCTTTTAAGTCAGAGAATAATGGTTGTTCTATTTCTATGAGTAACATCTTTTATGGTCATGCACCCAATGTGAGAGGATTGTTCATATTGAATGTTGATAGCGATACACACATACATAAAATTGAGACCAAAAGAGTTAGAGTTAACAATGATAGCGCCATATTTTTGTGGCACTGCCGCTTAGGTCATATTGGTGTAAAGCGCATGAAGAAACTCCATGCTAATGGACTTTTGGAGTCACTTGACTTTGATTCACTTGACACGTGCGAACCATGCCTCATGGGCAAGATGACTAAGACTCCGTTCTCCGGAACAACGGAGCGTGCAAGTGACTTGTTGGAAATCATACATACCGATGTGTGTGGTCCGATGAGCGTGGAGGCACGCAGCGGATATCATTATTTTCTCACCTTCACTGACGATTTGAGTAGATATGGTTATGTCTACTTGATGAAGCACAAGTCTGAAACATTTGAAAAGTTCAAGCAATTTCAGAGTGAAGTTGAAAATCATCGTAACCAGAAGATCAAGTTCCTACGGTCTGATAGTGGGGGTGAATATGTGAGTTTCGAGTTTGGTGCTCACTTAAGACAATGTGGAATTGTTTCACAGTTAACACTGCCTGGAACACCACAGCGTAATGGTGTGTCCGAACGTCGTAATCGTACTTTATTAGAGATGGTCCGATCTATGATGTCTCTTACCGATTTGCGGTTATCGTTTTGGGGTTATGCATTTGAAACAGCTGCATTCACTTTAAATAGGGCACCATCAAAATCCGTTGAGACGATGCCATATGAACAATGGTATGGCAAAAGGCCAAAGTTGTCGTTTCTTAAAGTTTGGGGATGTGATGCTTATGTCAAAAAGCTTTAGCCTGAAAAGCTGGAACCCAAAGCGGAAAAGTGCGTCTTCATAGGTTACCCAAAGGAGACAGTTGGGTACACCTTCTATCTCAAATCCGAGGGCAAAGTGTTTGTTGCTAAAAACGGAGCTTTTCTCGAAAAGGAGTTTCTATCGAGAGAATTGAGTGGGAGGAAGATAGAACTTGATGAGGTTGTCGAACCTCTCATCCCTCTGGATGGTGGCGCAGGGCAAGGGGAAACTTCTGTCGTTGCGATGCCGGCTGAGGAGGAAGTTAATGATGGTGATCATGAAACTCCGTTTCAAGTTTCTGTCGAACCACGCAGGTCGACGAGACCACGTGCTGCTCCAGAGTGGTACGGTAATCCCGTCTTATCAATCATGTTGTTGGACAACAATGAACCTGCAAATTATGAAGAAGCAATGGTGGGCCCGGATTCCAACAAATGGCTAGAAGCCATGAAGTCCGAGATAGGATCCATGTATGAGAACAAAATGTGGACTTTGGAGGTACTGCCTGAGGGCCGCAAGGCTATTCAGAACAAATGGATCTTTAAGAGGAAGACGGACGCTGACGGCAATGTGACCGTTTATAAAGCTCGACTTGTGGCAAAGGGTTTTTCACAAGTTCAAGGAGTTGACTACGATGAGACATTCTCACCCGTAGCGATGCTTAAGTCTGTCAGAATCATGTTAGCAATAGCTGCATTTTTCGATTATGAAATCTGGCAGATGGATGTCAAAACGGCGTTCCTTAACGGTTTCCTTAAGGAAGAATTGTATATGATGCAACCCGAAGGTTTTGTCGATCCTAAGAATGCTAACAAGGTGTGCAAGCTCCAGCGATCCATTTATGGACTGGTGCAAGCATCTCGGAGTTGGAACAAACGCTTTGATGAGGTGATCAAAGCATTTGGGTTTATACAAGTGGTTGGAGAATCTTGTATTTACAAGAAAGTGAGTGGGAGCTCTGTGGCGTTTCTAATATTATATGTGGATGACATATTGCTGATTGGAAACAACGTGGAGTTTTTGGAGAGCATAAAGGATTACTTGAATAAAAGTTTCTCTACGAAGGACCTAGGATAAGCTGCTTACATTCTAGGCATTAAGATCTATAGGGATAGATCAAAACGCCTGATAGGACTTTCACAAAGCACATACCTTGATAAAGTTTTGAAGAGGTTCAAAATGGAACAGTCCAAGAAAGGGTTCTTGCCAGTTTTACAAGGTACGAGATTGAGTAAGACTCAGTGCCCAGCAATTGATGAAGATAGAGAGCATATGCGCTCCATCCCCTATGCTTCAGCCATAGGTTCTATCATGTATGCAATGCTGTGCACTAGACCGGACGTTAGCCTGGCCATAAGTATGGAAGGTAGGTTCCAGAGTAATCCAGGAGTGGATCACTCGACAACGGTCAAGAATATCCTGAAGTACCTGAAAAGGACTAAGGAGATGTTTCTCGTGTATGGAGGTGACGAAGAGCTCGCCGTAAAAGGTTACGTCGATGCAAGCTTTGACACAGATCCGGACGACTCTAAGTCGCAAACCGGATACGTATTTATTCTTAATGGGGGTGCGGTAAGCTGGTGCAGTTCCAAGCAAAGCGTCGTAGCAGATTCTACATGTGAAGCGGAGTACATGGGTTCCTCGGAGGCGGCTAAGGAGGGCGTCTGGATGAAGCAGTTCATGACGGATCTTGGAGTGGTGCCAAGCGCACTGAATCCAATAACCTTGTTCTGTGACAACACGGGTGCCATTGCCTTAGCAAAGGAACCACGGTTTCACAAGAAGTCCAAACACATCAAACGACGCTTCAACCTCATCCGCGACTACGTCGAAGGAGAGGACGTAAATATATGCAAAGTGCACACGGATCTGAATGTAGCAGACCCGCTGACTAAACCTCTTCCACGGCCAAAGCATGATCAACACCAGAACTGTATGGGTGTTAGATTTATTACAATGTAATTCGCATGATGATGTGAGGGCTAGATTATTGACTCTAGTGCAAGTGGGAGACTGTTGGAGTTATGCCCTGGAGGCCATAATAAATATAGTTATTATTATAATTCCTGTATCAAGATAATTGTTTATTATCCATGCTATAATTGTATTGAATGAAGACTCATTTACATGTGTGGATACATAGACAAAACATTGTCCCTAGCAAGCCTCTAGTTGGCTAGCCAGTTGATCGAAGATAGTCAGTGTCTTCTGATTATGGACAAGGTGTTGTTGCTTGATAACTGGATCACGTCATTAGGAGAATCACGTGATGGACTAGACCCAAACTAATAGACGTAGCATGTTGATCGTGTCATTTTGTTGCTACTGTTTTCTGCGTGTCAAGTATTTGTTCCTTTGACCATGAGATCATATAACTCACTCACACCGGAGGAATACTTTGTGTGTATCAAACGTCGCAACTAACTGGGTGACTATAAAGATGCTCTACAGGTATCTCTGAAGGTGTTAGTTGAGTTAGTATGGATCAAGACTGGGATTTGTCACTCCGTGTGACGGAGAGGTATCTCGGGGCCCACTCGGTAATACAACATCACACACAAGCCTTGCCAGCAATGTGACTTAGTATAAGTTGCGGGATCTTGTATTACGGAACGAGTAAAGAGACTTGCCGGTAAACGAGATTGAAATAGGTATGCGGATACTGACGATCGAATCTTGGGCAAGTAACATACCGAAGGACAAAGGGAATGACATACGGGATTATATGAATCCTTGGCACTGAGGTTCAAACGATAAGATCTTCGTAGAATATGTAGGATCCAATATGGGCATCCAGGTCCCGCTATTGGATATTGACCGAGGAGTCTCTCGGGTCATGTCTACATAGTTCTCGAACCCGCAGGGTCTGCACACTTAAGGTTCGACGTTGTTTTATGCGTATTTGAGTTATATGGTTGGTTACCGAATGTTGTTTGGACTCCTGGATGAGATCACGGACATCACGAGGGTTTCCGGAATGGTCCTTAAATGAAGATTGATATATAGGATGACCTCATTTGATTACCGGAAGGTTTTCGGAGTTACCGGGAATGTACCGGGAATGACGAATGGGTTCCGGGAGTTCACCGGAGGGGGGCAACCCACCCCGGGGAAGCCCATAGGCCTTAAGGGTGGCGCACCAGCCCTTAGTGCGCTGGTGGGACAGCCCAAAAGGGCCCTGTGCGCATTGGAAGAAAAATCAAAGGGAAAGAAAAAAAAGAGGAGGTGGGAAGGGAAGGAAGGACTCCCACCCACCAAACCAAGTCCAACTCGGTTTGGGGGGGAGACCTTCCCCCCTTGGCTCGGCCGACCCCCTTGGGGCTCCTTGAGCCCCAAGGCAAGGTCCCCTCTCTCCCACCTATATATACGGAGGTTTTGGGGCTGATTTGAGACGACTTTTTCCACGGCAGCCCGACCACATACCTCCACGGTTTTTCCTCTAGATCGCGTTTCTGCGGAGCTCGGGCGGAGCCCTGCTGAGGCAAGGTCATCACCAACCTCCGGAGCGCCGTCACGCTGTCGGAGAACTCTTCTACTTCTCCGTCTCTCTTGCTGGATCAAGAAGGCCGAGATCATCGTCGAGCTGTACGTGTGCTGAACGCGGAGGTGCCGTCCGTTCGGTACTAGATCGTGGGACTGATCGCGGGATTGTTCGCGGGGTGGATCGAGGGACGTGAGGACGTTCCACTACATCAACCGCGTTCACTAACGCTTCTGCTATACGGTCTACAAGGGTACATAGATCACTCATCCCCTCTCGTAGATGGACATCACCATGATAGGTCTTCGTGCGCGTAGGAAATTTTTTGTTTCCCATGCGACGTTCCCCAACAGGTACTTGGAAATTTTGTTTCTTGATGTAGTATCATGTGCTAGGCACTCATACACTCTTGGTACTTGGTCGGGACGTTAATCTGCTATGCTCCTAGTAGACGGGGTCTGGTTGAGTGTTCACCATGAGTGTTGTGAGAACTTAATAATCAAGACTTCAAGACTTCAAGACTTTCAAGACCTCATGATGCAATATACCTCTAGGTGAAGGACGGATTTGATGGGCTCCCTGGGGAAACCAGTGGATGACCCGGGATGCATGGGGAGCACCATGACATCTTGCGGAAAACTTCACCCAGGCACGAAGGGATGGATGGATAATTGAAGACCCGAGGCTTACCGGCACAACCACAAGTCATTATGGGCTCTAGCTTGGTTGGACATCGGGGTGACTCTGGACTAGAAGAACGGTAGGATTGGATGGGCACTGACAGTGGCTCACAAGAACCCTTTGGAAGACCATGTTTTGATCATCCGGTTCTCAAACACCCTGAAGTGCGACGACTCCAACGGAGGCGATCCAATCTTGTGGGGAACGTGTGCAAAACTCTATAGAGTACTCAAACCTAATCGATTAGATGTGTCCACGGTCATGGACAACTTGAGCCAAAGGAACTGGAGCTATCACGATTTCTCAACACCATTAAATCTATTTGATGTGGGTAATATTGATAACTTGGGTATGAGACATGGTTGGTGGAACCTTCTCATTAACAACCAACAATGTAGTAAATTTTGCTTTTACCCTCTCTCTTGTTGTAGGGAAATTTGCTTTACGCAAAACTTAAACTACAGCCCCACCTTCCATATATGAATATAGTATAGATGATATTTTCACCCCTCTCTTTTGTGACTTGCCGGCATATTCAATATGCTGACCTACACAGCTAAAACGTCTTATGTTGCAGATACTTTCTTCGACGAGTAAGAGTATGATTCAGGGTTATGGTCCACACTCATCCTGTCGTTGGTGTTTATTGGGACTCCACTCCCTTTGACTATTTCCTCTAAGATTTTGAGGTATATATCAATTCTACGTTATTTACATGTGATTGCACTTTGATATATACACTGATGTATTGTGTGTGCCAGCATACTGATCCAGGGACGACATAGATACACACAGGCTTGACTCGTTTTGAGTCGGGTTGCTACATACACTAAGAGGATATATTGAGAGCTTGTATCAAAGATAATCACCATAATAGCAACAATGGGTCGCTACATACACTAAGAGGATATATTGGGAGCTTGGATCAACGATAATCACCATAATAGCAACAATCCTTAGGAAAAGCTTTAGGTGAAATCTAATCCAAGATAACTCAATGAAGAAACCATGGGTTAAAATATATCATGATCAAAGGATGTGGTGGGTTTAAATATCTCATTCTTGAAAGAAGTTATGTTCGAGACTCCTCCACTAAAAGAATGCTATAACACCACCTCAAAGGATAAAGGAAAAGAAATGATGGAGCAGTTGGGAAAAGAATTGATATCATGAGCCACTCCGGAAGAAGAATTGAAATCACTATGAAACAAGAATAAGAATTATGTTATGTTTATCCTTCATCAAGTTAAACTGATGACAAACAACGGATTTGGCATACCACTTATTCTTCTGAAAATATTGAGGAGAGATATGACCACAAACTTGAACAAGTCTTGAAGGAGACACCGGTAAGAATTGGAATGAATGGGGATAACAAGAATGAATGAAGATACATGAGAATGAAGAGATCATGAGCCACCTGAGAGAAAAACTTGAACAAGGCACCGGAAAATTGACAGACGAACGAGGAAGAGACAACAATTGAGAAGAATTTGAGGATGAAAGCTGAAAGCTGAGAACGAAGAAATCTTCTGAAATGGTGGCCTTCAAAGGATCAAGAAATGAAAACAACTCAGAGATGCACCGGATAGACATGGAAGGAATTTGTCATGATCGAGAACAATTCAACATGATAACACAAAGCTAAAATGACAATCTTCACCAGAATGAGCAAGATTGAGAGAAACACTCCTTCAGCCTTCCAAGCTGAAAATGATGAGGAGAACACCACCAAGAATAACTGAGACGCTCTGTAATAATGAAGAACGAAAGGTTGAGCCAAAGATGAGCATTAATTCGAATAGATATTGGAGAAGGGACATGAATGATGGAAATCATTCTTACATCATATTTAAAAAGAATCAAAGATCTCCGAGAAAGATTAGAAGAGCCACATAAGATCCTAAAAGAAACATGTGGGTTATGGGCCCACTCAAAAAGAACCACCGTTGAAAAGATTGGTCAAAAAGAGAGAGGTCGCAGCGGTACAAAAAAACATGATGAGGTGTGAACCCCAAAATAATTGAAAGGATTGAAAACAAGAAACTTCTAAGATATCTTCAACACTCCTGATAGAACAGAGAGGGATGAATGAATGCGAAAAAATTGAATGAGAATTTCTAACACAGAAATCATATAGGAAGGCAAGGATATGATGAACATAGATAGCTTGAATGAATTCACCGGAGAGACAACAAGAATGAAGAAAGATGAACTCAAAACTCCCGAGAATCTTCACCAAGAATCACCAGAAACAAAAGAAAAGAAAACATAGCAGAAGCAACACTGAAAAGAAGACACTTGGATGAGAATTGAATCACTAAAGAAAAGGGCGGGAGGGCGGGGAAAAACAAAGACAACTTGGGACATATGAGAGGAACTCCAGAAAGACTAAGGGATTGATCTTGCAAAATTGGAGAGGATTGAATTCACTTGAAGAGAAGCACACTAGTTGAAAAAGAATTTACATGACGACTCTGGTTGAAAAGAATTGAAAAGACAGCTTGATTGAGCAAAAGAATTTGCATTCCCATAAAAATATGAGAACACCTCTTGGAAAGATATGAATTCACTACTTGACATCGAAGCAACTCGAATTACCATACTCCAACAAAACAAAGGATGAGGCTTACGAAACAAGCCGGAACAAATTAATGGCAGAGATTTTTCTCGATATTTTCATGGATAGGATCGCACGGGCTCTATCCTACAGTAGCCATCATGTACAAGGCAGTGCACACGACATACGAAGCGTCCCCGAGTCGTAGCAAGCTACAAGGACTCTTTAAGACACAACGAGAACCATTGTAAGACAACCATGAAGAAACGAATCCACTAGTTGTCGAACCCCAACCTCACATCATGCATCTGTTGGAAGATTGCCATATAAGTAACTGCTTGAATTCCCACCTAAGAACTCACGAAATTTTCTGGTCATGCAATTGGGTCCACGGATACAAGGAGTAAAATCCATCACTCAACTCCTAGCAATAACACTACCCATCCACTGTATCTCATCTGTCAATACATAACCAGAGATATCAGAAACTCATCTATCTCAGACCTTCGTAATCACAATGATACCAAGTATGGCAGTACACTCAAACTCTCTACACCAGTACTAGGGATGTCGGGGTTATCTCGCCATACCAGTATCGAAGCAATTTTGAACATCCTCCGTTCTGAGATACTAAGAAATCTGAATGATAATGATGTGCTCAAGAATCCCCTGGAGCACAACTCCCCGGAATAAAATCAACACAGCAGGAGGCACCAAGTCAGAACTCCGTCACATTGGCATCATATAAATTCCAAAAATATCCGCGTGATCCGAAAAAAATTTGAGTGTGAAGAGGAGTATAATTAAAATTATTACGTCATGATTCCCCACCAGAGCATAGAAGAGGAGAAAAATGAAACATACTCTCCGATATATAACTAGACTCAAAGCAGCTTTTTCACTAGACTCGACTCGGACAAGTTCGATCAATCAAGGGGGCTCCTAGGTTGGTACTGCTCTTATACCAACTTGTAACAACCAAAATGCGGTCCTATCCTTATTTTGGCGTGAGGGCCTCGACAGGGATAGAAGCGCATCTCGTTGTTTCGCAAGAATGGAAGTGTTACAAGTACATGTACAGAATAGATGAGTACATGGAATTGGCTTACACTCGCCACAAGCTACATCAGAGTCACATTACTACAACAACATAATCAGTCATCATGAAGAAGAGCAGGGTCCGACTACGGACGAAAACAAATGATATAAGCACGACGTCCATCCTTGCTATCCCACGTTGCCGGCCTGGAACCCATCCTATATCGATGAACAAGAAGAAGAAACTCCATGAGAAAAATCATCGCGCTCATGTCATAATATCACCTTACTTGTACCTACGATTGGTCTTGTAGTAATCTGTGAGCCACAGGGACTCAGCAATCTCATTACCAAAGGTATCAATACTAGCAAAGCTTAATGGGTGTGATATGGTTAAGTAGTGAAGCTGCAGCACGCGGCTAAGCATTTATATGAGGTGGCTAACTTACGAGTACAAAATAAAAGAGGGGGATGATCTACGCATAGCAGACGTGAACTATTGATGATCAAATGAATGATCCTAAACACCTACTTACACCAGACATAACCCCATCGTGTCCTCGATCAGAGAAGGAGCTCACGAAAGAGACAATCACGGTTACACACTCAATTGGCATATTTTAATTAAGCTTACTTCAAGTTATCTAGAACCAGATGTTAAACAAAGTTTCCACGTTGCCACATAACTGCGGGCACGACTTTCCGAAAGATTTAACCCTGCAGGGGTGCTCCAACTAGTCCATCAAAAATTACCACAAGCCGCATAGAAAACTTCAATCACGAAACTCGTGATCTCCTCGGATTACTTAATAGAAAACCTCAACTCTGAGATAGCCCAAAGCATCATCGGAATCCCGAAGCACAAGATATTTCGTCAAAGGTAAAACAAATCTAGCAAGGCCGCCCGACGTGTCGACGATCCCGATAGCAGCCGCGTATCTCATTCTCGGGACACGACAGATGGGTCACACTAGGAGTAAAACCAAACCTCGGGTTGCCCCGCGGTGGCCCCGTAGTCTGCCAGTTTGGACCAACACTCATGCGGAGCACTGGCCCGGGGGTTGATTAATTATCCACGGGGTTCGGAAAGTCCCTATGCAATTTAATTAAGTTATTAGGCAAATGTAGTACCAAAGTTGGGCCTTGCCAGACCAGTCTTAGTCTAAAACGAATTATCAAGGGGGTCCCCATAATAACCCCGATCGTGGTAGGAGCGCTCAATTATTAAATATAACACTGGTAGTCGAAACTAAGGTGGCAAAGGTGGAACAAAACACCAGGATAGAAAGGTCGAACCTTCCACCTTTTATCAAGTATATAGGTGCATTAAATTAAATAACATTTAATAGGTTGATATAACAAGGAACCCATGTTATCACATGGAATCAACTGCACCTGTAACTAGCAATGCTAACACATGGTTAAGCAAGCGGTAACATAGCCAATCAGTGGTTTGCTAGGTTGTAGAAAGGTTGAAGATTTTCATGGCAATGTTAGGAGGCTGGTATTTAACAGGTGGTAGGCAGCGAGACATAACGATAGAAACGAAACAACTAGCATGGCAATGATAGTAATTGTATCTAGGTAAATGATCATCTTGCCTGAGATCCCACTTGGAAGAAAAACGACTCCGTGAAGCAGACAAACCGACGTAGTCGAACGGATCCTCACATTCCGACACGCTTGTGGAGCTCTATCGAGACGAAGCAAACCGGAAACAAGAATCAACACACTATGTTCACCACACACATACATGATATTGTGCACACCCTAATATGATGCATGCCGAGTTTAAATTATGTAAGGCATGGCATGGCAACTCACGACAATCGAACACTATTGCATATTGACAAAACTCCACATTTAATTATTTATTTCACTCCTGTATGTTAGCACGGTAATATTAAAATGTTGGTAACATGGCAAGGGGAGAATCACAAATTAAACTACGTATCTAGACATTTTAAATGAGTCCGGAAACGACATATAGCATCTCCGAAATGACCCCACGTGTTAACTTTGTAATCTGTTCAGATCTGTCCTAGCTGCATTTTATTTTTGTTAAATAGCAAAAAAAGTGCTTTACATGATTCTAATTGTCGTTCTAGTCCATTTACATATATGGCTCATCTCCAACGGAGCTACGGTTAATTAACTACGACATAAACTATTTCTATCACGTCGACACACAAACCAATTCAAACAGCACAGCTAACAGCCTTAAACATGCATGAGAGTTGGAAAACATTATTCTATGCGAAAATCTATACGTTCTATATATATAATTTGTCGCGATCCGACGCTCGGTTCAACAACTACAAACAGATCAAAAGTCAACAAGAAGATAAACGTGCAGTTTTCTCACGGACTTAGAAAAAAATTAGCACCACGCAAAACTGGACGGGGGGGGGGGGGGGTCCGCATGTGGGTCGGGGCATTTGGATCCCTCACTAGCAGGGTCCCCAGGACGGGGCCATCCGGGTCGAGGTCGTGTAGATCTGGCGGCAGAGGAGCTCGGCCGACGGCGGCTGGCCAACGCGTATCCGGCGAGCGGGCAGGCGGTAGGGCACGGAGGCGAGGTGGATTTGGGCATCCACACCCTGGATCTGAGCGACGGCGACGTGCTACAGATGGCGAGCAGTAGCGCGGCGCGAGGCAGTGGGGAGTTGCGAGCGGTGAGCAGCAACGCGGTGCAAGACGGCGGCGCGGCGCTATGCAAAGCGGCGTCGCGACGCGAGGGTTGCGCGGGGGCGCACGGCGATGGTGCGCTTCGGCATGGGGTGGCGGAGCGGGTTAGGGCGAGCGGCGTAGAGTGGGCCGCGGGAGTGGGAGGAGCGGTGCTGGGGCAAGGTCCTCCTCGGGCTCGAGTGCCGCGGCGGACCTGCTGAGGGCTCGGGTGGGCCACAGCTGATGCACGCGCTAGAGGTGTGAGGTGGCAGCCTCCGGTTGGCCGCGGGCGAGGTTGGCCGCGGCTGGCCCGTGGCTTGCTGCCACGTGGCGCCTACAGGATGGAGAGGGCCGGATCTCACTGGGGAGGTGGCGGCTACTGCTTGGTGAGGCGCAGAAAACGAGGGAGAGGAGGAAGAAGGCCAGAATTGGAAGGGGGAGGTGCTTATATAAGGTGGGCTAGGGTTTGGGGGGTTTGGGACCCTTTCGAACCCTTCGATTGCGACATGGGTAGGGTCTAGGTTGGGCTAGGTGGGCTGCCATGGCCCATGTAGACGGGGTTGGTCCAATAAGAGGGGGAGGTTTGCTGCCCGGCACAAGGGTTTTAAACAATGAAAACGTCCAACGATAAACCGATAATGGTACCGCTACGGTCGACCATTCGGGTATCAAAAGGACTCCGGTTGCGACGAAATTTGGCATGTGGCCTACCTAGACTAAAATAAGACCGCACGCAGAGTTTCAACCCAATCCGAGAAAGTTTTATACACACTTTTGAAAACAAGATTTTAACGATGTCGAGGCGCGTGCATGTGTGGTTGGTCTCAAAACAGTCAATAACAAA
Organism: Hordeum vulgare subsp. vulgare; assembly: GCF_904849725.1. Taxonomy (NCBI): domain Eukaryota; kingdom Viridiplantae; phylum Streptophyta; class Magnoliopsida; order Poales; family Poaceae; genus Hordeum; species Hordeum vulgare. The sequence continues at coordinate 289,046,210 of NC_058519.1, forward strand.
AGCGGAGAGTACCGGCAACTAATAATGGATGCAAGTTTGAAAACTGGCGGTAACGGAGTGCCGATGCAATGCAGATGATGCGAATGATGCGATGATGAATGCGACAGACAATCTGATTGCACGGCGGCAATGGAATAAAAGGGGAATCTTTTGGAGCGTCGGTCTCGAGCTGTCACATACACATGTTCATTATATTAGCATGTCCAAAGATACAAAGTAGTAATGATAGTACCACTTACTTATGGTACTGACGCTTAAGTCATATTGGTATAAAACGCATAAAGAAGCTCCATGCTAATGGATCTTTGGACTCACTTGTGTTTTGTTTGGGACATGCGGACCATGCTATTGGTGTAAACGTATGAAGAAACTCCATACAAATGGATCGTTAGGACTCACTTGATTTTGAATCACTTGTAGACATGCAAATCATGCCACATGGGCAAGATGACTAAAGACCTCGTCTTCGTGTGATGGAACGAGCAAGTAAATTATTGGAAATGATACATTTTGATGTATGCAGTCCAATGAGTATTCGTCTTTGTGTGAGGCACGTAGTGGATATCGTTATGTTCTTACTTCACTGATGATTTGAGTAGATACAGGAGTATTTGCTTGATGAATCACAAGTCTGAATATTGAAAAGTTCAAGCAATTTCAGAGTAAAGTTGAAGATCATCGTGAGAAGAGGATAATATGTCTACGATGTGATCATGGAGGTAAATATATATCTGAGTTGCGAGTTTGGTAAACATCTAAGACAATGTGAAATTTTTTTCACAACTCATGCCCCCTGGAACACCAAAGTGTGATGGTGTGTCCGAACGTCATAGCCGCGCCCTATTGGATATGGTGCATACTATGATGTCTCTTATCGAATTACCACTATCGTTTTTGGGTTAGGCATTAATGACAACCACATTCACTTTAAATAGGGCACCACGTAATTCTGTTGAGATGACACCGTGTGAACTATGGTTTGGTGAAACCTAAGTTGTCGTTTCTTACAAGTTTGGGGTTGTGACGCTTATATGAAAAAGTTTCAGCCTGATAAGCTCGAACCCAAAGCGGATAAACGCATCTTCATAGGACACCCAAAGCAGTTGGGTATACCTCCTATCTCAGATCCATAAGCAAAGTGTTTGTTTCTCGAAACGGGTCCTTTCTCGAGAAAAGTTTCTCTCGAAGGAATTGAGTAGGATGCTGGAAACTTGATGTGGTTATTGAACCATCACTTCAACCAATCAGTAACAGGGTGCAGGAAGATGTTCCTGTGGCGCCTACACTAGTTGAAGTGGAAAGCTGATGATGGTGATCATGATTCTTCGGATCAAGTTTCTACCAAACATCGTAGGTCGAGAAGGAAACGTTGTTGAGGAACGTAGCATGGGAAACAAAAAAAATCCTACGCACACGCAATACCTATCCATGGTGATGATCATCTACGAGAGGGGAGAGTGAATCTACGTACCCTTGTAGATCTCTAACCGGAAGCGTATATAATGCGCTTGATGTAGTGGAACATCTTCGCTATCCAAATCGCATCCCGTCCCGCGATCTCATCGCGATCCGTCCCGCCATCCCATCACGAGCCATCCAGATCTAGTGCCAAACAGACGGCACCTCCGTGTTCAGCAAACGTATAGCTCGATGATGATCTCAACCTTCTTGATCCAGCAAGAGGGGCTGAGAGGTAGATGAGTTCTCTAGCACTGGGGCGTGGTGGTGGTGGTGGTGGTGCTATTCCAGCAGGGCTTCGCCTGATGCGATGATGAATGCGACAGACAAT